>NW_024375145.1:1830325-2401334 GCF_014805655.1 Passer montanus | reverse complement strand
GGCCCTCGCGGCCGCGCCCAGGCCGCGCTCCTGGCCCCCGGGCCCGGCCGAGCGGCTGCTCGCGCCCTAGAGCGGCAAGGCGAGGCGTTGTGCGAAAGAAGATTGTTGTGGAAACGCCGAGCTGTGCTGTGGTGGCGTCGCTGTGGGGCTGGTGGCAGAGCGTGGGCGCTGGGCGGAGCGGGGCAGGCCCTGCTGGGCCCCGGGCCTTCCTCAGCCCGGGCACCGAGTGACAGTGACAGCGCTGGGGTGTGATGGCACCGGAACAGACGGGGACACGGCCTGAGGGGGCTGATGGGGCGGCAGTGACGTCACTGTGGGGGTGTGATGTCACAGGGACACGGCCTGAGGGGGCTGATGGAGAGGCAGTGACGTCACTGTGGGGGTGTGATGTCACAGGGACACGGCCTGAGGGGCTGATGGGGCAGCAGTGACATCACTGTGAGAAGTGTGATGTCACTGGGACAGGGCCTGAGGGGGCTGATGGGGCAGCAGTGACGTCACTGTGGGGGTGTGATGTCACCAGAACAGGCACAGGGCCTGAAGTGGCAGTGACGTCACTGGGGGGGTGTGATGTCACCAGAACAGGCACAGTGCCTGAAGTGGCAGTGACGTCACAGGGGGGGGTATGGTGTCACTGGAATGGGCAGGGACAGGGCCTGAGGCAGCAGTGATGTCACTGTGGGGGTGTGATGTCACCAGAACAGGAACAGGGCCTGAGGTGGCAGTGACGTCACTGGGGGGGGTTTGGTGTCACTGGAACGGGCAGGGACAGGGCCTAAGGCAGCAGTGACGTCACTGTGGAGGTGTGACGTCACCAGAACAGGCACAGGGCCTGAGGCGGCAGTGACGTCACCGCGGGGCCTGAGGGTGTGGCATCACGAGACCCGGATGGGAGGGGCGCCCCCTGCCGGGGGGCGCGGGACAAAGTGGGGGGGGCGGGGTGTGTGATCTGCACGGGAGGCTCCGCCCCCTCCCTGAGGCCCCGCCCCTCCTCAGGCCACTTCAGGCGGGGACACCTATCTTCTTCGCTGTCAATCACAAGCGAGACCACGCCCATTTCATCATGCCACGCCCCCTCCCCGGGCTGCGTTGCGCGCAGCGGAGGGTCGAGGCCGCCGCCCGGAGCCGCCGGCGGGGCCGGGGCGGGCCCTGAGGGGAGACGGGCCCCGAGACGGCCCCGAACCGGCCGGGTGAGGTCGGGGCGACGCGGCTGTGGGACTCTGACCTCCGACTGAGGGTACCTGGGTGGGACATTTGCCCCTGGAGGTTCGTGGGTGTGAGCGATATTTCTGCTGCTTTTGTATACGCTGTATCGAGTGTAGTATGTGTACAAAGAGCACTGTGTAGGGTGTATGGAGACTGTATACGGTACATCAAGTGAAATAGGCGAGGTTATTTATAGGTTATGCAGGATACATGTCTGGTGTGTGGAGTGGGATGGACAGTCGTGCATTGTACACTGCAGAGCGCAAAGCATAAAAAAGCGTTTAAATACGAGCAGTGCCGGCAGGGCGCTGGGCGCTGACCCATGTGGGGCCACGGCAGCGGCTCCAGTGTGCAGCTGCTGCTTTGCGGGTTTTATGGGTGCATGAATGAAAATCCTCATAAGCTGAAGGTGATGTGGGATGGAGCTGTGAGAGTGGCAGTGTCCACACTGCTGGTGGAGTTCTGTTCTTCTGAAGAGTCCATGTTGCACTAAGGGGATGGCATTCTTCAAACAACACAATGCGTTGTGGTGTGTCCTGCAGGCTTGTCCTTATATGTCTGAAAACTTTGTTCACCCCATGATTCAGCTCCCAAACTTGCTGTGGCAGCAGCCACCTCAGCTTTTGGGTTGGACAGTAAGTTGTTCTGCTCAGCAAGAATGGTTTTTGTTTTTATTTAAATTTTTCACGCCGTGTTTGCTCAGTTGTGCTGAACTTCTCCATTGGGTGGATGTCTGAAGGGCTCTGTGGGCAGCTGTGCCCTTAAACTTCTTGTCTTTAGGGCTTCAGGCCTGTGTGTGGGTGTATGGTGCCAGGGAGAGGTAGAAAGCTGGTAATTAATTCCTTCCCTTGATGTCTTAGAGTTAAGAGTTAGACAAGGGTCAGGGATAAAAAGGTGTTTATTTTGGTGTTTAATAAGGATTTTTATGGTGTAACACTTCATCACGGTGGAACATACCAAAATGCATGCATGGGGTAGATGGTGTGTGCAATTTTACAGATTGTTAGGTACACTCATTCACAAAAACATGTTTCAATGAAGAGTGTGATTTTTTAATTTTAAAGTCTTGTTTCTTGGGTAGGTGTAAGTTTACAAGATGTGTTTGAGAGGGCTTTTGGTTTCTCAAGACAGTGTAAGGTGTTCTGGCTTCTAACTGTGAGGCTTTCAGGAGTTTGTTCCTTTGATATAGCAGAGTACCCAGATTAGATTAGGCTATTAGGCTTACAGAATTACAGGTATATATGCTAAAGGTGCTGAGAACAGAAAAAGATTTATAAAAGAAAAGACAAAAATCGTCATGGCACCACCCTTACTGAGGGAGAGGGGCACACTGAGCGTTTCACTGTGACCTTTGTGCTCAGTGCTCGTGTTTGTGCTGGGGGTTTTGTTCTGCCTGTGGCAGTTGGGGTGGTGGGGTGGACAAACCCATTTCAGTGCTCCCACAATCCTCCATTCAGCATTCTGCTCAGGGTGAATCTGATGACTGAACACGGTGATGGAGCTGAAACAACGAAACCAGCGAGCAAGGAGGCTGCAGGTGTGTGATCAGAATTGAGGTGGTGGTCATCTCTCTGGAGAGGCGTTCCCTGCTTGTTTTGTGTGCTCCTCTGCCTCTGAACCCCGTCTGGGGCTGCGCTGGTTTGTTTTGTGTGGAAGCAGCCTGGCCTCTGCAGTGGGGACTCAGGTCTGGTGGTGCCCGTACGAGCGAGCCCTGCAGAGAGTGGTGTTCAGGGGTTCTTAGGCGTCAAAAGGCAGCTTGTCTTCAACCTTGAATTGGTTAGCTGGTAATAATTAACCTGCCCAATCTGTTGTGCAAGTTATCGCCGCTGAGAACTGCTCTCTGCCTGCATTTGCAGAGTGTGTCTGGAAAAAAGCCCTGACAATCCATCCTGTGAGCTGGCCACCCGGTATGCCAGCAGCCTGGTGCTATCTCCTCCTGTAAATGAGAGTGTGTTGAGAAATCCCCGGTGGAATGTCGGTTCTGAGCTCTGGAACACGTGCCTGCTGCGTTAGAAGGGATAAGCAATTCGTAAAGGATTTAAGGGAAGTGCTGAAGGCTGTGAAGTGTTCTTAAACGCCCTGTCACGCTTGCGGTCATCGAGATCTCAGGATTTGCATTCCACAGTTAATAGTTAACAGTTTTAATGTGGGGGAAGTGTTGCCTCTGTGTCTTAGGTCTGTGTGGGGAGTGTGTCAGACCATTTGCTGGAGACCCAAGATGAGCCTGATTAGGCACACAAAGGTTTATCTGGAGAAGTGACACGTCCAGTTTGCACTTCTGTGCTTTGGTTATTATGTTCCCATTTTGAGATGGACTGCTTTTTCATCTTGAAGTCTCCTCCTACATAAATATTTAATCTACCTTTATCTGAAACCATGTAGTCTTTCACAGACAGTGATTTAAATATAATTTTTAAAGTTTTTTTAAAAAATCTATACAATGGAACTGGTGAGAGCCTAAAGTTGTATGTCTCCTTGCACTGTTAGGGATTTGTTGCCTCAGGAAAAGTTATGAGCATTACGCTTATTTTTAAAAAATACTAATCTGTGAACCAGTTTAGAGAGTGTTCAGTGACTGTGTTCGGAGCTCTAAAAAACAAATTCCAGTTGTGCCTGCCTAAAAAAACATATACAGCAGTGGTGCTCCTGGTTTCTGATAGCTAGAATGTAGTGTAATTCTTTTGTTACAAGTATAAGTCTTGAAAGAATATGCTCAGAACAAATGCAGTTTGCTGAAGCACGTGGTTCCTCCCGACCCTTCACTCAGGGAAGCAAGCAGCCATTTAATAAAAATGTGTCACCAGAGCTTTTTCATCGCTCCTAATCCAATAATGTCAACATTGGGACAGGCTGCAGGCGAATCCAGGCAGCAGACAATAAAACTTGTTCCTCTTGCTGGAAAAGGGTTTGAAACATGAGAGGTTAGAAGGCTGTTACAATTGTTTGGTGATGCAGACACATGGAGTCAGGACAGAGATGTGCAAGAGCGACACGGGGGTACTGCTGGTCTGCCCTGTTTTGGGGGTTTTGATTTTGTTGTGGCCTTCAGTTTTTTTGCTTGTAGCTCTATTGAAAACCTATGAAAAGTTTGAGGAAAGAGTAATGAAATTAGGAATAATGCATATGCTAGTTTTTCAAGGTTAGGTTAGTTATTCAAAGTACTTCACCAAGTCAAATAACCATTTTATTTAAAAGATAGATTTAACCAAAGAAAGCAAGGTTGCTGGGTTGGTAAACCAAGATATGATGGTTTGGTGAGCTCTTTGTGAAAGTGAGTTAATCTGTATTAAATAGCTGTAAATATTGGCATATGGTTTTAGTTCTGCAGTTCTTTTCATTGAGTTCCAGCTTTTTCTGGAGACTTTAGTGGGCCAGTGCTGTACAGCATCAATGCACCCTTCTAATTAGCGTTATAGTCTAAAAATAGATACTGTTGTCATCTAATGACGCCCTTATGCTTAAATCAGAATTTGTTTGTCTGTCTCTCAAGAGTGCAACACAGTGAATATTTAAGTAAAAGACAAAGGTAGATGAAATAATTGCTTACCTCTTGCCCATATTTTTTCCAAATGGTGAAGGTTTTTGTTATTTATAAGCTTCTGTTGTTATTGATATCTGTGATAAGTGGTGAGGTTGTATAATAAATACCTACAGAGGACACAAACCAGCATTACACATCCTCTGATGCCCGGTTTTCTTGTAACCCTTCAATATTTCCTGTTAATGTGGTCTATCTGAGTATTGACTGCCCAGAGATACGTGCTTTGGGGACGGGATCTGTCCTTTGATGTCTCCCAGTGAATCACCAAAAGCTGTTAATCGTGTAAGGCTCTTAATTGAAATAACTTCCAGTTCATGTTGCTGCATCCCCCTTGCCGGGAGGTCGTGATTGTTACAGGAAGGAGCCGTGCTCGGATGGGTGAGGAGAAGGAGGCTGTGCTTGCTGCTCTGCCAGCCCTCTGGACAGCAGTCAGGGACTTGTATTAGAGTGCAGCCTGAGGACCTGGCTGTGACTCACTGCTGGCCACGGGCATCCAAACACTGACATAGTCAGGCTGTTCATTTTCTGTGAAAAACACCAATCGCTTGTGTCAACATTTTAACAGTTTAATGGTAACAAAGTGGTTATAAAATAGTAATACAAACTAGAGCAATAAGAATTTGGACAATCAGAGTTAGGACAATAAAAAACCCAAAGAATTATGAATGTTCCTCTTGAAAGCATGGCTTGCTAACAAAGGATTAACTCTTAAAAGCAATAGCCTGTTGCATATTCACATACCTTATACCTGATTCAAAAATTCTTTCCAAACAAAAGCTGTTTTCTGGTTATTGTCAGCTTCCTCTCCTATCTTGTAAATCAGTCATCTCAGTCCCCACCAAGTCTGGTCTTTCCCGATAAGGGGGCAGTAATTCTTCTCTTGAAACTTTTGGTGTCTTGTTGCTGTTACCTCTGTGTGAATCATTTATTGAGCTAGTTAGAAAAAGTATCTTACATCGCATAGTTTATCTTTTAATATTACGTTATAGCCTAAAACTATGTTTAACACACACTTATTAAGGGATTAATACAGCATTATTGTCAGCTTCCTCTCCTATCTTGTAAATCAGTCATCTCAGTCCCCACCAAGTCTGGTCTTTCCCGATAAGGGGGCAGTAATTCTTCTCTTGAAGCTTTTGGTGTCTTGTTGCTGTTATCTCTGTGTGAATCATTTATTGAGCTAGTTAGAAAAAGTATCTTACATCGCATAGTTTATCTTTTAATATTACGTTATAGCCTAAAACTATGTTTAACACACACTTATTAAGGGATTAATACAGCATACCTTTCTAACATAACACATATAATATTAATTTTAATATTTGTGAAAAGCCAGTCATATAAATGATTACATTTGATTAAAAATGATTACATTTTTCACAATTTTGGCTTACATATGGGCACAAAATACTGCGTTACTGCTTTTTTGTTTCATCTTTATAGCCTAAAACTATGTTTAACACACACTTATTAAGGGATTAATACAGCATACCTTTCTAACATAACACATATAATATTAATTTTAATATTTGTGAAAAGCCAGTCATATAATAATCATTTTCCACAATTTTGGCTTACATATGGGCACAAAGTACTGCGTTACTGCTTTTTTGTTTCACCTTCCTTAAAGCTTTTGCGAGTGTCTACTTGAACTACACATTGCCTTAAAGTGTTCTTGTTCCATGCATATTAATGTGGTAAATGATTGCATCACATGAGGTGAACAGTTACAGATTGACACAGGTTAAAGCTCCTGATCTGAACTATTCAGTGAGAGGACACCTTAGAGCTAGAGGGGGAGTTATGGCATGAAATCTAGATCTGTAGCTGCAGGGGGGTTTGAGTGGTGTGAGGGGATTTGAGTGTTTGCTTGGGCTCTGAGCTTTTAGAAGGATGACTGGGCATTACTCGGTGGTCAGAGCACCAGTGGCATTGGGGTAGGGTGTGAGGTCAGAGGCTGAATGCCCTGATAAAATCAGAAGGAAAACTGGACAGCTCTCCACAGGTCTGGTTTACACATTAGACTAAATGGATCTCAGTCCCTTCAGTTTGCTCAAAGGAAGTGTAAATATTGATTTCTGGGTAGGTAGCTCCACTGTTTGGGTGTTCAGCCATTGAAGAAGATGTGCAGTTGGAAAGCAATTCTGAGTGACCAAAAAGGCATAAAATTGAGTGGCTGGAAAGGTTCATTACACAAATAAACCAGAGTATTTTGCAGTAGGGAATGTGATTGATAAATAAATAGCTTTCTGATGACCTGGTAAATCTGTAAATAAGAGTTTCACGTTCTTGGGGTCTCAGAAGTATAGTTATTTGTGTGTTTTAAATAGATATAAATAATGAGCTCAATTACCATGTTGGATTTTAAATTTTTATTATTTACACAATTCAGTTGTGTTGAAAGGTAATGACGCCCTATTTTGTTCTTTGCCTGTGAGCTGTGTGGCATAAAGTGTTTATGGGGTCAGACTGGAAGATTCTAATATTCCTTGTGGTTTTAAACATGCTGACATTGTAATGCCATAGCAGATGCTTTCAGATGCTTTTTTCGTTTTTGATAAGTAGCCTCAATTCTGCAGTTTGAAGTGAATTTGGGGGTGCATTCTTCATAGTGCTGAGTACACTGAGCATATCCAGAATACTTAAGAGGCTGCAGCCCTGTTTGTGCTTAGGTTTTGTTTACATGGAGAGAGAAAAAAGTATTAATAAAAATAAAAGACCACCTCATATGAGCTGCTGTCTAATATGAACACTTGGGCTTTGTAAACAAGAAATGCTTTGAATTACATGCTGTGTTTTTCTCTGTAGGTTTAAGAAGGCTAAAGCTTCACTAGAACTGTGACTAGAATGGACAGTTACTTTAAAGCTGCTGTCTGTGACTTGGACAAACTGCTTGATGAATTTGAGCAGAATACAGGTTGGTTTCTGCACTGCCTTTTTAGTGGAAGTACATGGTCAAATGACTGTTACCATGGAGTTTGAAAGTAGCATCTGCTAAGAAAAAGCTTGTATTGATGAATAGATGGGGTTGAGAGGGAGTACACTGTGGAAAGAGAGGAGTCTTATAAACTTTGCTTTTGATCTCTTCTTGCTTAAAATAGATGAATGTGAGTGCTTCAGAACACCTCAAAATCCATACGACTCAAAGCTCTCTTCAGTCCTGGATTGCTTAGAGCATGCACACCCCACTCCAGAGCTGCCAGAGGATCCTGCTGGATGTCCTGCCCCAGAGGAGAGCTCTCTCCGTGCCCCTGCAGGCACAAGTGATGTGCTCAGCTTCCCACCACCCAAAGAGAAGGGTCTTGCTGGACCTGACCTCTTGTCCACTGTGGACAGTAGTTCCCTAAATGAAGTTCAGGCTCTGAGCCTGGGAAGGTGTAGCGTGCCTGTGTGTGATCTCGTCAGTGACACAGCAAATTTAATCCCCTCCGTGGCTGCTCCAGAAGGGGCTCAGGAGCTGCACCAGGATGAGTTCCAGTGCAGCCAGGGGCCCGCTGGCTGTGGCGTGTCTTGTGTCCCCATTCCTGTTTGTGTGACTTCACCTGGCTGCAGCAGGGCTGCCAGCACGCAGCAGAGTGATGGGGACTCTGTGTTACAAGATTCAGGGCATCTTACAGCAGAACAAAGTAATAATTCTGCTTTAAAACCAGAGAGTTATGCTGCAGGAACGGTCCTGGGTCTATGTGATGATCAACACAGGACAGAAGCTGTAAAGTGCAATGAAGTACTCAACCACCCTGGACAAACTTCTGCCCTGGATACTGAATGTGTCACTGTAACATCACAGAGCTGGAATGCACACAGTCCCAAAGATGAGGAAGCCTGTGAAAAACTGCCTTTGGAACCACGAGACGACAGTGCATGCTCTGCAGCAAGCAAAGAAGTGTATGGAGGAAATGCTATAGGAAAGGTAGACCCAAACGATGGGAATAATGCTGATTCCATGCCTTCAGATCTGCCAAAGAGGCATCCCTTGCACAACAGCAATGCAACAGGACCTGGGAATTGTGTCTTACCAGGCTCCTCGTGTCGAATAGGACCTGAAGTAGAATTGGAAAAGAAAGTCACAGAAGAGAATGTAGGTAGTGAAGAACTTAATAGCAGTGAGATACCAAGCAGTGTTTTCAGTTCGTGTATGTCAGCTGAGGATGTCCAGACATCTCTGTCTTGTCTTTCCCTTCCTGTGTCCATGTGTGGTTCACTAGCTGTAACAGAAGAAAAGGTTAATCTTCTACCTCAAAATGCTGTGCCAGAGGTTATTAGTGATACTGTAACTGTTCATGCTGGAGAGTCTGAAACTCCTCTCCCTGGCAGGGAATCCTGTGAAGATGCTAGCTGGCATGAGCAAGAAGATGTAGCTGAAATCAGTGACAGTATTGCAGAAGAAAGTGGAGATGGAGAGAAGTACAGCACTGAGAATATAATTGGTGATAGTGATTCTCAGCAAATTCAGGCTTTTGCTTCTGCTTTTCTAGACCTTGGAGCTGAGCCATATGGTGTTGGTGAAGACACTTTTTATGATGAGAGCCTGAGCACTGTTATGGCTGACTTTACTGTGGAGGAGAATGTTATTAAAAGTGATATTCTAATAAGCGACGCTGAGCTTGATGATTTCTTGTATGGACAAAGTCTGCAGTCCAGTGTGTCTAAGTCTTCAGACAATGACGGTAACTTGGTGGAAGCTGATGTAGATGGAGGGAGTTTAACAGATCTGAACAATCTGGATTTCACAGAGGTCGATGAAGAGCTTATGCAAACAAAACTGGAGGAGATAACAAGCATTAATAGCAACCTTAAAGCATCTATTCCTGACAATGAAGTGGAAGCTGCAGCAGAGGTCAGCAAGTCTCAAAGTCACAGCATGACTGAGAGTGGCAGTGGAGCTCTGGCTTCTGATGTTTGTATTAAAGGTGCAAGACCAAAGCAGTTGCTTGACCTTTCCCAAGGAGCTGCTGGTCAGAAACAACTGAATAGAACAAATGTACTTGAAGGAGAAAACCAGGAACGTGGTTCTGTTAGCTCAGAAGCTCCCCTCTCAGACACCAGTGTAAATGTTGGTAGTACTGACCCTGGGGAAAGCAGCTGTGAGGCTGGAGGCAATCAAACATCTGAAAGCACTGAGCCGCGTAAAGCACCTGCAGCTCTGTCGTGGAAACAGCCCCTGTGGGTCCCAGACTCAGAGGCACCCAACTGCATGAACTGCCAGGCCAAGTTCACCTTCACAAAGAGAAGACACCACTGCCGAGCCTGTGGGAAGGTGAGGTGCTGGGGAGGGGTCCTGGGCTGCCACAGGAAAAGGCATGACCAAGATAGAGAGGGGAAAGAATATTGACAGGAGTTTTCTAGGCTGAAAGTACTTTATTTAACAAAGAGCAGGTTTTATTTTCCCTCCACAGGAACCTAGAGACTGTTGGAAAAGACTGATGCTAATTAAGAAACGCACGACCTTTTTTGTAAAAATTATGATTAAAGAGAAGTACAAAGTATGTTCTTACCTGCCATTACTGGCTAGGTTGGTGTGTTTTGCATAGAGTAGGGGAATTGAGATGATGGGCTAATTCATCATGATCATATTGAATCAGCCACTTATTGAGCTTTTAACCTCAGTATTTATGTTCTAAAAAATGGAGGTGGTGATGGTGAGAATCCAGTGTTTCACTAGTCATTATAACTGTAGGGCACTGCCCATGAACCTGAAGGAATTGTATTTTTTCACTAGCTGTAGCAGCAGTACCAATGCAAAAGGATTTTGCACTGTCTTCCAGTGTGTTTAGATGTATGATTTCCTAAGGAACTCATATCGGGGGAAAAGTATGTGATTCACCAACAAAGTGAGTAATTGCAGAACTTTTTTTTCAGCCTGAGATCTTCTATAGAGAGTAAATGATGCCAAAGCTGACACTCAGTTCAGAATTCCCTTGTGATCAACTGTGGCTTGCACTAGTGCATAAATGGAAATGCTAGCAATATTGGTGACCTCACTGTTCAGTGGTGCTCTGTAAGCTCTAAGGATCAAGAGACAGGACAAAGCCCAGTATCTAAATTTTTGCATCTCCAGTGTTAAGCACCACCTGGAAAGGCACAGTAGTTTTTCTTTCCACCTCTCTTCTAGCACTGTGTATTCAAAGCATGATGCTGATTTACTTAGCTGCAGCCGGTGTGAACTAAAATGTAGGTGTGAATTGAGATGTCCAGGAAATTAAGAACTCCTTGTGCTGACCTGGCAGCCATTGAACTTACTGCCAGAATATCCTGGTGAGATTCTGTGGTGGTTTAAAGCACAGTCCTTCAGAGTGGGTTCTGCTTTGGTCATGAGACTAACAGACTTCAGGTTCCTGTTTTACATGTGCAGTGAAGTTCTCACACCTTGTCTGGAGATGGGAGACCCTTCACTGCACAGTGCTGCTGACAGCTGTGACTGTCAGCTCAGGGGCTCTTGGCAGAGCAGCAGTGTAACTAGGGAGCATCACAGTGTCTCTTTATTAGGAGAGGGAGTGAAGGCAGCATGAGTTGTCTAAACCTTACAGATATGGGAGTGCTGTGCAATTACAGCCTTTCTGAATGTGCAGCTTAACTTTCTGCTTCTTAAGACTTTCTTTTTAATAGCAACTTTTTTGTCTCAAAAAATCCCAAAGCAGACATTCCCTGTAGAGCTGTTGTTTGTTGTGTTTTCAGCCATTTAGGAACTAAGGGAAAACTGTTTGGAATTCACAATTGTCCTCTATGGACTGTTCTAGAAGACAACTGTATGGATTCCCATACCTCTTTTTTATCAATGAAAATAGCAGCACTTGTGGACTCTGGCATCTGAGGTAGAGGGAAGTGTGAAGTTCATGGTCCCTGTTTTCTCTCTCTTCTGCAGCCCTCACAAGGCCAAGCAGCTTTGCAGTTCCATTGTCCAGTTTGTCTCTTGCTGTGGTACCCTTCTTTCCAGTTCAACCAGGACCCAGTTGTTTGCTCAACAGCCTGCTGCTCACCTCCTTTCTGCTGTCCCTTAGTTTGCCTTCACCTTTTGGGTGCGTTAGGATTAATCCTCCTGCAGTCCCCTGCAGGTCCCAGTGTCACCAAGGGTATAAGGAGAACACTCCTTGCTGGGGATTGTGCTGCTTGGCATTTAAACCCTGAAGTGGATTGTAACGGATTAGCAATTAATCCTTATCAGTTACATTCTTGACATACATACTGAGCATGCGTGTTTCCTGGTGAGGTAGATTACCTGTGGCACTAATCCAGAAGCAGCTGGAATAGTTTCTTTTTTTACCTCATATTACGCTGATCAATCACTGCTTTTGCAGTGACTTTTCCTGCTTGGAGGAGTCCATTGTAATAACTTTTTCCTATGCCACTCCTGTTTGAGATTTCCCTCCCTCCTTCCCCCCTCAGCCTTGTTCCACTTCATTTTGCTTGATTGGGAACAATTAGGAGTAGAGAACACCTTTAGGGGTTTCACAAGACCTTTTGTAAAGGGTCCAGAGTCTGCATATAGCTAAAAATGGTGTGACTCATTAAAGACTTGCAGATCATCCTTGAGAGAACATAAGGGGAAAGTGACAAAAGCTGCAGATATTTATGGCGACTCTTGCAAAACATCAGGTATTCTAAAAACTTAATTCTTTGAATGAGATTGTGTAGTTGTTGTCCAGGCTAATGAGACACACTTCCTCCCCCCATTTCTGCTTAAAAATAGACAGGATATATACCCTGTTGGAATAGAAGAGCATATTCTGTTCTTCCAGAGCAGCGTTCTTTGGAAATACTTGTCTGAAGGGAGCTTGTCCCATGCAGGCAGCACTGCTTGTTCTTGCTGAGGGAGCAGGAGAGCCACTCAGCAGCCCCAGCACGTGAGGCAGCCTGCCCCAGCAGCCTGCAGCAGGGAGCTCTGGGCTCTGCCAGGCTGGAGAGGCAGCCTGGAGTGCCTGGCAGAGTGTTACAGCTTCCTGAAGCCGTGGTGAGCACACAGGCCTGCAGGGGTGGGCTGAAACACCAGAGCAAATCCCAGCTCTGCGCCTCAGGCCATGGCCCTGGCACTGTTGGCTGCTGTGGAATACTTATGGCAGGATCACAAGCAGGATTGAGAAGAATTTGGGATAGGTGGTGCAACCTGAAATTTTTTTCATCACTCCAGAGAAGAATTTTATTATAATTTCAGTTGGGTCTTCCATGTTGCTGCTTTCTTCTGGGTGTGTATCATGGGTTTTGGTTTTGTTGTTCTTTTTTTTTCTGAGGATTTCTTTGTCAGGAATTAAGATACAGGCTTGAATACAAGGCAGTAGATGGTTTAGAATAAAGCAAGCGTATTTTCCTATTCGCTGTGCAATAGGTCTATAATATTTGATGCAATCCTCTTCTGATTCAGGTTTTTTGTGGTAGCTGTTGCAAACGAAAATGCAAACTGCAATACATGGAGAAGGAAGCAAGAGTCTGCACTGGCTGTTATGATGATATTAATAAAGGTAAAGAGGTTTTTTTTAGTAATTGCAGTAATCATTGAACTACCTTTTTAACCTTTGTTCTTTCTGGGCATCTTGATTTCTTTTGTTGGTGTAGGTTTTCCTATTTCTGAGATGGAGGATAAAGAGAATAATCCTTAGTTGGATTCCAGCTCTTATTTTGAACTTTGAGTCTTGAGTTTTTTCTTCTATTAAAAAAAAATTAGTTTTTAAATCCATAAGGCTAAATAGAAAGTTACAGAGGAATACAATTTGAGTCATCTGTGACAGGAACCTAGCAGAAGTTCTCCTCCCTCCACAGTAGCCCTGTGCGTGTTTAAAGGCCACATCCCTGCTTGTTCTCACATGTTTGCCCACTCTGTGCAGCTTCCTGTCCTGGTGTTTGTACCAGTCACTTACCAGGGCTGCAGAAGATGACTCATCAGATAACCTTTTCTTAACTGGAAGCTAACCATGGATGCTTATGAGAGCATCAGGAGAAAGAGTTGAGGTCCTGTTGATGAGTATGTAAATGACAAGCTGAAAACATGTCAGATTTTTAATAGGCACCTGAGTGGAGCTCAGCGTGACAGATGTGACATGTGTTTGCCCCAAGTGGCTGGGGGCCACAGTGAGGTAGTCACTGCAATGCTGCCAGGAGAAAAAGGGGAGGACTCTTTGTCTCATGAGAAATGAGGCAATTATGCAGGTAGAAAATCAATCTAAATTTTCTTCCATGCAGCAGTTTGAGTGTTTATTTTCCATAGCTAGCTCACAGACTGTACATTGCCTCTGCCAAAAAACCCCACCCACCTAAAGTACTGCTCTGCAAATGAAAGTTAATAAATTGTGATATCTTAAAAACTAACCACATTATTTTAGCACAGGCATTTGAAAGGATGATGAGTCCAACTGGTCCTGTCCCCAATTCCAGTGTCTCCTCTGAGCATTCTCCAGCTGTTCCACCTGTAGAGGAGGCCCAGACACCCGGGGGTGCCAGCTCTCCTTCACCATCTGCACTGTTGCCTACATCAGCACTTAAACAACCTGGTCCTGAAGGTACAGATCCTCAGTATAACACACATCTAACACTGTGAGAGTCTCTTTGGAAAGAGCTGCAAGCTGCTTCTCACATCTGGGATTTGTAGTTGGTATTTTTTGTGTGAAACAGGAACACTCTGAATGGAAGCACTTTCACTTCCCAGTTTTGGTGCCAGGCCCCAGGTGGTCCTAAATCTCCATTTATGAAAAGTGGGTGTTACTTTTGTCATTCCCCTCTCTGTTTACATTGTTAATCTTTTCATGTAGCTGTTCATTCTATAATTTTTGCATCTCTTGGGAGATCTCTGGCTTGTGTTGTACTGCCAGTCTTTGAGTAGAAACAAAAAGTGGCTGTTCAGGGAGAAGTTACAAGGGAGAAGCAAACCTTCATTCTCTGTGTAAATACAAATGATTAGTGGCTAACTAGTGTCTTTGTTCCACTTTTGTTAAACATCTGACATTCTTCAAAGAAAACACATTGTTAAACAAAATGATAGATCAGCTTTTTTTGGAGTGTGTTCCGTCTTTTAGGTGTGATACGCATTTCATTCTTGCCTCACTACAGAGGGTGATTGTGGAAGTATCGTTCTGTAATATCAATTATTTAATATGAGATTTAACTGCAGCAGGGCAGCTTCCTCTGCCAGTCAGAGGCTACATTGCCTGATTGGGACTGGCTAATGCCACCCTGTGCTTTGTTCCAGTGAACAGAGTCTCTGTCCACGTGGTGGGGAGAGTCTCTGTCCATGTTCTGTCCCTCTCAGCTGCCGGAGCGCTGTAACTCGCGATAACATGGAGCTGTTGTTCTCACCTGTCACAGGGCTGTGCTCCAGAGAGCAGAAGAGGGTTTGGTTTGCAGATGGTATCCTGCCAAATGGGGAAGTAGCAGACACAGCAAAGCTGTCCTCAGGAGCGAAGAGGTCGCAGGACTCCAGCCCAGAGAACCCAGACCTGCCCAAGACGCCTGCGGTAGGAGCCGGGATGGTTCAGCTGCACAAATCACATGTTGGGAGGCCTTTGCTTGCCAGGGAGGGGGCCCTTACACACCATGGCTTCTGAGTCACAGCCTTTGGAATCAGAGACAATGTTTTTGACCAAGCTGTGAAGTCCTTGGATTGAAAAGCATTGTAGTAATTTTCAATTTGAGTAAAACCGAGCAAAGTTTACAAAGGAAAACCTTGTTTTGTTTGAGGTATCTGTGAACTTAAAAACTGATATGGCTGAAAATGTGCCATACCAGTTTTTTCACTACACAGTATGTGATGAACCACTTGCGTGAAGGTGACCTCAGCCACAGTTCTTAAGGCTGTAATTAGCAACGTGCTTATAGTACAAGTTTGTGGTTGTTTATTGTTATTTCCAGTGGCCTGTTATATTGTATTTTATATATATTATGTAATCCATCAGTTTCCCTGCTGGATTAGACTAACCAACTTGCTTAGTGCCCTGCAGTTATAGGGCATTATATGGTGCAACAAAATCTGTGTATTGCTTTTAATGTGAACTAACACTGAACTGAGAGGGGGATTGGTTTTCTAATCATGAGTCACATGCATACCAGTGAATGAACTGCACTTTAAAAGAAAAGTCCAAAGAAGAGGTGTAAGTTTGCTGTGGGAAGACTTAGCAAGATTCCTTAGGTGAAGCCTTTTTAAGGTAACACATAGCACTGAGGCACTGTGTCAAGTAATAACTTAAATTCCATGATTCTCACAGCACTCACGAGTTTTTAAAATATATTGCTAAAGCTAAAAAACCAGATCGTTAATATTTGTATATAGAGATTCTGAACACTTAACAGATGTTTAGCATTTAATTCAGCTTTTACTCCTGAAGAACTGTAGTAATCAAATAAAAAAAGGGTTAGAGTAAACAAAAGATACAGCCTGTCTCATATTTTGGGGAAAGAGTAGGACGTTTGCACTTGCAGAAGATGGGCAATGTCTGAAACTAAAAGCAGCATGGACAATGTGAGTGGACAACAATTAGTTGATAGTTCTCCTGTGCAGTCTCAGAAGCTCAGACAAAACCAGCACAGTGCAGCTCTGAAGCAAAGGCAGCACAAAATCCTGGAAGTGTGTGAAGGGCAAAAATGCCAAGTGGTATGAAACGCCCACAAGCAGATTCAGGGAAGAAATCTGTTATTACCCACTTTAGCCCTGGTTTTGTCAGTGTTTTTGAGGAGTCTTCCCTTTGGAGTTGGTGGCTTTTTTAAATTTTGTGACAGCATATTTGTTAAATGGAGGATTTGCTGGAAGCTGATGGGATACCAGCAGAACTGCTACAGGGCAAGCATAAAGTTGCCAGGTTTTTTCTTGTGTGGACAAAGTCTTCCCTCTGGATATAGGATGCAAGGCCAAAGGAAGGTAATGTGCATCTCTGTTTTTGTTGGAGGGGTTTTGGGGGATGTTTTTTTTCCTATTTTATTTTTTATGACAGCTGACATCCCAGCATGGCTGTGTTCATGGCTTGTCATACCTGTCTTGTTGGGGGAGCAGTGTGGGACTCCAAGGTAGAAATTAGGCTGAGCAAAGCCACATTCAGCTATTAGTGGAATAGTAGCAATAGTGTAGAAATGTTTGCATTATGCAACTGCTGATCCAGTTTGTGTTACCAAACAAATACATTAACTATGCATCTTCACCCATGTAACTCCTAAACAAAAAATGAGGAGGATCCAGGAGAGATTTGATGGCTTTCTTCCTTCTGATTAGGAGGAAATGTATTCTCAACATTTGTGACAGAATTCATCCTCTTTTTGCTTCTAGAATACTAATAATGAAAGTTTAGCTGCTTATGAGACAGTGTATATTTTTTTGTTATTTCTTCTTCACAGGCTGCAGACCCAAAGGAGGATGACCTGGTAACTGATGCAAATCAAAAACTGAAGGAAGAAATAGATAAGATGACAAAAATAGAGGAATTACATCCTTCTGTTCCATCAGATGGTGCACAGCAGGCCACTCCAGGCCAGAGTGAGGTGACATCTAGTAACAGCTCTGCCCCTCTAGGGACTGAAGAGTGTTCCCCTGCAGCAGCAGAGGGGAGCAGTCCCAGCTCAGTGGGTCAGAGCACACGGGCTGTGCCTGTCTCTGCTTCAAGCTGCAGAGCACTGTGTGGGGTAGAAAACCAGGTGCGACGAGAGATCAGCCTTCTTCCTGATGGTGATCAGCTGCCACCACTTGTGCTTGCACTGGGTGAAAAAGGGAAAGGTAAAGTCTGCTAACATCTTGAGAAAATTGTTGATATTTACTCATAGAATCCTAGAGTTCTTTGGGTTGGAAGGGGCATTAAGCTCATCCAGTGCCACCCCCTGCCATGGCACTATCCATGTGCCATGGATATCCAAGTGCCATGGCACTTCCACTATCCCAGATTTGTAAATACAGACTCATCTGTAAATACAGACTCAAAAAATTGTATTTTAATGCAATTCTCGTGTAATTTATTTGTTGCATACTGGATTGTTGGGTAATGACTGTGCACTGTTAACAAGATCAGTATGTTGTGAGAAGAATGGGTCACCACTTAATTGCATGATGGTGGTGGCTGTGCTCATCAGAGGTACCTGGCAGAATCAGGTATGGATGAGGAGTCAGCACACGTTCAGTCAAGGATTTCCAGAGGAAGGGTAGCCCTGGCTTGCACCTTTCTTAGAAGCTGCTGCTTCAGTTCTCTATGTTCCTTGAATCTTAGGGTCAGCTGTTCCTTGGTTGATGTGTAGCTATTCAAATCTTGGCAGTAACCACCAGGGTAGGAGGATGGGATGACTGTGTCATACAGTGAACTGATTCTTAGTTTGGGTCATTGGCTGGTATTTTGAACTTAATCATGTCTCAATTTATGTAGATCTTCTGGTGGAGGAACGTCCATTTCACCAAAAGGTCGCCTTGCTGCTTGGGGAAGGAGGTCCTAATCCATTGACTTTTATTCTAAATGCAAACTTGCTTGTCAATGTGAAGCTAATAACATGTAAGTATTGCACATTTTCTTTTCCATTAAATCAAGCCTTTTCTTTTTTTGTTCTGTCTTTAAAACAGCATTACTGTGGTATCTTATCTTTTTAAAGATTCCTCAGAAAAGTGCTGGTGCTTCTCAACAAATGGACTGCATGGTTTGGGTCAGGCAGAAATTGTCATTCTGTTGCAGCGTTTGCCAGATGAAGATGTTTTCCCTAGTGAAATATTCAGATTATTTCTTGACATCTATAAAGATGCAATGAAAGGTGTGTCATTTTAATGTCTAACTTTTTCTTGTGCAGAATATTCTTGCTGATCTTTAAAACCTAAAGTTGATAGGTAACTTTTCTTGAATTATTTGTCTAATGATTCTGTTGAAAGAGCTTGCAGTGTTAGGCTAGAGTTCTAAATAACAGAAACAAATGAATTTATGTTTGTTTCATATACTTGCAGGTTCTTTTTTTGTTTAGTCATATTGTGGTGGAGAATCTGGGTATGAGCCCTGAGTCTATGGTTTTTAGTACACCTGGCATTTCATTTTTAGAAGTACAGTGAGGATAAATGTAAATATTTTAGCTCTGTTGCTCAAAGCTCATCAATTGCTGTGTTTAGGACTTCAGGCACTTGTTTGGAGAAACTTATTTTCATAGCCAGGTTCATTTGGTGATGAAGTAGAGGGCTGATATTCTGTGGGTTTGGATACCTGGCAGGCTTCAGGAGGGTGTGAGGGGAATGGTGGGCTGGCAGGTCTGTCAGAGCTCACTGCCTGACAGAGCAGTTCTCTTGGCATGGAGGTGGGAGTGACCCAGCTCTGTAAACACTCTCCATTCCTCTTTCCACAGGAAGGTTCATAAGAAATATGGAAAACATTACTTTTACAGAAAACTTTCTCAGCAACAAAGAGCATGGAGGATTTCTGTTTGTTTCACCAACTTTTCAGCAACTTGATGATCAGGTTCTACCAGATAACCCTTTTCTTTTTGGCATTCTTATCCATAAGTTGGAAATACCCTGGGCAAAAGTGTTTCCAATCCGTTTGATGTTGAGATTGGGAGCAGAATATGGGGGTAAGTTTTAATGGTATCAGTAGCTGCATAAATGTAAAGTTCCCTTTGGAAAATACAAGTAGTTTTAGACAAGCAAACTATTTTAAAATAATCTTTGCAGTATTTTATATTACACTTGGATAAGCCCAGCACGTGAAGCCACCTGGGAGTGTTCATTGTCCTGCTAGACTTCTTTGATTTATTTTTTTTCCTCTGAGCAGATGAGAAAGCTAAGAAACCAAAACTGGAAGTAAAATATAAAGGTCTTTTTGTTTGGTTGCAGGAGAAAGGTTTGAAGGGATGCTCACAAGCCCAGTTTACAACTCTGATAAAATGGTTATTACAATTAAATTATTTGGGTTAAGTGTATTGGCAAAAGATTACTGCTTCATAAACTCAATAAAGGCATTGATAACTTAAAAGGATAACTTACTAATACAGTGGAAACATCTAGGCATGTAAAAAGGCTGTAGCCCACCACTGTAGAAGCTGCAAGTCCATAAATGTGAGACATGGATTTGTGAAGGATTCTCCAAACCTGACTGAAGGCTCACACAGTTGTGTACATGTGCGTGCAAACTCTGAGATAAGGTGTGCTGACTTAGGATGGCCATGGAATAGAGATGACATTGTTGAGAGAGAGATTGAACTACAAACAAGTTTCAAACAATGGCCTTGCAAAAAGACCAGATATTTTTGAGAATTAAACTGTGAAAGATGCATTCCAGCAAGACCACCTGGGGTAAAGTAATATGTGGTTGGTGTCAGGAGTATTAGCAGCATTGTGAGGCTACAGCTAACAGGCTGGAAAACATTTTTAAAGTATTGTAACCTGGAAATAAGTTGGTTTCTGATAGAATGGCATTGAATTTTACATCTCTTATGTCTCACCCTTTAACGCGACTGATATGCAGTAAAATCTTTTAAAACGCCTCCCAATTGCCCCGTCTGTGTAAAGCTGGGAATTATCATCTGTTCATGGACTTCTGGAGCCCACAGTGGACCTCTACCAGCCAGATCCTGTCTGTGTGGTGACAAGGGTGGCAGTGCTTTGTTATTGTTCTTTCTGTGACACATCACTTGCTGAGTTTGTCTTTTTTAACCAGTTTTGTCAGATATAACCATGGGGGAGAACCACACAATGGCTGAGAATTAGAGAAGGGCTCTCCCTCCTTTGGCTGGTCAGATATTGAGACTTAGAGACAGCTTATAGCTGAAAAAATCTACAGAACTAGTGGGAAAACAAGTTTTGGAGTTGTTGGTAGGTAAATATGACCTTTTTCTTCCTAGCCTATCCAACTCCTGTGGTAAGTGTCAGGCACCGGGAGCCGCTCTTCGGAGACATTGGACACACGATTATGAATCTGCTTGCTGTGAGTAGATGCTTCATTGCTGCCCTTCCTGTTGGAATCAAAATTACCTCCAAACAAAATCAAAACATCCTCCAAACAAATGCTGAATCTGGAAAGCAGGGCTAACGTTTTTGTTCTTCATACTTTACTTAAAACTGATGAGAGAGTTAAAAAAGCAGCTTGTTTCACCTTGTATTGTCATGCATTAGTTCTGGTAGTGAGTGAGGGAGGTGTTGGTATTTGCACTGATGCTAGTAGTCATTGTTCAGGTGCATTTCTCTCTTCCAAGCATCATTGTGGTGCAGGGATGCTGGTCTTAAATCTGGCAGTTTTAAATGTGAAGAAACACGTGACAGGCAGATGCTGTGGACTAACTGCAGTACTAGTTGTTTTCTCAGACAAACTTAACCTTGCCACAGTTTTTCAGCTTGACTGTCTTCTGTGAAGGACTTTTTGGCAAAATCATAAGTCTGGAATTCATGCCATTTCCTGCGGAAGCTTTCCCTGTTACCCAAATGATTTGATTTCAGATTGCAGTTTGTCTGTGTTCCTGACCAGTAACATTCCTCTTCTGATACTCACATAGAACTTCCAGCACTTTCCATCCCAGCATTCAGGGCAGGGCCATGGAAAGCAGAACATTGGGCAAATCACTCTAATTTAGGCAATCACTACATCCTCTCCTGGGTCTGGAGACCATCATAGCTGAGATGAAACTGCAGTCTTTGCCCCTTTTTCCTTTTTGCCAGCACAGGTGTGCAGATCACTGCGTAAGGGATCAGCCAGAGGAGGAGCCCCATCTAAGACCAGCAGGTTTCCTCCTCCTGTAGGAGCCTCCCACTGTAGTCCAGGAGCCAGCTCCCAGCCTCACTGGTGCTGTGCCAGTGCCAAGGTGCAGCTGCACCCTCAGGCTTGCTGCTGGATGGGGTTTCTGTGGAGCTCCTTTTCAGGTGGATCAGTTTCTCGGGTTCCCCTTCGTGGCTGTGCCAGCCTGAAGCAGGGGCAGCATGTGCTGCTTGCAGGAGTTTCAGTCACTGCACGGCTGCAGGATGTTCTCAGGGTGGTGCCTTGGCACCTGTGATGCAAATGCCCAGTCAGAGACCATGCAGAGCCTGTCCCTACACAAGTGGCTGAGGCAAAGGGCACCTGTGATTTGCATCCTTAGTGCTGGATGCCTGTCCCATGGGAACCTTAGTGCATGGAGATGTTTTCTAAATACCCTTCTTGCTGCAGCTGTGCTGGTGGAGGGAGGCACCGATTGCCTGGCTCAGCTGGTGAAAAGAGCCTCTTTATACTTGTTGTTCCAGCTGAAGCAGTAAAAGCAAATGAGACCATTTCATACCTAATGTTGTTCTGGAAATAAACAGAATTCTGCCCAAGTGGGTGAGGTGATGGGAGATTACTTCTGTCACAGAAAGGGATAAGAAACGGTGCACTATTCAATAATCTGTCAGTCAAGTTAGAGCTGTAGGGGACAGGCTGAGCCTGCAAAGAAACTCATCTGGATGGTGGCTTCCACACTTCACTTTTCTATCAGAGAGGGAGGATGTGGAAGTTCTTCTCTACCTAAATCACTGGGGTTCTAATGTGAATGAAGTAGCCGTAGAGTAAATACCCGTTGGTTAGTAGAGCTAATTTGTCAGTGCTCTGAATTTATAAATACATTCACTGAGATGCCTGTCACATACACCTGATGGGCAAGAAGGGATCCCTAAGTCTTCAGCCACTCCAAATGCTACTATTTTTTGAAAGTCCTACAGATGTATTTAGAGTACCTTCGTCTAGGTGATGAAGGTAAGGAAAAGGTAAGAAACCAGTACTTTATTGTCTGCTAACAGAAATACTTTGTTTGTTATAGGACCTTAGAAATTACAAGTATACTTTGCATACCATAGACAACCTGTTTGTCCATGTGGAGATGGGTAGAAGCTGTATTAAAATACCTCTGAGGAAGTATAATGAGGTGAGTACAGCCACCTTAGCTTTCTAATCCAAGCTGCTTTAGTCTTCCATTTTTTGTATAACACCAGTCACACCTCTACCATCAGCTGTTGGAAAAAACCTTCCCTGAACTTTATACTGACCTAAATGTGTGATGGGAAGGGTATGTAATTACCTGAGCACACGCTTCCCTCCGCGACACACTGGAAGGTGGATAATGGGGAGCTGAGATTTGGAATGGCTGTTAAGTACTGAAAGATCTGCAGTTTCTTCAGAATCTCCCAGCATGTGTTTTCAAACATTCCCTCTTGCAGATTTCCCGACTATGATGTTTTGCTTAGTAATTAAAAAAAATTAAAGACCCAAACAAAAAACAACCAAAAAACCCCTCTTGGTGAGATTTATCCGTGTAATGACAAACTTTGTGTTGCCAGGTGATGAAGGTGATCAATTCCTCTAACGAACACGTAATTAGCATTGGAGCCAGTTTCAATACTGAGGCAGACTCTCACCTGGTGTGTGTGCAGAACAAGCAGGGCCTCTATCACACCCAGGCCATCAGTGCCACGGGACAGCCCAGGAAAGGTAAGAGCTCTGGGGCACAACAATCACATTTCTACAGCAGAAATGGAAGCTCAGTGTTAGGCTGCATGGAAAATGCATCTCTGGTGTCATACTAAATTGTGTTTAAGTTTAATGTCAGTTATGACTGGAGTTACATGAAGTGGTGCTGACTTCCTTCCTACTTTGTCTAGTTACAGGTGCAAGTTTTGTGGTGTTTAATGGAGCCTTAAAAACATCCTCAGGATTTTTAGCTAAATCCAGTATAGTTGAAGGTAAGAATTTTGTTCTGTTCTGTTCTTAAGAGACTTAAAACGACAAAAAAAAAAAATAGCAAGGTCTTGTGTAAGGTCTTTGTACCCCTCAGCAAGATACATATTTGTTTTCAGGTTTTTAAATTTTGTATGAAACCTATTGCAAAGAAGTGCTGCATAAAAATACATGATAGGTCACCTACTTGTTTTAAAACATTCAAATTTAAACTCTGATTAATCAGTACAGGTCTTTCCTTTATAGAAGTATTTTCATTGCCATATTGCTGAAATACAAATATTGGCACACATATGCAAAAAAAATAATCAGAAATTAACTTTAAATTATCTTTCAGTTTGAGTTCTGTTGACAAAATAGGTTTTCTTCCTCTCTCATTTAACATTTAGTGCTGTAGGTGGGGCATGGAGTACTTTTGTGCATTTATTTATTAGCTGTAGGAGTTGTTTTGTCTCAGTAGAATTTAAGCCAAGATTCTATAAGAAGCTATGCGCTTTTTGTGTGGATAATATGGAATTTTAACTGTTTTTCTTCTAGATGGGCTAATGGTACAAATAACACGAGAAACAATGGAAAGTCTACGTCAGGCATTAAGAGACAAGAAGGACTTCAAAATAACCTGTGGACAAGTGGATACAGGGGATGTGAAAGAATATGTAGATATTTGCTGGGTAGAAAATGAAGAGAAAACCAACAAAGGGTAAATGTACTACCAAAGCCAGACATCTGAAAGATTTCTTGCTCCCAGTGCTCAAATATCTCCCTTCAGTTTTCTGAAATTAATCTGAAATATTCTTGTGACAGAAAGTGCTTGATACCAAAGATGATATGTAGTGTCTTAAACATACAAGATTAGGTTTCTGTTAATGCTGTTAGTTCCCTGCTTAGGATATTTCCCTTTGTACCATCTGTATTGTCATAGTGCAAGTCCTGTATTGTACTTTGTTGTAAAGGTGTTTAAATAGCCTTAAAGGATGGGTAAATATTATTTCATAGAAGCTACTGTATCTATAGTATAAGTGTTGTTTAAATTACTAATCACGCTGTTGTTTTCCATAGAATTTTAAGCCCAGTTGATGGAAAATCAATGGAAGGAACTCTGAGTGAAAAAGCACCACTATACAGAAGCTTCGAGAGAGAGGGAAAAGCTATGAAGTGCACTGAAGTTAGTGAATTACATAGTTCTTGAGCCTCTTTAATTACTTTTTGAATGTTAAGTGGTAATGTGATGGTAGTAAGTGATACTACTAAAATGAGCTGATTTTATGTGTAGCCATCCTGCCAGGCAGAGTGTTCTCTGCAGCTGCTTGGTGAGTTTACACACTTGTTGTTTCTCTCCTCTGAGAAAGACTCAAGGCTGTTGGCAGTGACAGCTCTGTAAATGCCTAATGCAGGCATTCCCGTGGTTCCTGAAGTATTTTGATTGTGTGGGTGAAATGCTCAGGTGCTTTGCCAGCAGACAAGCATCAGAGCTTGCCCTGTTTAGTGTTATGTGATCCTGAACTACTCTTTTTCCTAACTTTGGCATGTAGCAGGCTGCTGACTGCCCTTCCCTTTCTCTGATCTCAGGTTTACCATTTTGTAAAGGATCATGACCTCTGCAGTGCTGTTCCCCACCAGTTTGTAAAAGAGATTGCCATTGCCTGCAGCACTGCTCTTTGCCCTCACCTGAAAACCTTGAAAAGTAACGGGATGAATAAGATAGGACTCAGAGTTTCCATTGACTCAGACATGGTAAGCTTTCAACTTTTATTGCACACTCTCCATCTCCACTGAAGTACCTTCCCTTGTAAATACCTTGGGTCTCTCCAGGAATGTTTAGAGTTCTGCCCTACCCACGATCCAGGCTGAGGATGACATTTGGGGAAGAAGCTGTCTTAGTCATTAATTTCTCACTTCACAGTAGCTGAAATATGCTTTTACTGTGATACAGCACGTTGTGCATAGTCTTGTTAATGCAAGAAGTGTTAATTAATATCAGTATGTTTCCCTCCTAGGTTGAATACTTAGCAGGATCTGGAGGGCACCTTCTTCCACAGAACTACCTGAATGACCTGGACAGTGCTCTGATTCCTGTGATTCACAGTGGGATGTCAGATCCTACAGCTCTACCACTGAAAATGGAATTAGTGTTTTTCATCATAGAACACCTGTCTTGATGAGGCTGATTACATGCATATACTGACTTGCTAGATCTGAACACCAAAGTTGTAATGCTCAAAACACTAGAAATGTTAAAGTTTCTAAACCTTTTATGTTTTAATAGCTTTTCAAACTGTTTTTTAAAGCCCCTCAGATCCTCTCTGCTTCCTCTACCACAAAACAGTTAGTTTGTGTCATGAAGTTCTGGAGGTTGACACTGAATACAGGTGCAGAAGAGTGCAGGTTCTGCTACTCTCACACAGTGGCAGCACTTGTAGGTGTAGTGTGACTCCAAGCCATAGGACTTGCCTCGCCCTCCTAAAGCTGCTGGGGTGCTGTGTGAGCTCTGCAAGAGCTGAGCCCTGGAGCAGGGCTGCCCCAAACGGTTTCCTTTGCACGGGGGGCTCGGAGCCCAGAGCTGCTGTGGCTGTGTGGATAAACACCTCACTGAGGGCCTTAACTGGGGATGTGATGCTGGTGCTTCAGGAACATACGCTCTCAATTAATGTTGTAGAGAGTAACTGCTTTCTTTCTTGTATTTATAAGGATTTGTCTAACTTAAATGGATGCTATTTTTATAAAATGTGCTTTTTTCTTTACTCTGTTCAGAATTTCATACATGATTTGACCTTTCAAGGATTAGGAAAAAACAGATTACCCTTGATGTAATCTACATGTAGCAATAAGTCACACAACAATTCTGCAGTATTTTTTCTGCTCCTGCCTACTGCTTTTGCCACATTTTAGTAGCCAACTTTGCTTTCAGGGAGAACAGATGTATTAAGTCTGAATTTTCACAAACAGGTTGATTTTAGTGGAAGGTGTCCCTGCCTGTGGCAGGTGGGGTTGGGACTCTTTAAGGTCCCTTCCAACCCAAACTGTTCTGGGATTTTTAGTATACCTGAGGTTCTTGCATAGGATGTATTTTTTTATACTGGGTCATTTAGATCTATTTATGTATTTGTGATGCATGAGATTTGTACTGAGGTTCATCAAAGTGCAGTTGGGGTTTGGTAGCAGCCACACAACTGCTTGTCGAGAACAGAACCAGAACGAAATATACTCGAGATCTATATTGTTTTCAGTAAAAATGCTGGTACAATTTTATAATGAGAGTATTAAAACTTGGATGCCTTCTTGATGCTTATAGGGGATATTTTATGTTTTTGTATCAAAAACAATTTGTAATTTAACCTAATCTGCTCTGCTGTTACCTGTGCTTGAACACTCCAGT
The DNA here is from genome assembly GCF_014805655.1 of Passer montanus. NCBI lineage: Eukaryota > Metazoa > Chordata > Aves > Passeriformes > Passeridae > Passer > Passer montanus. The sequence goes on along the minus strand of NW_024375145.1, from coordinate 2,374,612 downwards.
CCTGGCAGGGTTCAGGCATTGAGATCTCACCCTGGATGGAGCTGAGCTGCATTTCAGCTTCTGTGCTGACTTCTCCTGAGAAGCTGCCGTTAGGGAGACGGGCTGAACCCACGCCCAGTGCGAACAAAACGTGTCCTTGTTGAAAACAAGCTGCACCCAGGCCCTCGAGGGAGCTGAGCACGAGGCTGAACAGTGTTTAGGGTCTGTGACAGGGCCAGGGCACCTGAAGGAGCAGCTGCCTCCTGCCACTTAACCTCTACTAACTCCTTTTCAGTAATGATCAATAAAGTTAACTACAGTGCTTGCAACCTTCCGCCTCTTATTTGTAATGAAACAGAGACGGATTTGGCATGTGTGTGTCCTGTCTCTGCAGCTTTCTGGGACTCATGATGGTGCCCCAAAAATGGGATTCATTCCAACTGTGACTCCCTGCAAAGGTGCTCCACCAGCCCCTGCTCTCTCCCTGCCAGCACCGACGTTCCTGACACAAAGACAGAGCTGGGATCTGCCCCAGCCCTGCCCCTCTGCCAGCAGGGACCCAGCTGCCACCAGGCTGGGTGGCCCCGGCCGGGCTCTGCCCCTGCCGAGCTGAGCACGAGGCTGAACAGTGTTTAGGGTCTGTGACAGGGCCAGGGCACCTGAAGGAGCAGCTGCCTCCTGCCACTTAACCTCTACTAACTCCTTTTCAGTAATGATCAATAAAGTTAACTACAGTGCTTGCAACCTTCCGCCTCTTATTTGTAATGAAACAGAGACGGATTTGGCATGTGTGTGTCCTGTCTCTGCAGCTTTCTGGGACTCATGATGGTGCCCCAAAAATGGGATTCATTCCAACTGTGACTCCCTGCAAAGGTGCTCCACCAGCCCCTGCTCTCTCCCTGCCAGCACCGACGTTCCTGACACAAAGACAGAGCTGGGATCTGCCCCAGCCCTGCCCCTCTGCCAGCAGGGACCCAGCTGCCACCAGGCGGGGTGGCCCCGGCCGGGCTAGGCCCCTGCTTCTGCCCTCAGCACAGGTGGGCCTGAGCATTTCCACCAGGCTGCCAGGCATGGTCTGCACCAACATCCAGATTTCACACAGAATTAATGATTTTGGCAAACCCCTCCCAGCCCATGGAGTCCCAGCTGTGCCCCATCCCCACCCTGTCCCCAGCCCAGAGCTCTGGGTGCCACCTCCAGGGATGGGCACTCCACACCCCCTGGGCAGCGCCAGAGCTGGCACAGCTCTCAGCCACTCAATCCCAAATCCAGGGGGCTGGAAAAGCCCCCCCAGATCACCGAGACTGGTCCCTGACCCCTCCCCACCCTGTCCCCAGCCCAGAGCTCTGGGTGCCACCTCCAGGGATGGGCACTCCACACCCCCCTGGGCAGCGCCAGAGCCCCTTTCCACGGGGAAATCCCTGCTGTGCCCACCCTGAGCCTGCCCTGTTCTCTCGATGTGACTGCCTCCCGTGCCACAGCGTTCGCAGCCCCGGGTGTCCGCGGGCTGCAGCCGCTCCCTGTGCGCGCCTCGGGCCCTCCCTGCGGCTGAGGCTCCACAGCACACACAGGCAGACATCGCCGCTCGGGATCGTCCTGCCGCGCTCCCCACCGTGCCTCAGCGCGGCGCGGCCCCGCCCGGCGCGAAGGCGGCGGGACCAGCCCCCGGCGGGGCGGGACCGGGGAGCGGGCCGGGCCATGGCGAGCGGGGCGCGGGGTGAGCGCCGGGGCCGGGCCGGGGCTGTCAGGGGCGAGCCGGGGCTGTGAGGGGTGAGCCGGGGCTGTCAGGGATGAGCTGGGGGTGTCAGGGATGAGCTGGGGGTGTCAGGGATGGGCCGGGGGTGTCAGGGATGAACCGGGGCTGTGAGGGCGGTCCCGGGGCCGGGCTGGGCTGTGAGGGATGAACCGGGGCTGTGAGGGATGAACGGGGGCTGTGAGGGCCCGGCCGGGGCTGTGAGGGCGGTCCCGGGGCCGGGCCGGGGCTGTGAGGGATGAACCGGTGCTGTGAGGGCCGAGCCGGGGCTGTGAGGGATGAACCGGGGCTGTGAGGGCCGAGCCGGGGCTGTGAGGGCCGAGCCGGGGCTGTGAGGGATGAACCGGGGCTGTGAGGGCCGAGCCGGGGCTGTGAGGGATGAACCGGGGCTGTGAGGGCCCGGCCGGGGCTGTGAGGGCGGTCCCGGGGCCGGGCCGGGGCGGTCTCGGGCGGGCGGGCCGCGCTGAGGGCTCCGTGCCGTGTCCCCGCCGTGTCCCCGCCGTGTCCCCTTAGGCGCCTGGAGCGAGTGGCCCGTGGATCACTTCCTGCGCACCGGGCACATCGCGGCCAGGGACGGGGCCGCCGTGCGCTGGTTCCACGCCGCCAACAGCAGGGCCCGGGCGGCGGAGGCCGCGCGAAGTGAGTGTGGCACAGGCCCCTTCCTCTCCCTCCTCCTCCTCTCCCTCCTCCAGGATCCCCACGGCTGTGGGGATGGGCACTCCAGACCCCCCTGGGCAGTGCCAGGGCAGTTCCTGAGCCCCCTTTCCATGGGGAAATTCCTGCCCACCGTGAGCTGCCCTGGCCCAGCCTGAGGCCGTTCCCTCTCCTCCTGTCCCTGTTCCTGGGATAAGATTCCAAATCTTCCCTGTGTGTCCCGTCCTGTGAGGGAAAAGTTGTGCAGAGCCAGAAGGGCCCTGGTGCACCAGCCTGGGCGGCAGTGAATTGTATGTAAATTTCTGTGAATTGTTTGTAAATTGATGTGAATTGTATGTAAGTTCATGTGAATATTTGACAGACCCATATTTGTGTAAATGTATATATATAGTATCCTTTATCCTGAATACCATCGCCATCTGGTTTTGCGTATTTCACTGTGTGTACTGGGTTCTCTGCAAAGCTGGCAGCACTGCCCAGATTCATTACATGAAGCTGTTTTCAGCAGCCTGGGCACTCCTGAGACCCCTCTTTGCCTGTCGAGTGTGTCAGCTAACATTTTCCTTGTCGGTTTTGGCAGTGAGTCAAGGGGAATGCTCAGTCTCTGCCAGCATTAAATCCTGCACTCATCTTTCCTCTCTCAAAAACCCTATTTCCAGAGGAAAATATCTGAAACTTGACAACAGGGGGTTCACACGTTGGATGTCCATTTATCCATTCCCTTGAAGAAGAAAAAGCCCCACGTGGCTGCTTGGCCAAATGCACCCTCAAACATCAATTTTCACTTGTTTGTAGGGCTTGCCAAGAGTTCAGTGCCTGGAAACCCCCCAGCATGGCATCTTGGTGTCACAGCCGGCACGAGGGTGCAGGGGCTGGTGAGGGCAGATGTGCTGGGTGACTGTTGGGAGCTGAGGTTTGATGTCTGCGTCCCCAGGCGCCGTGCACATGGTGGAGGTGGATGTGGTGCTGCGGGGAGGGGACGGGGAGCCCATCCTGGCTCACCCCCCCGACACCGACAGCGACATCACCCTGCAGGAGTGGCTGGCACAGATGGGCAGCACCAGCAAGGGCATCAAGCTCGACTTCAAGAGGTACCTCAGCAAAAAGATTGCCGTGTTGTTTGCATTCCTGCAGGTCTGCAGGTGATTGTCAGCCAAACCCCTCCTTGTTGTGCAGGTCAGCATTCAGAGGCATAATCCATGTGGAAACAGAGTCCTTAATTCTCAAAGCATGGCAAGAACAAAACCTTTAGAAGTGTTTTGAAGTAATTATTTTGAACTAACTAATGATTTTTTTTTTTACTCAGTGAATTAGGTACTGTGAGCAGAACTTTCCCATGGAGAAGGTGAAGTGCTGGTGCCTCTCTGGAAGGCTCCTCCCTCTGCCCTTACTAACTAAATGTTCAGAGGTTCAACCACAGATGGAACCATTAGCTGTTTCATTCCTCGAGTGGCAAATCTCAGATTGCCTTGGAAGAGTTTGAAAGGAGCTGTGATTTCCAGACATGCACCCCTTCAGCTCCTGACTCTTGCTTTGCCTGAATTTCTCAGTCTGTTTTGGCAGCAAATTAGAAAGAGCTTCATCAGTGCTTCAGTACTCCACAGAAATGCAAAACCCCCCAGGAGATAGTTGTGAAATGTGATTTTTGCCTGTAGTTCTGTGTTACACAGTCACAGTTTCCATGTGAAAGATCACAAAAGTAAGAAACGTGGGCAGGCTAAATCCTTTTATTGTCACAGGATCTATGTGTGTCCTTCTGGGCAGAGAAGGGAAAAAAGAGCAGTCGGCATTTGTTTGGGCTTGTTTCTTATTTTGGTGAAGGTTTTCCTCCACTTTATGTATTGTTTAAATTAATTTTAAACTACCTACCTTTCATTTTTCCACAAGGAGTTTATAGCCAAGTGGAGTGACTGAAGAAAACTTTTAAAAGTACATGGCATTTTAAAAGTATGATTGTATAAAAACATTTAAAAGTACATCACACGGCGCAGATAGCGTCAAATAAGTGATAGCAGAATTTGATGTTCCTTTGCATAATATTTAATTGGATGCCATTGCTGAAGTTGTGGAGATAATTTCAGTGGTGCTTTTAAAATATACTTTTTATATCTCTGTTCTGTCAGCCTGATTGACCACATAATTGCATTTCCTGCTGGCTTTGGCTACTGAAAGTAATGTATTCTGCAAAAGGTCTTCAGTGTCCCACTTCAGAAATGCCAAAGTCATTTCACAGGAAGTCAGCAGTAAGTCTGAGTTTTCTAAATGCTGTGCAACAAAACCAGTGCTCTGGGGTTTGCAGTTTTTGGGGAGTGGATTTGTTGTTGTTGTTTTGTTTTGTTTTTTCCTTCTTTTTTATTTTTTTTAACCCTGTGTTGCCATTTTGCTTTGTGCTTCTTTCTCACTGCATTACCTTACACTGTGCAGTACAAGGGGAGGCATTCCTCTGGCCCTGACAGTCCCTTGCATATGTGAAGATAGCAACTGTTGTGGCCCCAGAGTGTGTCAGAAGTGCTGCAGCCCACACCTGATCTCCAGCCATCACTGGCTTTCCTCCTGGAGAGCCTGAGCTCATCTCCAGTGGGTGGAATTGCTGCTCTGCAGCCTTCCCAGCAGCACAAAGGACAGAACACACAAAGTGACTTCACAGAGGAAACACGACAAGCAGCTCAGGGGATGAGGTGTTGGGTGTAGAACTAAGTTAATTAGTTCTGACCACAGTGATTTTAAATTTCTTGCCTTCCCAGCAGCACAAAGGACAGAACACACAAAGTGACTTCACAGAGGAAACACGACAAGCAGCTCAGGGGATGAGGTGTTGGGTGTAGAACTAAGTTAATTCTAAAACCCTGACCACAGTGATTTTAAATTCCTCGATGTTACATAGAGCATTAATTAATAAGCTATGACAGAAAGATTTTCTTGTTCATTTCTTTTCCCCATTTTTTACCATCTCCTTTCCTTCCACAGTGCTTCGAAAGTTTTGGTAGGCTAGAAGTAGAGAAAAGCTAACTGTGCTTATTCTTGTGGCTGGACAGGACAGTAGGAATATGTGACCATAGTTTTGTTTAAATGCTCACAGAGTGTCTGCACTGGTTCCTCAAGTGATGCCAGCTCATGTTTAGCAATTCAATAATGATCTGTCAGATGATCATTGGACAGGCAGGCTTCTGTGTGCTGCCACACTTAGGAACTGTGGGACAAAGCACAACCAGGCATTAAATGTTCAAGTGGGTGCCTCTAGCCATGCTATTTTATGAAAAATCCTCTGCTAGGATTTTTCCTGTCCTGAGGAGCTGAGAGCCTCAGGAAAGAAATGCAAACAATAACTGTGTGCTGCTGTGGAATGCCACAGGTGCATCTTCCATTGGTCCTTGTGGATTGTTTTGAATTGGTGACCAACCACAGCCACCTGTGCCCAGGCTGTGAGCAGGCACAGGATTTTGTGATGCATTCTATTCTATTCTATTCTATTCTTGGTCTTTGTAGCCTTCTGATCTTCCTCTCTCTCTGTTCTTTTAGTATAGTTTTAATGCAGTATTTTAATGTAATATATAACATAATAAATCAGCCTTCTGATGAAAGTGGAGTCAAGCCTCGTGTCCTCACACATGGGAGGATCACCTTTACAGGCGCCTTCTCTCTCTTTTAGTTGCCTTAAACTGGTGTGTGTTGGGCTTCTTATTCTCCTAGTACAGGTGCATCGCCTTGCATGGATCCAAAGGTAGCTCTGAGTCTGGATGTGACATAGTGATAAAATCTTAGCCCCTTTGGGCCTGGTGAGGATGAGGAGAGATGGCTTCCACTCTTTGGGCTGAACTTACAGCATTTGTGGCTCTCAGGTCTGATGAAACACAAGTGCTGGAGGCTGCAGTGGCTGCCTTTGCTAAAACCCTCCTCAGCCCTGAGATGCAGAGGTGACGAGGCCGGGCAGTGCCGGGAGCAGGGGTGGCAGTCTGGGAGTGAAACCCCAGGTGTAGCCAGCAGCTGGCAGTGCCCTGCCCGGTGACACGGCGGTGACACTGCCGCCCCTGACCCCGCCCTGTGTCCCGGCACAGCCTGGCCGCCGTGGGACCGTCTCTGGAGCTGCTGGGGCAGGCGGGGCAGGGCCTGGACGCGCCCGTGTGGCTGAACGGGGACATCCTGCCGGGGCCCCGCGGGGGCTGCGCGCCGCTGGACGCCCGCGCCTTCCTGGGCGCCGTCACCTCCTCCTGCCCCGAGGCCACCCTGTCCCTGGGCTGGACCACGGGCTGCCACCGAGGCCAAGGTAAGGGCTGGCTCCTTCGCTTCCAGGGCATGTGCAGCTGGCAGCAGCCCCAGGCCGTGTCCTGGCAGTGACTGTGGAACCCTGTCCCGTGCTGGGCTTTCCTGTTGTCATGTTATTGCAAAAGTTCCATGTTGTTGTCTCTTTATCACAAAAGTTTCATACCTTCTTGGTGTTTTCTCGTGGGCAGCTCTTCAGAGCACTAACTTTCTCCTCACAAAGCAGCTGACTCCAGCTCCTCCTCAACCAGCCAACCCACTCTTTTCCAGCACTCTTCTCACTGGTGGCAGCTGTGGCCTGTTGCAGTCAGGCCTGCTCCTGATCTTTGGTAACTGGCCATGCTGCAGCTCCTTAGGGTGAGATTACTTTCTGCACTGCCTTTATTTTCTTATATCCCATCTCCCCACAGTGTTGGACAGAGCACTGTGCAGCAGTCAGTCCATTGCTGCAGTGGCGGCACAACTGGGTGACATTCACATCTTTCTGTTCCTAAAATAAGCTGGTTTCTGCTTCAACTCCTTTTCACCTGCTGAGCACTTTTGAGGGACAAACCCCTTAGCCTCTGTTTCAGGGAGGGCTGTCCCTGAATCCTGGGAGCATTGACCTGGTCGGAGCCCTGGCATGTGTCCTGAGGAGAAACAGATCACCTGAAAATGTGGAACTTCATCTCTGCTTTTTTTGACCACTGAAATCAAATTGTGGTCAGCCTTATCCCTAATATTGCATTTCTCTTGGAATCTTGAATTTCTGCAGTAAACATTCCAATTTGCATTATTATAGGGTCTTTTTCACAAGCTTTCTCTTGCAATGCTCATGATGAGAGGCAGAGTCCCCTCCAATATTGTCTGAGGGCACCATGCCAGCATTATACACCACTCCCATTGCTCCTTGCTCATTAGCCAAAGTTAGTATTTTGTTGTATGATATACTGCAGTGTTATTACAGTTTTCAGTGCTTTCTCCCAAGTATTTCCAGTGCAGGAAAAAAATGCTGGAAAATGCATTAGAAATACTGGTTAACCTGTGAAAACAAATTTCATTTTATCTCCATTCAAAATGTCAGTTTATGGAAATACTGTGTGAAGTTGTGCTATAAAACTTAAGAAAACCAGCTCATTGGAGTGATTTCACCTAAAAGTTGCTGCTTGCCCCAGAAAACTTTTTTTAATATTTAGTGCATTTTTACTCTTTCTAGTCACTATGTTCCATCTGAGCAATTGAGGAAAAAGGTATTAACTGCTATATGGGATTTTCATAACCTGTAGAAGCAAAAGAACAGGTAAATAATATTTTAAATAGCTCCAGTCCTTGTAAAACTGGCAAAGGCACTTTCTGTATTTTAGATTGCTTGATTGTAGCATTTTTAGGCACAGAATGTTAGTGGCCACATGTGTTTGATTTTCTACATCTTCATTGCTAGTGGATTAATTTAACTTTTTGTCCTAATTTTTCCCTACTGTTTTTATTGTAAAGGGTCCCTGACAACGTTAAACTAGGCCATATTGAAGTCAGTGGCAGCAGAGTTTTTTAGGGAAAGGGCACAAGATGCATTGAAAATGCTCTGTCGCTGTAAGTAAGTAAGGGTGTACCCTGACAACGTTAAACTAGGCCATATTGAAGTCAGTGGCAGCAGAGTTTTTTAGGGAAAGGGCACAAGATGCATTGAAAATGCCACATTCTGTAGCTGCAAGTAAGTAAGGGTGTGTGTAAAGAATAGGAAATAAAGGTTTTCATAGCAAGTTCATTTTCCATGCGGATATTGCATGTATTGCAATTTTCCTCTGGGACATCTGTTGCCCAGAGCCACGGAGCAGTGTCATGGTGGAATTGCCTGGTGTTCAGGAACGCTGGATGTGCAGGTTTTGTGTCTCCAGAGGGACCCCAGGGGCACGGGGCTGTGTCTGTCCCCGGGGCTGTGTGTCCCCATGGGTGTCCCCAGGGCTGTGTGAGCTCTCAGTGTGCTGTGTGTCCCCAGGCTACGAGTGGCCCTTGGTGCAGGAGATGTGGCGGCTGTGCCACCCGCTGTCGCAGCCGGTGACGTTCGCGGTCAGGGCTGCGCTGGTGCCCGGCTCCGTCCCGCAGCTGCAGTGGCTGCTGCAGCAGTGCCACAGGTCAGTGCTGCTCCCAGCGTGTCCCTCAGCTGCAGGGCTGGCAGGGCCAGCCCAGTGCCAGCCCCTCGCCCGTCCTGAGCAGCCCTGTGTCACACACAGCCCACTGGCACTGGAAATTATTCTCCTCCCGGTGCTTCCCTTCCCACAGGCCTCAAAGCCTTTCAGTCCTCAGACAGAAGTGGCCACTATTAATTTCTGTAAAGTAGTTAAATCCCATAACCTTATTTTTCATTACCTGCTATGAGGACTTTTGAATGGTGCGTAGGTGTGCAACCCAGTTGTGCTGCAAACATTTCCTGAGATTAATGTAGTTAAATAGACTAAATAGTCTGATGTTGCAATTGAGAATTCATGCAATCCAAAGACTTTGTATTGGATTCGCTATTTATGTTATTTTATAGCATTTTTGAAAAATGTCAAAGATGATTTTTAGATTGGAAATCAGGTGTTTCCCTCCAAGCTAATTAATTTTGCTGAGGCACTTGAAATGTACTCAGTGGTTTTCATACAGGAACTTACATTGTCCTTTAGAAATAATTCTTACCAACCCCTAACCATTTCATTATAAAAATTATTCACATGTAATAGAATGAGAATAAAACCAGCTTCCCATATATTGCCATTTACTCATCTTTTTCAACCGCTTTGCCTACCCACAGCTTAATAAAACTGTTCCAGCCAAGGTCTAAGCCCAAGACAGAAAACCTAAGGGAATCTCTGAAAAATTTCTAATTATTTAGAACAACAGGGCGGGCAAATAAAGTGCTGATATTCTTTTTTACGGTGAAGACTGAAAACAGAAATTAGAATTAAGCAGTTAAAACTAGGAAATTGATTAAAAAATACTATTGCATTAGGAATGTATCTTAATAATTGTGTCAATTTCAAATATCATTGGATACAAACATTATTTTCACGGAAATATTAGGATTTGCTCTTTTACCTCATAAGACTCAGGGGGGTTCTTCAATGGCATTAGAAGACAGAAATTCCTGAGCCAGTTTTGCTCACATACAACTGAATTCTGATGTATCAATTTTTTAAAGTAACACAATTTTGCTAAACAAGGGGGAAAACCTAAATATATAAGTCATGTGGAGGATGTGGAAGTAATGCTTTAACTGAATGATGTTTTGGGGGATTTCAGTGTTTTTTTGAGAAGTTCTGTGCAATTAATGAGATTTGGCTTAGGTGGCATCTCTACACATCACTGATGTGACACAGCACAGAGCACAGCAATCACCTGTGTCTGGGATTGCATCATATTTCCTGTTTTGAGGCTCAGTTTGTGGCTGTTGATCAATTTACCAAAACTGAAATGCTTATTCTGGTAAATTTCTTTGCTGGATATTTACCTGAAGTTTTTAATTTAAATCTCTCTGAGGTTTGGTAGAACAGTCACAGATAAATTGCTCTGGGGGTGCAGTTGTTTGTATTTAATTACTTTTCTAAAGTTAGGATGCTGTAATCCTGAGTATTTTTAGGAGTCTATTAGTGCAGTGTCTTCCTGGTTTCCATGCTTTATCCTGACATACTCTTTTTCTCTTTGTTTTGTTCGTTTTCTCCCTTTCTCTGGACATAGGTACAGCCTCACTGTTTGGACAGGAAAGGAGGATGTGTATTCTGTAGACGACTTGCTTCTCATCCGAGACAATTTCGATAAAAGTAGGGTTTACTACGACATTTTTGAGCCACAAAACTCTGAATTCAAAAAAGCCATTGGAATAGAACAGTAAATGCAAAGCAGGCAATGCCTGACCCTCTAGTGCTTTATACTGTAAACCCCTTTAACTGTGAGGATTTTTTATTCCAAGCAATGCAGTTTCCTTGCCAGAAGGACCGTGTGGAGCACGCCTGTGCAACTGGAGCAGGTTTTGTTTGGCACTGTGCAGAAAGGCCCCTCAGGCAGAGTGCAGTGCCTTCCTCCTTGTCCCTGCTCATGGCATGGGACTCGTGGTGCCACACTCCAGGAGGGGAGGGTGGCACTGCCAGCTGCTCTGCCCCTGGTCACTGTGCCACGGCCAGGGAGCAGCCCTGGCTGGTGCTGGAGCTGGGCTGGCTGTGCCAGCAGTGCAGAGCTGTCCCCAGGGCTGAGCTGTCCCCAGCAGAGCTGTCCCCACACCTGGGCTGTCCCCAGGGCTGCAGGGACATTCCCCAGGGCTGTCCCCAGGGCTGCAGGGACATTCCCCAGCGCTGTCCCCGGGTGATGGCAGCTGGGCTCAGCCCTCACTGGGCCCATGCAGTCCTGCAGCTCTCAGAGTTTTCCACAGTGGAAATGTCCTGCAACAAAAGCCAAACCCCTGCAGGAAGAGCCTGACCTGGTTCTTTGACATCTTTTATTGCCTCTTTTGCTGCTGCAGTTCCCCAGAATTCACACAGACTGAGACACTGGCCCTGTGGGATCGGCTTCTGCCAAACACCACAAACAGTACCAGAAAAACCAAAACACAATCACATTTAGGACATTTTAGCTTCTGAATCAGCTAATGCCCTGAGAAGCATTACTTGGTCAACTTTTTGTCCTCCTTTTCCCGTTCCTCTCACGTGGTTCCTATGGGAATTTTATTAACTCACCTGTTAACCTAACAGACAGTGTAGACAACATTTTACAAGCTTTAGTACTAAAGTAAATTACAGTACTTTTGGCTCTTACATGGCATTGATACAGCTGTGATAGAAAAGGTAGCTGCATTTCTTAATGCTGAATCTTGAATTACTGTGATCTCACATTAAAATTCAAGACTCCCTTCTGTTACCCACAACTCCTTTGAGAGATTTATCTAATAGTTGTTTTCTGTTATTGAGGGGTAGAGCTTTCTTCATTTTGGCCATCTACTGAGGTGTGCTGGGCTAAAATTGGGAACTAATTTTTCCACATAAGAAAGAAAATGACCTGATTTTGGGATAGCTAAACAGAGTACTTGATTTAATTTAATCACTCACAAAGTGAGTGCCAGTAACTACCAAAGGCTCAGGCTTGGCTGTGTGATTTCTACAGTGAGTTACGAGAAACGATTCATTTTTCAGTTGTGGTTTGTTGCAGGCAGTTGCATTCATTGATTTGCAGGATTTCATCTCTCAGTGGTAGGCCTCTTTGGGACCACAGGGACACATTTTTCTGCTGCTTAGAAATCTTCCCCCTGACCAGTTCCCACCTGAAGTACTGGGATTTGTTAAAACTCATTAAACTATTAAGTAAAAAACATCAGCAATTGCCAGAAGTATTTTTAAGGAAGAAGTACACCTGAGCAATATCTGTGGATGTCAGTAAACAGGATAATCAGGTAAAATTAAAGAAGACATCATCTGGATTACCAGGAAATGGCTATGTGGTGAATATTATTATTCTGTATGGATTAATCTATATATATGAATTTCTGTAAGTAATTTTACCTGCGTATCTTTGCTAGTCCCCTGTGAAGTTGTTTATGACAGTTTAGTCTGACTTGCACATAAATAAATTAATTTGATTTGGTTTCTCTGTGTTTATTCAAATGCCCTCCTGAAATAAAATGTGTTGCTGTGGGGCTGGCAGTGAGACATTAATGTGGCTGTAAAATATATGTACAGGTCAGGCTTATATTTAAAAATCAACATGTTCTTGAGAGAAGGCAGGCTGAACTCCCTCTGTCTGCAAAACTCGCATGAAAGTGTTCAAAATTGCTGATGCTTTTGGGGAAAAAAATACAGGAATTTGATGCAGTTCCTCAGCATGCCTGGGTTTCAGGAACTTGAGAATAAATAGCTCCCTGTACATTTCTAGAAAATATCTCTGATGTTCACCGTGAGACCCCACCATCATTTTTACCTAGCTGGACATAATTTTGGGGACAAAACTCCTGGATTAACAGGAGCTCTGCAGCTGCCTGCGTCATCAGCCCAGGAAATGCCTGGCTCAGGTAACAGGCGCTGCTGAGAAACAGGAATTTTGCATATTTACACATATACATATATATGTGGATAGATATATCTGTATGTTGGGGAGCTTTTTCACAAAAAAGGTCAACTTGTGTGCAGGAGTGAAAACCTGTTGTCTTTCCAAGAGGGTAGACAGCTGGGTGTTTTATTGGAATATTTAGTGATGACAACTGGAAATTTGTCCTTTTGACTCTGAAAACCCCCCTGGGCTCTCTTAAGGGGTTTTGTTATGAAACCTGATTTCCTTGAGGTTAATGCAGTAGTACCTTACAGTGAAAATGTAAGAATCTTTATTCATAAATCCCTTGCTTTGGGTGGGAAAGTCATTAGTTCTGCTGGATATGGCATGCAGAGAGATAAAGGTCTTACATGGGATTGATGAGGTAAAAGGAAATTTAGTGCCTGCTACTTAGTTTACTGGTTTTCTTGTATAGCTGCATCAAATTATGGCAATATTCCTTCGGACGTGCCACGTAGTTGTAAAAGACAAAGATCAAAACAAAGCAATTACTCCTTAAAAGCAAAACTAAATTAAATGTGCAGGGAAAGATATTTTGAAGCCTGTATTTTGAACATTGCACCTTAAACACAACCTTGAGAACTGCTAGTTTATGACATTTTTGTGTAGTGACTTGCTGTTCTCAAATCTCCCAAACCAAAATAATGGGAGTTCTGACATAATCACAGCTTTTTGTGGAGCCGCCACTATTTGTTTTGAAGTCACTTTCACCGTGTGGTCTCACAGCATTGTGCAGGGAAAACGAAGACGAGGGGGACAAATCCCGAATTGTTTCCCACCTTTCCCCGGCAGGCAGGTGGGTTTGAAATCCTCCCTGCCCCGGGGGTGTGTGGCTGTCGGTCAGCCCGGAGTGCTCCCTGTGCCGGGAGCAGCAAGGACACCGAAAGGGCTTGTTTTTAACCCGGGAGTTAACGTCGGGCACCCGGGTCGGGCTGACCGCGCTGTGCTGAAAAGAACATCGGGGTGGCTGGGAAATGTCATGGATTAAGGCTTCAAAGACAACACAAGTGCATCTCTGCTCCACAAGTGGAGCCGCAGGAAGCTTCCGGCAGCTGGGAAGAGCCTCTCTCGCACCACACTCTGGACAAATTTAGCTGTATTGGATTAAATCGAAGTAACTGTTCCCATTTTCTTGTACAGAGGCAGCCTGAGAAACACTTGTGAGTGAGTACCTTTTGCAATGACTCATCATTTCCTGAGTAGTGAATAAAAGCATGTGCTTATTTCCATGTTCCCTCCGAGGGGGAAAAATACTTTTATTTATTCAGCATAACAACAGCAAGAGAACAACGCTTCTTCCTTTGAAGGTCACTCGTAACAGCAACACAAACAATTATATGAACACTTCACGCTACTTTGCATCACAATTAATCACAAAATACTGGTAACACTACCAAAAAACTTCCCTTTTCAAGACACTTGCCACTTCCCTCCATTGTCTGAGCACTTCATAGAAAAATTATGGTCTCATTTAAGGGAGCCATAGTCCCATATAGATAATTAATTTTAAGATCAAAACAGTATAAATTGGGCTTCATACCCTCAGCAAAGATACCAGTTGGAACACCTGGTGATAGTCAATTTCTACTAAGAAAGAATTTTTATTTTTAAAAGATCTATTTTCCCCTTCAAATATTTAACTTCACTATGAGATTAACAGATGAGAACTTGCCCTTTCCTTTTGTATTATCATAGAAACATTTGGAAAGTGTATCCTGTGTAGGGGACTAATTTGTACTCAGTTAATACTGGCATATGTTGTTCCACATAATTTCTGTATCATAAAAATATGTCCACATAATACTTTTTTGTACCTGGTGTGTACAGGGCCTGATCCAGGAAAATCTCCTGAAGGAAAAGGCAGAACCTGAATGGAAACAAATACTCTCAAAAAGTTATTTACAGAGAGCATATGTTTATAATCCCCTTTCAATGGTTTAATGTTTAGAATCCCCATTAAATTGTTTTATGGTGATGATCCCCATTAAATATTTGTATGTTTGTGATCCCCTTCAAATTGTTTGATGTCTCCGATCCTCTTTAAATTGGTTTATGCTTAAGATCCCCTTAGCACTGTTTTATACTTAAGATCCCCGTTAAATTGTCTCCTACTAAGTGCAAAGCTAAATAACATTACAGGCTTTTTTTAGGCAATGTCAGATATGGTGAACTTTGACTGAAGCTGCCACATACCCACTGAGTATTTTCAGGAAATAAATACCTACTTTCAGTACACTGAAATTCACGTTACACAGACACAATTTCAATACAACTAATTTCTGTAAAATACAACAAAACAGAACACATTCACTTTTTCTCAAAATTTACAAGATGAGATCTAAGTGCTAAATGCAATACCAGAAATCCAGCATCTATGGGATGCACACAAAGACAAGGGAGATACTTGGAACCACAAGACACTAAAGGAAAGAAAGATTTTTAGACAGAGATACTGAAAAATACACAGTAGCTCGGAGGCTGCAGAGGACTTCTTTCCACCTGTGGGAAATTCTGCCCTCTGTTTCCAGTTAGGCAAAATGTGGGTTTCCATCTCCCAGGTGAGTTTCATAATCAGACTCACAGGATCACAGAGTGGTTTGGTTGGAAACCCTCTGAAATAAAAGGCCATCTCATTCCAAGGTGCCTGCCATGGCAGGAACACCTTCCACCAGACCAGGTGGCTCCAAGCCCCTGGAACACTCCCAGGGATGGGGCAGCCACAGCTTCCCTGGGGAAACTGCCAGGGCCTCACCTTCCCTGGAGCTGTGGGGTTCTCCCTTTGGGGTCTGTGTGAGCGGGAGGACAGAGCTCTTCCCTGCTCCCAAATCTGTGTGTGTGTGTGCAGCCGCTGCTCGCGCAGACACCCCGGGTGTGTCCCGGTGTCCGCAGCCCGGCGAGCAGGGCTGTCGCTGGGGCACATTGCCCAGCCTGCCGGGCAGGTCTCTTTCCGGGGGCTCCCGAGCTGCAGGAGGCTGCAGAGCCCGCTCCAGGCGAGGCTGTGCCCCCGCAGCCCCGCTCTTCCCAAGGGAGCGGATTGCGGAGGCTGCCGCTGGCGCAGCCCGAGCGGGGCTGGCTTGTGGCACGCCCCGGGCAGGTCACTCGCCCTGCTGGCTCCCGGGGCACGCTGCCAGCCCGCAGCCGGGGCTCCGCGGGCAGCACAGCCCGGCCACACCGGTGTCACCGGCTCTGACGCGCCTGCGAGGCTGCTGAGGCCAGCAGTCACTGCCGCTGTGCAACTGCTGCCGCGCAGCCCGCCGCACGCCGGGCTCTCGGGGGTTTCTATGTACAACCTGCACACAGGCACTCCGGCGTCCAGCATCGCATCACACGCTGCGGGGTCCCAAATTCCGTGTGCACCACCTCTCTGGGCGCGGCAAGGGCGGGTGCTTGGGGAAAGCTTGGAGGGGTAGCATTTACAACCTGCAATGAGAACTGCAATGCCTAAGGACTGTTGTGGGCTGTCTGTCAGAGGCAAGGTGAAAACTTTACAGAACCAGCAAAATAAACGCTCCTTAGTTTGGAGAAGACAGCCTCAGTAGATGTCTTTGGATTTGGTTTCTGTGCTGTAGCACTCATCCTGAGGCAGACATTACTTTACATCACAGACCTGCTCTATTTTGCGGTACATACCATTACAGTCAAGGACTGCAGTGAATATTTACATATCATGAAGATCCCCTTTGCTCTCCTGTAAAGATGCAGTGACTGCTGAACCTGCTCAGACTGTGATCTGCTCGTACGGCCTCCGCCGCAGCAGATTCGTCTCTTTGGTCCCCTTAGGGAAAGCAGATCCTGGGGGCACTAAGTGAGTTTGTCCATAAGAAATCATTCCAGAAACTGTGTTTATGACAGTGAGCTCTGGAACGGGGGGGCGGGGGCTCACATTCAGTGGGGGCAGGAAACCTGGCCTCGTCTGATCCAACACCAGGGCTCCTGAGCCCTCTGCCTCTAGAGGAGCCTGATTTCTGCCTCTTGGAGACACAGGAGACATCTCCAGAACTCTTCTCGGACTTGGTAACAAAGTCTGGTATGTAGGAAGAATCTCTTTATTTCCTTTTGGTGACTTACTACCTTTGGTATCAGCAGCAGGAATTAGACTGTTAGCTAACTGAGAACTGGAGATGTTGTAATTTGGCTCCCCACTTCCTTTCTTGATAATACTGCCAATGTTAGAAAGCAAGCTGATTTGTCCCAGACTGGCATCCATGCCCATGGGAATCTCACTGGGGTTATGTTTCTCTTCCACAAAAGGAGTCTGATAGTTTATTGCATCGCGCTGTGCTTTCCTGGGCATGGTTTGGTCAGAGGGTCTCAGTACCTGAGCAGTGCCCTTCCTGTCCCTGCTCTCGTGGCTGGCCGTGACACTCTTGCACAAGTCAAGGCCGCCAGCTTTACAGGGGAGCTCTTCCATGGGACTGATGCTCTGAAGTTCTTGAGGAGAAGCAAGTTTCCTCTGCTGAAACACTGCTGGGCAGCACTTGAGCCACGGGTCACACTGCAGCACCTGCGTCAGCTTGAACCGAGCTGGTGTGGAGCTGGATTTGGTCATGAGGGGCACCCTTTCAGAGGAGCTGTCCCCCGGCTGCCCACCATAGAGCTCTTTGAAGCTGAACGGGTCCTCTGGACCCTCGCTGGGCTCTATCTCTGACGGGGAGGCGCAGTCAGCTGGGGAGGTGCACTGCTGCAGGTCTGGAGGAGGCACGTTCAGGTACTGCTTCGTTTTCTGCCTCCCTGAGGCGGACTTGTCGGTGGTGATGATGATGACCTCCTTCCCTCGCGCCTTGCAGGCCTTCAGCAGCAGCTCCAGGGTGTCTCTGTCGGCCGCGTTGATGGCGTAGACCAGCGCGGAGCAGTTGGAGTGGTCGGGCAGGCTGGGGTCGGCGCCGCTCATCAGCAGCAGCGACACCACCTCGGGGCCCGCCTTCTCCAGGCAGGCGTGCATCAGCGCCGTCTTGCCCGACTTGTCCTGGATGTTGGGGTCGGCCTTGTTGTCCAGCAGGTACTTGACCATCCTGGCCTTGCTGGCGCTCTGCAGGTCGGCGTGGGGCGTCATGCAGGCCACCATGAGCGGCGTCTCGCCGCGGCTGTTGCTCTCGTTGACGTAGGCCCCGCCGTCGATCAGCAGCCGCGTCAGGCGCAGCCGGCGCTGGTACACGGCCTTGATCAGCGAGTAGCCCTCGGGCGGCACGTCCGCCGCCTCCATGGCCCTGCCCGCGGGGACACGGGAACAGCACGGGGCCTGACCGCGCTACCTGATCCGGGACACGCCCTCCTGTGCTGTGAAAGAAATGGGAAGGGAGAGAGGAGGAAAGGTTTCCCCACCCTTTAGACTTACAAGAAAAGTGTTAAAAACTTTAAAAAAACCCTTCAATATAATTACAAGATTAAAGCATGACTGTCACCTTGTTACTTTTCGACTGTCCTTTACACAGTCCTCTGCCTGAGCAGACAGTATCAGCTCTACAACAAAAGGAACATGTGACAACATCAAAGAGAATCAGGAGGTTTCACAACAAAAAGTAAGAGCTTAATTAACATTAAGCATAAATCACAGAAATAACAATATACAGTCATATAAGAATGTATACCTGCAGACACACACCTGAAACTTCTCTGTCTTCTATGTGCTTGCTTACCTGTGTGCAGGGAAAACCTTTAGAGGAAAAAAAAAACCAGTCATTAATAAGTGGCAGAGCAATATGGTTCCAATGCAAGATTAGATATACATTAAATGATTACATTACTTTATTTACAATGTATTTATAGAGAAATGAAAATGTTTAACTGGTTTAACTGTAAAGGCAATAAATTAATAATTTTTATTCATCACTGGAAACACACTAGTAATGGTCTGGTGAGTACCTGAAAAGCAGTAATTGTATCCTGTTTTACTGTGAATACCAAAACTGAAGCATGATCTCAACATACTTTGGTCCAAAAGTCCAGCAAGCAAAAAAAAAATAGAGTCAGATTTACTGGAAATCTGGGGAGGAAATCTGACTGTGACTGGTGGTTTGTTTATTTCACGCCTCTGTCTTGATAAAACATTTTTAAAAGGTAATTGCATTGAAATGACTTCAGGGATTCACTCCATTATAATAAAAGTACAGGACTCAGTACTGTCTATCTCAGCTTTCATTGCAGTGCAAATCATTATTATGATTTTTATGTGTACTTTTGACAAGTAATGTATTCATGATTACTGTAAATATTTTATAAATGTATCCAATCAATTTGTGCATTTAGGTTTCCAGAGGGAAACTGCAGAGAAATACCTGGTAGATAACACACATGTTGGAATTCTGGTTGTGTCCTCCCCTGGTTTTTGACCTACCTGGAAGTTGCTGGTGATTTTACATTTCTTTCCTATTTATCTAAAGCTCCTCTGATACTTAACTGCTCACTTTACTTAAGTGACAGCATACAGCTTTTATTACATAAGCCTTTCCATCTGCAGAAATACCTTTCATGGCCAAAAGAACATTAAATATTAAACAGTCAGGGAGAGAGAATATTGCTACCTGAAGTGGTGAGCAGGTCAGGGCTGAGGGTGAGGCTGCCTCTGTGACATCTCCTCCAGCCCGTCCTCTTGCTGAAATTTGCCGCTTCCGCCGACTGCAGCAGGACTTGCTGGTCTGAGGGGGGAAGCTGACCTAGGACAGGAGCTGAAGTTGGAAAGTTAGGAGCCAGTGGGGCTGGCAGGTATGACCTTGCCTGGAGAAAGCCTGAGATGTCCCTGTGCAGAGAAAAGTGAGGAGAAGATTCATGAGATGGGGAAGAGAAACGCGGAAATACTCCGGATTCAGATGCTGTACCACCAAAAGAAAGTGCTAGGGGTTCCCAGCTGGAACAACACCATGCAGAGCACACTCCCGAGTGCTGGGTGACAGCCACAGCTTCATCTGCTCATCATCTCACACCCGGACTGGCTACAGCCTGCTCCTGGAGCCCCACAGCTGCGTGTCCTGAAGGCAAAGACCCCCGGCCAAGCAGATTCCCTAAAATAGCAATTTATTGGATAAATCGTCACAGATCAGTGCTGGACAGACTGGGACTATACAGCATTCCTAAATGGAATTAACTGCCATGTCAGAGGCACTCCAAGAGTTCCTGAGCTATTGGGACTGACACAGGTGTCTCTCACCTGTGAAGGCAAACTTTGAAAGCAGCTTCAAGCTTTAAGGCTGTCTGAGGAATGAGACCTCAGTGTGTGACACTGAATCATAGGCTGCTCTGTCAAATCACCCACAAATCCCTCTTATTCTTGTGCAAATAATATTCCTGCACTGTGCTGTTTAGAAAGTGCTTAGCTTCGTTTTCCAACAGCAATATTGTCCTGGAAAGTACTCTGAGACAAAATAGCACCAGGCACCTCATAGTATGAAAACCTGGTTCTGCATGTAATAGACTAATCACAGCACTGAGGGGGAAAGAGCCCATCGACGTTATAACAAATAAACACAGGCAACAGTGTCACGAATGCATGATATGAATCAAGGAGTCTTTGCAAAGTATTCCTCACCTGTGTAATGGGAGAGCCAGATCTGCTGCCCTCCGAGCCTCAGCACCCTCACCGTTAAACAAGCTCTCACTGTTGTGTTTAGAGAGCCCAGAATAATTCCACTGAAATTGTCATTGATTCTCATCTCGGAAAAAAGCTTCCACACTCAAAGAGCATGAGCACTTCGGCATTTTCATGATTCTTCATACACACACTAAACCTAGCAAATTCACTCAGGGTAATAAAAACTTATTCTGCTACTTCAAATTCACCAGGCACGAGTTACTTTTGATTAGCAAAAACTACCATTCCAGCGCTGCCAGAACTGCTGCACCACCACCACCCCAAAGTTTCCGCCACAACTCGCACCCCGACGGCTCCGAAGGGCTCCCCGAGCGCAGGGACCGCAAACTTCTCGGCGGAGCGGAGCACACACAGCCACACGCAAGCACCACGAGCACCAGCTGAAGGCTGCGCGAATTGGTTCAAATACTTTACCGCGCTGTCGGCGGCAGCGCCGCTCGGCTGGGCTGGGCTGGGCTGGGCTGCGGGCGGACGGGACGGAGCCGGCGCTCCCGGCGCTCCCGGCGGCGCCGAGCGACAGCGGGACAGCGGCAGCGCCGGGACAGCGAGCACCGCCCCCGGCACCGCCCTCGGCCTCGGCGGGCCTGCGCTGCCCCGCCTCACGCCCCGCTCGGGGCCCGGCACCCGCAGCGCCCTCGGCCGCCCGCACCGGCTGCCCCTCACTGCCCGCCGTGTCCAGCGCCGGGCACCGCGGGCACCGCGGAGACCCGTCACAGCGCAAACGCCCTCACACCACACACCCCACACATCCTTCAGATCTGTCAGACCCCACAAACCCCTCAGACCTGTCAGACCCCACAAATCCCACACATCCCTCACACCACACACCCCACACACCCCTCAGACCTCACACCCCACACACCCCTCAGATCTGTCAGACCCCACACACACCTCAGACATGTCAGACCCCTCAGACCACCAAGACATGTCAGACCCCACACACCCCTCAGACCCCACACACCCCTCACACCCCTCACACCCTTTACCTTCCTTGTACCCCTCATACCCCTCAGACATGTCAGACCCCACACTCCCTCACACCCTTCACCCTCTTTGTGCCCCACACACCCCTCAGAGCCTTCCTTGCACGCCACACACCCCTCAGACACCTCACATCCCTTGAAACCTCTCCCACCCCACACACCCTTCACACCCCACACACCTCTCACACCCTTCACCATCCTTGTACCCCTCAGACCCCACACACCCCTTGCCTGCAGTGCACCTTACTGCAGGACACCTTCCTTGTACCCCACACACCCCTCAGACCTGTCAGACCCCCTCAGACATGTCAGACCCCACACACCCCACACACCCTTCACCTTCCTTGTACCCCACAAACCCTCAGACCTGTCAGACCCCACACACCCCTCAGACATGTCAGACCCCACAAACCCTCAGACCTGTCAGACCCCACACACCCCTCAGACCTGTCAGACCCCTCAGACCTGTCAGACCCCGCACACCCCTCAGACATGTCAGACCCCTCAGACCTGTCAGACCCCACACACCCCACTCAGACCCCACAGCACCCTGCTCTTGCCCACCCCTCACCCTCCTGTCCCCCACCCTCTCAGCTGCAGCCCCCTTCTCTCACACCGTGCCCCGGCCCCGCTCTCCCCGTCCCCCCACGCCCCCAGCCCGCAGCACCTCGGGGGCTGCCCTGGCGCGGGGGGCTGCTCCGGGCACGGGCAGCACCGAGGGCTCCCTGGCTGTGCTTGTGATCTCCTGTCGGTGCGGCCAAGGGAGGAACAACCCACCGATCACCCTCCTCACCACCACACTGCTGCCAGCCACCCAGGGCAGGAGTTAACGGGGCTGAGAGGAAGATGAGCTCAAGGAGATGCTTCCCTCAGGTGTGACCAAGTTTGACTCTGCAGTAATTCCTGGTTAGTTTCACAGGCTAGAATCCTGTGAAATTTCAAAGCACAGTCAAAGACACTTCTTGGTTTCCATGCAAGCTTAGGACACCTCCACACAAACGCAGTCTGGTTGAGGCTGGAGGGGCTCTCTGGAGGTCACGCAGTCCAAGCCTCCTGATCACCCAGGAACACCCTGCCACCATTTGTTTAATGCCTCCAAGGACAGAGCCTCCAGAGCCTTTCTGGGCAGCCTGTGCCTGTGCTGGGTCACCCTCACAGTGACAGAGGGTTTCACGGGGTTCAGAGGGGAGCCTTGGCTCAGTCTGTGCCCGTTGGCTCTCTCCCTGCCACGCAGTGCTGCTGGAAGGATGCTGCTGTGCCGCGTGTTCATTCTCCTCTGGTGTACAGCAGTGAGACCCCTTCTGGGCATTGTTTTTTCCAGGCTATCCAGGAGCAGCTGCCTGAGCCTCCTCGCTTCTGGCAGAACGCCTGCGGGCATCTTCTGGGACACAGTGCAAGGATGTTCTCTGCAGAAATCCAGGCGGGCCCTGCCCACGCCTTCCTTGGATTCATGGCAGGAGGTCTGCAGGTCGCGCAAGCAGCAACCAGCCTGACCCTTCCCATCCCTGTGCTCTGCCGCCCTCTCTGCAGTCCTGGGTGCCTGTGGCGCTGCTCACGGGGTGCTCTCTCACACATCCGTGAGCCACAGCCCTCCTGCTGGTCCCCAGAGGCTCCAGGGGGGTTTCCTGGAGCGCACCTGGCTGCCAGGTGAGCGCAGCAGGGCAGGTGAGGGTGAGCTGGCAGCCAAAGGAGCCACCCGGGCCGCACAGCGAGCAGCCAGGCACGGCACAGCACCCAGCTGCACAGCACTCGGCTCGGCATCACGGGGAGAGAAGGTTCCAGGAGCACTGTGAAGGGGGTTTGTGCCTGGCTGTTTTTTAAAAGTGCACGGCAGGATCAATGAGAAGCCATCATGACTAAGAGCTGGATAAATGGTATGAATAAGCCACTAAGACAAACAACATTCCCAGGGCAGGTTCCCTAGTCACTCTTTAACCTTCTCTGTCAAAAACTAAGTTGGGAGAATGTCCACAGATGTTCTGGGGCTTTTTTTGCCTGTGGTAAGATTTCAACTATCGTTGCTTTCTTTTCTCCTCTACCTTATCCACATTCTTAATACTCAGTCTTTGCCGTGCAGCCTCAGAGAAGCTTGTGTACTGAGCACCCACTCCTGAGGAGTTTACTGCTCTTCACAGTCCTGTTGTTGGGTTAATTCTGTGAGATGGAGAGGCACTGTACACTTGTGTATATACCAGCACTCCTGCTGCTGAAACAGTACCACTTCTGTAGTTCTTGCAGCTCTAAATGTCCCCTTTCTTATTCCTCCTTCCATCCTTGCCTGCATTGTGCTGTTGAGCTTGATAGCCAACATGAATCATTGACCAAAAAAAAAAAACCCAAAAAAACCCCGCGTATCAAACCAGCTCTTGGAAGAACACTTTTATGAAGATAATTAGATTTTTTCTTATAAACATCACCATGGATACTCAACGTTGGATAGAAAAACAACTACTGGTATCAAGAAGTTCCTGGTGAAAGTGAAGGAGAGTGGAAAGCCAGAGAAGGCAACACATTTTATTATAAACCCCAGAAGATGTTTGCATATGCACATGGCGCATTTGTTTATGACACATCTTGATAACCCTCTCCTGTACTTCAGTGGCAGTTGGGCTACCTGGATATGTACGAGGAGAAAGCTTCATGGTCACATGATTCTAATATTATTCTTAATTATCTAAAAATGTTTGTCACAAATGGGTGTTTTAGATTGCTCAAAGAATCACTAGGAACAAGTATTGCCAAATCAGGTTTAACACAAAAGTAAAAGTGCAACAAAGTTCATTGGCATGCTTCACTCCACTGCTCACAGTTCAAGCACAGAGATCAAAATCTAGACTCAATCAATCTACAATTAAAATCAAACGGAAGTGATATATGTGGAGGCTGAGGACAGGAGAAAGAGTAAGGATCGGAAGGGGTGAGGATGCAAAGGGATAAGTGAGACCCTGCCCAGGGTTCAGAGTGGATCTCCCTGCAAAGTGTAGACCACAGCTATAGGCCTACAGATTTTACCATCACTTAAACATAGCAGCACTGAATTAATAGCCTAATTTACAGAATTTAACAAAGGACTGTAGAATTTACTGGAAGCGTGACAGTAACTCACAGGCCTGACTTACAAATCTAGTGCATTTAGGGATCAGAGAGCAACATTCCTGCTCCACTTGCTGTAGCACATTCACAGTCACACACTCACGGAGCCACAGCCTGCTCAGGTGTGCACAATTCCTGCACAGGTTCAGTCCCCCAGCTCAGGGAAGGCCTCACTTAGGACCAGTGTTTGTAGGGTCAGAGTGTTAGTCATAGTAGCATTCCGTCTGCACAGCAATTCTGCTTGGCAGCTTTCTCTGAATGTTCAACAAGGAAAATGGTCACCCACTTGGACTTGCTCATTAGCCAGCACCCGATCCTGGGAGCAGACAG
Organism: Passer montanus; assembly: GCF_014805655.1. Taxonomy (NCBI): domain Eukaryota; kingdom Metazoa; phylum Chordata; class Aves; order Passeriformes; family Passeridae; genus Passer; species Passer montanus. Next base: position 2,349,927 of record NW_024375145.1, on the reverse strand, counting down.
TGTCTCTGGTACTCCGGAGGAGCTCAGCCCTCGAGGTTGCTCGTCAAGGCCACGACCTCATGAGCATTTCTGAGATCACAGCCTGGCCCCAGATGGGTGATTCCCGATAAACTGTGCCCAGATATGGGCAGGCAGGCAGGAAAATGACACATTTAGTTTCCAGCAAGTTGCAGGCACTGGACTGCAGGCCTGGAGCCCAGGAGCCCTGCTTTGGCAAGGTGGTCTCAGAGCTGAAAGCCCTGGCTTGGCACCTGCCAGTCCAGGCACACCTGGGTCATCAGCCACAGTCAGGCCTTTTCTGTGTCCTTGGGATCCTGGGAATCAGCCAGGTCAGCTCCACTTTCTTCATAGGAAGATAAAGGAAAGGAAAGGAATGGAAATAGTTAAATTCCATCTGACATCCTCACCCCCTGCCCTAGTTTTGGACTTTGCTTCCCATGAGAAATTGTAAACACTCCATTTTGCCTGTTTGGTACTGGCCAGCCTCAGCCTACACCAGCAAGAACTCATTCAAGGGAAGGAGCTGTGATGCTTATATATGTAATTACTTATACATTAACTCACTGCCGTGTAAATTGTTGAGCATGATATAAAGTAACATAAGTCGTTCTAGTAATTCAGTTACTTTATTAGGTATTAGTGCATAGAATTATTTTCAAAACTGTGAATGAATGGAAAAATGTAGAAGCATAATTAACTTGGTTTAGTAGGGATGACTGAGAAAAGCCCCAAACCCTGAAACCATTTCTATGATATACTAATTTGGTACCTTAAATACATCCTAAACCATTGGGTGCAGAGGCAGATGTTTACTGTAGTAGAACTGTTTGCTGAGAGGAACGCGCTCATGTTGTAAACAACAGTGCTCTTAAAAACATATCTCTGAAATGCAACAGGCACAGCTGCTTGCTTGTTCAAATTCTTGAAAGGGGATTATGGTAGTGATGTAGAGACATCAGTTGAGAGGTCTAAGAGAGAAGTGGAGTGCTATATTTTGTGCTTCAAAAATAATGACCAAAAGCAAACAGAAGGAATTAGGAGCCTATGAAGTGTCTCACAAAAACCCCATGCGTGCAGTGTAAAATCTAGAGAAGTGCCTTGTTATGTTATTGGTTTGTTTCCCAGGCAGTTTGGAGGCACACGTGGCCCTGCACTGTCCCTGCTAACAGGCTCCGTGGGCCCGCCAGGCTCTGGTGTGACCCTCTGCCTCCAGGCAGATCATGCCAGTGCCCAGGCATCTCCTGGTTTCCATCACGCCTGCTTTGATTAGCTATTTAGGACATGGAGCTTTCTGCCTGGATAAATAATCTCTCTGAAGTGTTTGGTGTTTATTGCCAAGTACTTCGATTAAAAAACTGAGTGTGTGTGGGAACTGCACTTGTGACACTTGCAGGAATAATTGTGGCTGGTGACGGAAGCAGGGCTCCCTCTAACAGCTTTAGAGAATATATTGCAATAAATGTCTTCTTCCACGGGCACAAGCCTTTGCAATGCTGCACAATCCAAGTGCTGCCTTCCTGGCTGCTAAAAATCAGCAGGCTCAGGGAATAACTATCTTTTGCCAGCTCCCACAGTCTGTGAACACCCTTAGAGCAGAATCTTTCTCATACATATGTTTATAAATTGTTGTTTAGATTGGAGCAGAACGTTGGCTGTACTTTTATGTCTGGAGGAGTTTCTAAAAGAATCTGAATTACATACTACGAAAGAAATATTGTGCAGAAAAAAAAGTGACACTGGTCTGCAACAAAAGGAACAGAATTTACATGATTCCATTGGAAAGATAACCATAATTTCATGAGAGCCACTGAGAGTCAACACTAAAGAAATCAATTTTGAGTGGCTGAAATAGCAACATGCACAAAAATACTCAGTGAGTAAAGAACTCCCATCAAATGGGTTGCCTTCTGACATGATAAACAACTGAACAGGCATGAGAAAAAAAAGGATTTAAAATTAATTATAAAAGAATAAATCCTTCTAAACTTAGATGTGTTACATTAATGAGGTTTTCCACCTAAGACCACTGATGGGACCAGATCTAAATTTTAATCTTTTTGAGGAAAATCTAACAAGAGGAGTTATGGTGATTAAAACTTCCTTCTTGCTCTTGTGAAATGAAGCTCTTTTTCCAGCTGTTTTCACAAGAAATCATTTCCAGGAGCTTTTTTGGACATGTTGAATGAGCTCCTGATACAGAACTAAAAAGACTAAACGCTTCTAAAGTGCTCCTTGGTACAACTGAACAAGCTGTAGTGCAATTCAGTGGCCCAATCCATTTTAAGTTATTGAGGTGAAGCAGGGATCTCCAGTGAAGGGCTGGTAATCCATCCACTGGGACAGCTGTCCGAAACCAACGTGAGTGTTCCCAGCAGGGTTTTGTGTGGAAAACTGCATTTGGAGGAAGCATGAACGTCAAAATGTTCTGTTTCCATGCAAGTGTCCATTTCAATTAAATCAATTACATACTTTATAAATGATTTCATGGCTTTGAATAATGTCTTGCTTACTGAAGAAGACTCTGTGTGGCATTAGGAACGTTAAACTGAACTGCTCAAGGAAGGAAAAGACACTGATTTAGGGCTCCATAGGTAAAGGTGTATAATTCATTTCCTGTCCTCTCAGGCTCTGTTTATTCTCAGTTTGTATTTACTTTTCCCCTGATCTTTTCTTTCCCTTCACAGCACACACCAATTAACAAAATATTTATTTCATACCTCCAGCTTTGTTTACTTAGGCAAATATATGGCCCAATTTCAAGACAAACACTTTACCCCCACTTAATCAGAAACAAGCACATACTTAGGAGACACCTATTTGAAATACCTACTTCTCTTGATCAGCCCAATTTTCTGAATTTCTGGAAATTTTCAATCCAATGGGACAACTGAAGAGATAAGGAACACAATAGTGAGGACCACAGCTCAAGGACTGAAGATGATATACAAATGCTGTAGCTAACCCATTAAATGATAAAAAGAGCAAAGCAAGATGTATGAGAAAAGATAATCTACTTTAACCCAGGCAATTTAATTGGAGATGAACAGGCAACTTTTGCAATGTAAGCTCTTGTCCAAGTCACTCGAAAAAAAGTCCTGAAAATGTACTCAGAATAGACCTCTGCTTAGGAGCTGCTCTTTTCAAACCATGTCACTTAATCTAACAAAAGGCTTCTTATATGAATTTTGCTTTGATTTTGCAGAAAGGAGACAGAACGATCTGCAAAGAGCAGAAGGTAGAATAACCCAGGCTTACCCCAGAGGCAGCTGAAAGCAAGTGAAGGCAGGGAAAAGGGCAGGCTCCTCACTTGCAGTCCCAGAACCGAGGGAAGCAGAAGAGCCCTGGGCTGGGCACAGCGACAGCCCCTGGGCACGGGAGGCTCTGGGATGGGAGAGCTCCCAGGTGTAGAGCAGCTCCAGCTGAGGATTTCTGTGGGGCTGACAAAGGCAGTCGCACAAACACCCAAATCCTGAAAATCCCTCTCTAATGACATGCTTTGTCACAGCATCTTCAAGGTGCTAAACCTCGAAGTACTATTAAAGTGTTTTCTTAGTAATTATAGCCACAGGGCAAACTAACAAGATAAACCACGCATCCTTCTAAGAAGCATCAATTTCCTCTTCTCTCTTTCTTCTCTCCCACTCTTCTGTTTCAGGATCTGACTCTTCAGATTTTTCAGCCAGCCTTACCCTAACTTGGTTGCCTTTATTCCTACAGCCCTCCGGGGCAAGCAGAGACAGCTAATGCACACCTGAATAACAAGGGAGGCATCTCCCAGTCTTGTATTTCACCAGGCTTTGTCGCCTCATCTGTCACCACTGCCCACCTAATTTTCTATCCTGATCAAGGAACAATCCTTCCCTCTAAGTCAGCTGCTGTCTCTGCCTGCTCCCACCCTCTTCTGTTAGCATAACTTTTTAACTACTCACGCTGAGTTTGGGTTTAGGTTTAAGTCCTCAGCAAATTAGCTGTTGTCTGATGAAGTCAACACGATTGTCTGTTCCCCATTAAGATGTCACATCAAGTGCTACCAGTGCTCTCCTCAGATAACCTGAATAAGATAATCATTGACATTCTCCCCTTCCTGTTTTTCCCCTGCTCTTCTGTATAAATACTAATAGTATTTTATTTGCTAAATTAGCTAACTTATTTTTCAGAGTGTACCTTTCTTTTCCATGGATTGCTGTCCACGATAGAGATTTGTTGTTGGAATGTTCCCAGCTCTGACCTTGAATACACCGTGGCTCTAACACTACTGAAAACATCAGCTTTCTACTGCCAAATGGAAATCGCTGTCCACTGTCAGATAAGAGATAATGAGTAATAGACAAGCAATAAAAACATTTATGTTTGTTTTTCACTTTTTATGCAAACCCTCTGGTTTTAGCTATCTTGTTAAATCTAGTATTATCTTTGAAAATTAAAATTTTAATATGTTTGGAACAGTTTGTTCCTGGTAAAGCATGAATGAGGGGGATTAAATTATACCTGTATAGACTTTTCTTGGTGATTGGTAATTACACTGTCACTCATGATGCTGTTCATTGCACTTAGCTACATGGAACTGGGTAAAAACATGACATTTTCCCCTGTACTGGACATAATGAGAATCTATGGCTTTTCAAGGAATTGTTCATCAATGAGGTACAGGAGTAAACAAAACATGGGCAAGACGCATTTGGAACACAGGGGTTTTTTTTTCTCTTCAAGCCACAGTATGAGCGACTTATTTTTACCCAGGGCAAGTAGCAGGGGCCAGGTAACCACCCTCACAATACACCCGACAGCAAACAGTCTGCAGGTGCTTGCTGAGAACACAGGCTCACACCCTTCTGCTCACCCATCCTGAGACAGCAAGCCTGCAACCTTGGCTGTGAACATGATTTTTGGGTTCAGTCAAATGCATTCTCCTGATTCTCAATGGGGCTCTGTGTATTGAAAAGCTGTGGTACAAAAGGTGCTGTCCCAATGCAGTGCTTCTACTGAAAACCAAGCCAAACAAACATGGATCTCTGTGGCAGAGAGCCACACTGAGGGAACAGCATTATGTTCTGAAAAGTTTAAAGCAGGAGACAGAAGTTCACATTTCCACGAAACGTCAATTAACTTAATTTGTTGTTGTATCTGACAAAGGACATAGTTAAATCTGGAGAGGACTGAGTGAGTCCACAAAGAATCAAGAGTAACCACTTATGTTCTCAGCAGGCTTGTTTTTGCACCCAAGTTAAAAGTTCTTTGAAACTGGAATGATGCTACAAAACATCCTGGCCTCAGTGAACCCTATCTCGGCACTTAGGCACAAAGTTTCTAATGTATGTTGGCCTCAGCCAACATTGCATCAAGTCTTTTCTCCTACTTTTAATAAATGTCAGTTGTCCTAAACACAGTACTTTGCAAACTGTCAGAGCTTTCAACACTGACCTATAACAGGTATGTTTTAAACACTTTCGGGAGGTTATTCTCTTGCCAGGTCACTGTGACTCGTATTTAAAAAAAACAAATGACATCTCCCTGGTAGCAGTCTCTTTCCTCCCCTTCAACAATGTGCTGTCAATTTAAAACTCTGGAGACTTCTTGCAGCATTATGTAAGCATAAACTTGTTTTTATCGATTGATGTAGCATCAGCACACATGGAACAAGAAGATCAATACAGGGAAGTGCTTACAGTTTGAAAGGAAACACAGAGAAAACTGAGACAACTCAGAGCAGGTGCTGTAACAAATGTTTTTTATCAGCTAGGTGTTGTAGTAAAGTGCCATGGGAAATTCAAGGGGTACTCATAGCTGATATTCTAAGGGAACACCAGTGTAAATTATACCAGTTCATTTAAGATTTCTAGTATTTCTGTATTTAACTGTATCTAATAAAGATGAAACAGAACTACTCCACTATTGCTTATAATCCACATTTGTCACATAGATTATTCATAATCACACTGATAAAAAAACTGCATCTTTACTGATAATGCTTGGCAGGAACATAGGAACACAGACTTTTTATGAAATCATTGTATATTTTCTTCCACTTTGAAGTGGCTGCAGTCAAACTGACACTTGGCAGGAACATAGGAACACAGACTTTTATGAAATCATTGTATATTTTCTTCCACTTCGAAGTGGCTGCAGTCAAAGAGACGCAGTGACTTTTCATAAGAGCAGCAAAGCTTTCACACAGCTGTGCACCTAGACAAATATTAAACCTTCTTTACCAGATTTTGCTGGGCTTGTGTGGCCAGCTGTGGGGAGCAGGGGGGCTGCAGGGGGGCTTCTGTGAGAAGCTGCTGGAAGCTTCTTCCCCCGTGTCCCGTGGGGCCAATGCCACTGGCTCCAGGGCCAAGGCTGAGCCCACCAGTGCCACTGGCACCTTTGGCACAGCAGAGCTAAGAAGATGGGGAGAAACCCGTGGGGAACAACAGCTGGGGTGAGAGGAGGGGAGCCCTGCAGGGCAGGTCAGGCAGGAGAAGCACGACTCAGGGAGCCTGAGAAGCCCACACCCCAGCAGCAGAGGCAGGAAGGAGGCTGTGACCCCGAGGGCAGCCCCTGCTGCAGCAGGTTCCTGGCAGCACCTGTGGCCCCACAGGGGAGGAGCCCACCTGCAGCAGGACTGGTGATGCTGTGGGATGCACCCTGGAGTGACAGGTCCTGGATCAGTGCACCCCTCACCTGCTGTGTGAGATTTCCTGATCCCCCTTTCCCTGCTGGGCTTGCTTAGCTTTACCCCCACACCAATGCATTTAAAGGCTGTTATGAATGTATACAACACCCCAGTCAAACTTGGAGGACTGGTGCTTTCTCAGTGCTGCATGTTTTGAACAAGCAGAGAGATACCAAAACCCTTTGTTTCAGTAGAAAAGCTCTGACACAGCCTAATGCCTTTCCTTATCCGTGGAATTGTCAGGGATGCTGCCGTGGATTGTAAGATCAGTGAAAGGTCTCCTGCAACCTTTGTTGTGGAATTGCTCAGAACCCCTTCTGCAGGGTGTGTCTTCAAAGTGTGGGGTGTGCTTTTTGGAACCATTCACTTCTGAAGTATTTTACCATCAGGCATGATTTTCTTCAAAATTTTAATGTATCTTTACACTCAGTAAAACTTCCTGGTTTAAAACACCTGCCCTTACACAGAAGTACAAAATGCCTCCCTTATTGTGCCACAACACTTTTTTCATACACTTCAAATTTGTACTGGATCCCATTCTCTTCTTGGACATCAGCAGGGACACCTGGGTACCTAGGGAGAGAGGAGAAGAAAAAGCAAAAGCCAGTAAACAGGTAAGAATATCATTATGATTTACCTGTGATTTATCCAATCAACCAGAAAAGCAAGATGTTTTGAAAAAAAAAAAAAGAAAACACTGTCTTTTAGAACAGGTATCCATTTTTAGGACTCATATTAACTACTATCCAAGATTTATAAGCACATCTTTTAGATCAAGAAAGCACTCTTGACACAAAACAACACCCCTGTTTTTGGCTTAAAGAAATACCCAACATTTTCATTAAAGCCTCCAGTATGTTATTCAAAGTACCAACTAAAGAAGAAGAGATTATGGAACACTGTTTTTTTTCCCTTGCCCTGCTTTTCCTAAGTTGGTCTAGAGCAAATGCTAAGGACAAGGCTTTCTACAAGTCTGCAAGAGATTGCTAAACAGGTGATTGCTACCATAGAAAGAGTTCCTCTATATTCCAGGTTTTCTAAACCACTTCTTATTAATAGACGCTTTCAAAAAAATCTTTTCATCTCCCCGTGAAAGAAGAAGGATTTTGTATGAGTAATACTGACTTTGAGGGAGAGATACATTTTAAATTTATTTGGTAAGGTTTGGCATCATCAGGTTTCCACTTCAGCGAGGAAATAACCCGTTATTTTACAAAATCATGTTCTAACACCAATGTTCATTTCAGTACATTGGCCAAAAACAACGTATAGCTAGGAACAGCCGAGAGGGAGCGTTGGGTCAGATCTCAGGACACTCAAATGAGCACAGAGTAGTTCACAACATATTGCAGTTGGAGAAGGTGACTCATCCTCCCCACCCACCTTGTCTGTCCTGCATCCCTCTTCCCTGCCCCTGCCTATCCTCCCCCAGAGCTGTGCTAATCCATTCCTGTGCCCCCGAGGAGAGCTTCACTCCTCATGCTTTCTATTTCTTCTGTTGCTGGTCTGTAGGCAGCTGAAAGCCAAAACAGGAGCAGCAGGAGGAGAATAGGTCTGGTCCTCCCTGGTTCTTGAGGCAGATGCCTGAATTTCTGCTGCTCCTCAGTGCCTGTTTGATGTAATCTTGTTGCAGAGAACATAAAAGCACAACTGGAGTATGACAAGGATAATACACAAGAAACCACAGTGAATGGCAGAAACTGTAAGTTTTTGTACACCTTTTCCTACTATGTTTGTAAGGAAGAAGCAATTTTCTCAAGAGGGAAGGAATAACCTTAGAAATCCATAAAGCTCAAGCCTCTCCAGTCAAGTCAACTTAATTTGTATTTGGCAATTTGTCAAAGACATTCAGATGCCAAATACTATTTACTAACAACATACTAAGAGTTACAAAGCTTAGTAAATATTTGAGTAATTCTAAACCAGGAAACAATAAGAAAAAGCTATTTTTGCAGCAAACTGACATAGACAATTCTTCACTGTGAAGACCATAGGAAAGTTGAAGAACACAGCAACTTCCAAGAAAATCTGTGCAGAGTGTGGTGCCATTCCAGGTTGTAAGTGAAGTATGACTCTGTGAAGAAATTCACCTCAAACTCAAACCAACACAGCCTTAACATAACCCTTAAAACATTCAAATTAGATTATTCTGACGACAGGCCTGATACACATTCTGGTACTTACTCCGTTAGAAGCTTGTAGTCTTTATGGTCAATTTCTGGAAAAAATGTGTCACTTTCAAATTCTTTCAAGATTCTTGTCACAAACAATCGATGATGAATTGGCTTCTCCATTGCTGCCTTTAGAAACAACACAAACTCAGTCACAATTTTATGTATCACAAGCTTTCAGCAAAGCCGTGAAAATTACACTCTGAATCTCCTCTTTTAGACTCTGCTGAAGAGCACTTTCTAAAGGGATAATTTCACCCTGTGTCAGTTCCACCTGGTAAGTGGCAGCAATACCTATTCTCAGAGCCTGGGGTATCTGACAGAAGTTAAGAACAAAATTTGAATAGCCCTGTGAGAAGAAAGGAACAGTAGGCCCAGTAGCAACAAGCAATTTCTGAATCACACCTCTTTGGGAGACAGGAAGGTTTAAGTGGTGAGAGATGCCCACACCACAAAGTAATCTGCTCTGATGCTTAATATCACTGCGAGGGATTTGTGCTGTATTTTCTAGAATTCCAGATATCAATCTACCCCTTAGTTTAACTTCCAAGTTGGATCTCTGGATTGTGGCAACATGGTAACATGTGCTGAAAGCTTTTACATTTCCAAGGTCCTTGGATTAAAATGTTCTAAGATAATGTTTGTTAGGTGAGGTTTTCACCAACAAATTCGGGAGTTTGGAATATAGATTTTGTCGTGAGACTGAAAAATGGCAGCTCTTCCAGACCCTGTGGGCACTAAAATAACCCATGAAAAGCTACACTAGGGCTGGTTACAATACATTTTTGAAAAGCTTGTAGCTGTTCCTCTCCTTCGCTTAAACTGGCAACGAGCAATGCTTTTTGTGGAAGGTGACTCACCATGCAGCAGGCTATTAGGTACTACTTCAACAAGCGCTGGAACCAAGTAATAACAAATGGAATCCAATAAAATTAATTAACCACTGCTGAGAGGCTAATTTGTAGAAAAGCTGCTCTACTAGAGAACAGTTAGAAATGAAAGAGGTAAGTCACAGCACACAAGCATCGAACAGCACTGAACTGGTGTCCATCCAGTTTGTACACAAACACTAGTATTTTTCTTTGTTTAGGGACAGGGAGGTAAGAAGAGTCACACCTGCAAAACGACAGAATAATAATCTGCCTCACAAATAAAAACATGTGTTCTGTAAACAGAGACACTTTTGCTTTGTAGCAGAAGAACAAGCCAACTTCCTACCCAACCCTGTGGGAATCCAGCTTCATCAAGAACTCTCCACCACCACAACAGGCCAGGGAGGAGCACAGGGAGGGACCGACCACAGGCGGTGCAGAGGAAGTTAAATTTAATCCCAGGGAGACCAGATGGTGACCTCTGTTCTAGGGACATGGTTTCATCAGCTGAATGAACCAGCCAGCTGTGTCACTGTCCCCACACTCACAGAAGAAATGCAGATGCTTCCTCAGTTTGCCAGACGGGCTCTGTGTGTGTAGGTGGCCCACGACCAGTAAACAGCAAACAGAGAAGAACTTGGGGAAGAGCAACAGGCTCAGGCTGGTTTTGGGCCACATACTGCTCCTCAGCAGCTGGGAGTGCCCAGTGCAAGGGGCAAGGACAAACACGGTTCTCCATGGTTCTCTGCTCCATTCAGGGCAACTTTCTCCTGATTTGGGATTTCAGCACACACTTAATCAGCCACTGGCTGCCATCCTGACCCAGCCCCAGCCTGGTCACCCCCAGGCTGTGCCTGAGCTGGTTATGGTCATGGGGCCAGACCCTGCCTCATGGAGCTGTCCCACCACCCCGAGCCCTGCCACTCCAGCTACTGCCATGGGGACAGCTCCTGCTCCCTTGGGAACACCTGGTCCTCCCTGTTCTCCAGAAGCAACTTCATAAAACCTCAGATAAGTGAATTTTGTATCAAACACAAAACCCTCCACAGCTGGAACCTCCAAAGGAGTCTGTTCAGGACTCTGACACTGCCTCAGTGAAATACTGCTGAGGACATGGCAGGGGGGCAAAAGAGTTTTGTCGTAATGCTGTCCTTTCCACAAGGAATAGAGTAGGTCCTCACTGATATTCAATTCAGTCTTGCCCTGTCCAGCCCACTCCATTGGTTTCACCTTTTTTTTGGGACGGAAGAGAAATCAGAGGAGGCACAGAGCTGAGCTGGTGGAATGCTGATAGACTCACTTCACACATCGTAAAACCACACCATACACATAAGGAAGCTGACATCTGGGTCTGTTGGTTTTTGTGGATTTGTATGTGTGTGTTTTTGTTGTTGGTTTTGTTTGTGGTTTTTCTTTTAACATCACATTTAATATTGGATGGACTTAGAGGTGCTATTCCTAGTAAAACATCTATGTTGTTTTTGACCCATCTAAACCACACAGCTTAAATGCAGTTAAAAGAGACTGATACAACTTACACTGCGTGGACTCAGAGTAACGTGGTCTAGTGGAAGGTGTCCCAGTCCATCACAAGAGGTTTGGAATGACATGAGCCTTCAAGCCCTTTCCAGCCTAAACCCTTTTTTGGGCTTCTGACCCACCCAGGATGTCCAGAGAGCACTGTTTTTCAGAGTCAAGGCGAAGACCTGAACCTCTCAAGAGACAATACCTCCACACAGGTGCAGCAGTGTCTTAACTCAGAACAGAAACCTGGTTTTGAAATCACCACTGTAGAATGGGGAAGGTTGGTGGACAATTGTAAAATTGCTAAGGTTGGAAGAGACTTCCAAGATCACTGTTCACCTGTTAATGAATCTTCCAACTGTCCCCACTCACCATGCTTGAGTTGTATGTGGGAGCAGGTTTGATACCCATGAAGGAAATGTCTTGGGGATGAAACGGAGCCAGAAGCTGTGCTCCAGTACATCTGATGAGCTTTAAGCTGTGAGGGACTCCAGGGCCAGCACCAAAGAGTGAGCCAGCACCACAAACCCCCAGCACACAGGAAGCACTCACAAACCAGCAGACAGCCTTCCAAACATCAAGTGCTCTCACAGAATCAGAGTGCCTGCCATGATGTGTAACAGCTCCATAACTGCTGTAACCCACTGCTGGGCTCCTCCTTCCTCATCCAGGCAGACAACACCAACCCCAGCTCCTCCTGGAGCTCAGGAGATCCAGAACAGTGCACATGGATGACATTGCACTACTATCCAAGCAAATTAACCTGGTACGTCTGTGCTGTCAGAAGCCCAAAAGCTTCCCTGGGGGCATCACTACTGCCCTGTGGCTACATTAGCAGATATTAAACCTGATGAGGGATCAGTGTCCAGTCAAATTCAAGAAGATGACACCCACATAAGTTCTTCTGAACCCTCACTGAGCTGATGGAGCTGTTTTCAATCTTTCCTGCTCTCACTTGCCAATACCAACACTCCACCCAGCCTCTCCCTGTCCCCACTGCTCCCCCTTTCCCTGCTGCAGAGGTCAGGTAGGTTTTCCTAGAGTGTGTGAGCACAGCATCAGTGTGACCTACACGAGGGCTTGGCTGGCCCCCACAGCTCACAGAGAGCCTGAGGCAGCTGATGCCAATCCTCCCACACCCTGGAGAGAACCGTGTCCCTGAGAACCAAGGGGCAGTGGGAGAGATGGCCAGAGCCAACAGAGGGATGCTCTGTGTCCTTACAAAATTCACAGATTTGGCCCTCCCTCTTCTGCAGTCTGAGGAGCAAAAGGATGTGAACAGCAACAAACCCCTGCCTCCATCCCACTCCTGGCAGGCAGCATCCTGTCCCAAAATGGCATCTGGAGCATGCTGCAGTACCCTGGCTTGGCTCAGTTCCTAAAGGCTGGAGAGGGCATCTCAGCCACCTGTAGCTGAGACTGCCTGGACAGCTGGTTACATTAGCAGATATTAAACCTGATGAGGGATCAGTGTCCAGTCAAATTCGAGAAGATGACACCCACATGAGTTCTTCTGAACCCTCACTGAACTGATGGAGCTGTTTTCAATCTTTGCTGCTCTCACTTGCCAATACCAACACTCCACCCAGCCTCTCCCTGTCCCCACTGCTCCCCCTTTCCCTGCTGCAGAGGTCAGGTAGGTTTTCCTAGAGTGTGTGAGCACAGCATCAGTGTGACCTACACGAGGGCTTGGCTGGCCCCCACAGCTCACAGAGAGCCTGAGGCAGCTGATGCCAATCCTCCCACACCCTGGAGAGAACCGTGTCCCTGAGAACCAAGGGGCAGTGGGAGAGATGGCCAGAGCCAACAGAGGGATGCTCTGTGTCCTTACAAAATTCACAGATTTGGCCCTCCCTCTTCTGCAGTCTGAGGAGCAAAAGGATGTGAACAGCAACAAACCCCTGCCTCCATCCCACTCCTGGCAGGCAGCATCCTGTCCCAAAATGGCATCTGGAGCATGCTGCAGTACCCTGGCTTGGCTCAGTTCCTAAAGGCTGGAGAGGGCACCTCAGCCACCTGTAGCTGAGACGTGTCCCAGACGTGCACTCAGACAGCAGGGCATCTGCTGCTCCTTGGCCCAGCTCCCTGGATGGGGCAGGTCTGGCTGCTGCTCCAGCACGCCGTCTGGGCCAAGCAGAGGGCACAGCAGGGCAGGTGCCAGGACATCCTGAACAGCCCAGGGCACCCCTGGGGGTGTGGAAACAAAAGCCAGCAAAGGCCTGGAAGGTCATGGCACACTCCCTGCTCACTCCACCTACAGAAGCAGGGCTGCAGGATCGTTCCCAGAGCTTGTGACAACAGCCCTGATCAGGATGGAGCCCCCAAGGCAAAGTGATGAACTGCTGATACGGTGCTAAGGCTAGGAGCTGTGCTGAAAGGCTGCACAGGACTATAACCACTGTCTGAAATAACCACGTGGGCCCTGGAGGTGTTGTCTGGCAATGGCAAGGCTGCTGCTGCAGCTTCTGACAGACACCCTCAGCTGAGCACCCTCACATCCTGTGCATTCTGTGTCTGCTTCCTATTCCCTGGAATCCAGTGGAATGGCACCAGACTGAGCTCACTGTGCCCAGGACTGTCACCATCTTATTTTCTGAAAAATCTCTTTGCCCAGGATTTCTTCTCCTGGGAAGGTGAGAGGCTTCAGAGAAAAATGAAAACAACAATTATCTGATTTGCTTCTCCTGTTTTTGCTGCTTAGGAATGTGGTAGGTGATTGTTTCACTGGTTTCATGTGAATTGTTTTTACTTAATGACCAGTCACCGTCCAAGCCCTGGAGAGGGTCATGAGTTTTCATTATCATTCCTGTTAAGCCTTCTGTCTGTATCCTTTCTCCATTTTTAGTATGGTTTTAGTATAGTGTTCTTTGAAAATTAATATAATATAATATAAACAATAAATATAATATAATATATAATATATCTAATCTAATCCAATCTAATATAATATGTAATGATATATCAGCCTTCTGAGAACATGGAGTCAGATTCACTCATCTCTCACTTTGCCCTGGGGACCCCTGCCAACCCTGGAGGCAGAACCCACTGGGAATCTGCAAATCTGCCACCTGCAAGTGCTTCCCTTGGTCTAAAAGGGCAGCAAGGAGCTCTCATGTGAGCATCCTTTCTGTTTGACAGCAGAAAGTATAAACAGACTTGGTTTTCTGTAAGACAGTCCTGTAACAGCCTGAATAATCAAAACTGGGTAGGTTTGTCATAGACAAGCACAGACCTGTATTAATGAACAAAACCAGGTCTCAACCTTTGAGCCACACAAACTAGTGAAATCAAAATAAGGCTTCAAAACCAAATACCTACAACTACTGAATAAAATTATTCACCTCAATTTACCAACTGCTATTTTATTTCCCACACATTTCTACATGGCATAATGGAAATATTCCTGTAAAATCCTTTGTGCATCTTTAACAAAGGCACTAAAAATATTACTTGTAGTTTTGGCAGATGTGTATGGTCACCATAAAACCCTTCCAGTTACCACCACAAAGGTAGTTTGAGTGCAGGAATCTGTATAAAACTGTCAGATTTCTCCCTAACGTAATTAAACTTTCCTTAGAAATGTCTTGAGTAGATGACTGAAAGGGAGGAAACAGCTGAAATTTTAGAACAACAAAAGGGTTTGGGTTGGACAGAACCTCAAAGCTCATCTTGTTTCATGGCAGAGACACCTTCCCCTGTCCCAGCCCCAGTGTCCAGCCTGGCCTGGGGCACTGCCAGGGATGCAGGGGCAGCCCCAGCTGCTCTGGGCACCCTGTGCCAGCCCTGCCCACCCTGCCAGGGAGCAATTCCCATTGCCAAGATCCCAGCCAGCCCTGCCCTCTGGCCCTGGCAGCCATTCCCTGGGTGCTGTTCCTCCATGCCTTGTCCCCAGTTCCCCTGCAGCTCTCCTGGAGCCCCTTTAGGCAGTGGAAGGGGCTCTGATGTCTCCCTGGAGCCTTCTCTTCTCCACAATGGACATTCCCACCTCTCTCAATGCTTGTCCACATCCAGGGTAACCAGGTCTCCTATTACTTTACACATTCCCTTGTACTGACCAGCACAAACAGCACATTCCAATTTATTCTCTGTCAAAACTGCCAATTTGTAATGTCAGTATTGGTGAGTAATGGTCTAAAAAAAGGCATTATTTTCTTCCAAATACCAGAAGCCTCCAGGACAGATGCTCTTGGAAGAAGCAGCAGAGGCAAAAACTCTTTACAGCTGAGCCTGTGGCAGGGAAGGGGCAAATGCTGCTGCTCACAGCTGGCTCTGGCTCTGCCCTCTGTGAGAAGTCTCTCCAGAAACCCTCTGTCATGGCAAAGAGCTCAGGATATTTCTTCTGTAGGATAACACCTGATTATAGGCTGAATGGGTTTGCACATGCCACACATGGTGGACTTCACCACGAGGAACCATGGGTGCCTCATCTTCTTACAATCTTAGCAATCTACTCCACTGCTTCTGCTGTGTAAGATGCATTTCCTCAGACAAAGAGGAGAGATTCAGGAAGAGCACAAAGAGTAAAGGCACAAAGTACCAGGAAAATGCACTTTCTACCCCGTGCACAGGGCACAGTATCAGCCCTGATCTCCCACCAGGTGCATTATGGCACTGCCATCACACATCTCATGTCCAAGTGCCCAACAACAACTGCAGTGCACCTCCCAGCATGCCTGTAATGACTACAGCACAGCAGCACTGCTCCTTTTACTGTTAAATAGAATTTGCTTCACAATCCTTGACCCAGGGAGTGGGAGCAGCAGGAACACTGCTGGATGGGAAGGCAGAGTGAGTGCGACCTTTTGTTGTGTGGTTATCTCCTGTTATTGCTGACACCATGACCTGTCAGCTCTCTCTAAATCCTATTTTCTTCCCCATTTACATGTACAAAGCGTCATACTCCAGCTAGAAATGCTGGAGCACTTCTCCTTTTTTTTCTTTTCAAACCCATTGCGGGGTCAGCCAGCAATCTCAGTAAAATAAATACAAAAACATGGGCTCAGTAAAATAAACATAACAATATGGGCTTTTTCTGAAGAATCCAGCAATTTAGGTATTTATGAAAAGCTCTCAAAAGCACAACAACAGTGTGACACTGGCCCTGCTGGCAAGAGCAATGTTCAGTTTCTAGACAGGAATTGTGAACTTGAGAGCTGAGATCCTACTCTCTGAGACCTGTTCTGCTGCAATCACTGCAGTTTGCTGGTAATATGAAGGGAAAGCACCTCCTAAAGCAGCAGTAATAGGAGCTTCATCCTCATCCCATCACAGAAAATTAGTAATTTAGGAGGAGGCTAAATGTACCTTGTACACTGAAGTGCCTCCCACGATCCAAACCATGTCTACTTTGCTTTGTAACTCTGGTGAATCCAAAAGAGCTAGAGCATCATCCAGACTTTTGGAAAGATAATGTGCTCCTTCCGGGGTTTCCCTAGAAAAAGCAGAGCTCTATTACTAAATAAGTCAAGGACAATTCATCACACACTCTAGACACAAAATGTGCTTCGCTGAATTAACAAATAACTACATGCAGCTCGCCAGTTAATTATTTTGAAATGCCTGTTATTGCCAAATTATGTTAGAAGTCTCATCTGACTGTAGGATTGTTCAACAGATCACAGCTTAACTGTCATTTAGGAGGCATTATAAATTGAGAATCTGGAATTCCAAGTGTTTCTGAAAAAGAGTAACTGAGAAATTTACAACTCTATAAGATAAAAACACAATCTATAAATCAAACATAGATCATTAAATACAGATAATCAAGAAATAAAATGTAGATTTTTACTTGAATTTCAGAACGTTAATATTTCAATCAACAAAACCAGCTGAAAAGCCAATATTCTCACATAATCACCTGCAAATCTACCAACATCCTCCAAAGCAATAAAGCACTACAAGAGGACAATTGTGTTTAAAAATATTTGCGTGGCTGTGGCTCATGCATTCAAGAAGTTCTGAAAAAGGATTGTTCATCCACAAATCCTAATAAAAATGGATTTCAAAAAATGGACTTGGGGGCCACCAGTGTGAGCAGGAACTAGAGAAATACAGGTAAATACATGAGTCAGAAACACTACTGAAAATTTTCAAATGGTTTGTGAGTAGAGCTAGAAGTAGTACTCATGATGCAAAGTAAAGACAATCACCTTGTGAATGAATTCTAAATAATTAAAAATTCAGAGTACAGTAGTCATAACACTCAGAACCAACAGCAGAAATGCTTTCTAAACAGGTATCAAAAAATGGTACATTTGGAACTACTGTGTGTTGTAACACTACAGACATTTCTTGGTGCAGGTATTTATTTGTTTTACAGGGTCCTTATCTGTCATACTTACTTGAGCTCCCTGCTGAGCACGATATTAATCCTGTCTTTTAAAGGACGGTTCTTCTCAGGAATGGAGAACCACGTTTTCTTACCCATTATCACTGCATTCTGTTTACCTGAGCAGGAGAGAATTGATTTGAACTGTTTAGAGGCACTGATGGACTTCCCCTGCCTTTCCAAGCCCCTCTGCAGCAGCTAGCAAAAGCACAAGCTCAGGCCCCAGTTCTCAAATGAGAACTGATTTACAAACCCACAACAATTTCTAGGAGAAAAGCCAGTCAAATTAAATCTAAAGCCAAAGTGCTACAGGTGATCAATCATATTCTAACATTCACACATAAATGCAATTTCTGACCAAACCAAATAATTCATAACCTGATTACCTCTCATATGTAAATCTCTTAAGGAAATTAATGTTCCTCTTTATGAGAAAAGGGAGTTCCTTTTAAAAAATATTTCAAAAAGTTTTCTCTTTTTATCAAGAGAAAAAAACCCACAATGCCAACATGGTCACTCTTTCCACGTTGTTTCCAGGCTGAGACACAAGAGAGACAAAGGTGACATCCCTGGTGTGAAGATTTATGGCAGCATAATCTATTAAGAAGTCTGGTTATGAAGCACTTCACCTGCCTAGCATCTGAGATCACAGCTCATCAAAAGATCTGCAGGCAGGACAGAGCAAAATGTTTCTTTGTAATTATATTTCAAACATCTTTTTTCTTGATCACAGCTTATTCCTGCCAGGTAAGACGCAACTTGCAGACATCTAAAAAGACTTACAACTGCCAGTTGTGTTCTGCCCTTTTTTAGTACATACAGGGTTGAATCAGGTCTTCTGAACATATGCAAAGTCTTTTACTCGGAACTGTTTCAAACTGAGATTAGACATTCCTTGTGGATTATGGAACAGACATTCAAATCAGAAAATTGAATAAATTGCTTAATCAAAACAGAGTTTCAAGGCAGAAAATGGAGTAAGGCACCTAATCAAAACAAGGGAATATGTGAAGCTGACCAGAAGTGAGTTTTTATCAAACAAGTGAGTTTTGACAGCATAAAAAAATCCCTAAACCAACCATGAAAAAGTGACCACGCTGACAAACAACTGCGGTATTTCTGCTCCATAGTTTGGACTTTCTGGTGCATGGATTTGGCTCAGCACTCAGAAAACTCGGCAAAATTACTGTCACAAGGGTCAGAGGGGTGGGTCGAATGGCCAAGGCTGATCCACAGCAAACAAGTTAGATAAGCTAACGCAGACTGAAAAAAACAAACCACCCCTGCTAATTAATGTGACAACCTTCCCATTTGAACTTGGAGTTTTGCGTAAAGATTAGTTAGGTAAAGTTTACATCAAGTTTTCCGTTCTTCTGATGGAAGAAGGACTTGAAAACTGCTCCCTAAGAGATCACCTGCATTGCTCTGAAATACCTGCTTCGTCTTCTTCCCTCATCTAACCCGACCGATTGCGAAGGGCTGAAATACAGGTGGGAAACAGGTGAAATACTTGTGAGGGCAGGCAGGGAAATGCGGAATCCGAGTTTCGGGTGCCTCACCCCCCCACACGTTACCTTCCACACGGGACGTGCTCGTCATTCTCTGGAAGTACTTGTACTCCTTCCTGCCGGGGAAGCACCAACTGCGTTACAACGTGTCTTAAGAATAAGCTCTCTAATTTTTATTTTTTTTAAATTTCTGCAAGTTCTCTAATTTCAACGAAAAACCCCCACTCGTGATGGGAATGTTGCAGGAGCCCGGCGAGGGGCTGTTGGACAGAATTGGGCCGATGCCACGGCCGAGAAGGGACCTTTGTCCCACAGCCGTACTCGCACGAGCGATAACCTGAGGCCAGGGCATGAGAGAAACCCCACGCAAAAAAACAACCCCACAGCCGCGCTCCCGCCACGCCGCCGCTTTCCCGCCTCACAGCGCACCCCCTCGAACACTACAGCCCCCAGCGTGCCCCGCGCCGCGCACCAGCAGGCGGGCGCGGCGGGGCCGCGCGGGGCACGCTGGGGGGGCGGGGCCGCGGGGCAGCCGGTGCTGAGCAGGTTCTTCGGGGCGGCGGCGAGCGGCGGCGAGCGCGGGCCCCGCGACACGGTGCGCAGGGCGGGGCGGGGCGGGCACGGCCCGCTGCACCGGTGTCCATCCCGGTGTCCATCCCGGTGTCCCTGAGCGGGGCACGGGCACTGAGGGCCTGGCTGCCCGGTCCCGGCTCTGCGATCTGTGTGGGCACTGGTGCTCCGGGAGCAGCCTGGCAGGAAGGACAATGAGCTGCTGCAGAGGCTCCAGGGCAGCCCCAGAGAGGATTTGGGCTCTGCAGCAGCTCTGGGCTGGGCTGGGCAGGCTGCAGAAGGGAACACCGAGGGGGATCCCTCCATCCACCCAGCCAGACATCTGCCAGGGCTGCCAGAGCACGGGCAGGCTCTGCTCAGGGCTGCCAGGGGCAGCAGCAGCAGCAGTGGCCATCCCAGGCAGGGCAGGCAGGGGCAGCAGCAGGAGGAAGAACTTGTGTCCATGGAGGGGCAGAGGCCTGGAGCAGCTGCCCAGGGAGGGCCTGGAGTGTCCCTGTGTGGAGCCATGGCAGCCCCAGCTGGGCACGGGGCTGTGCCACTGCCCAGGGCACCCTGCCTGGCCTGGGGAACCTCCCAGCCCCAAATATCCTGGGATTCTGTGGGACAGGGTGTGCCTGTTGCGGAGGAGCTGGAGCTTGGCACAGGTTTGCTGATCTGGGCACGGCCAGCATGTTGGTCCATGTCACTGGGGCTTCACTCCAGTGTTGAACCCCTGTGCCTTCCAGTTCTGCAAAGTGTGGAATATGCTAAGATTGCCATAAGTAAGGATGTTCTCTGAGGTTTGATCTTTGAAGCCTGATCAGCCAGAAGTGGGACCTGATCAGTCTGACCTGATCAGTGGGACAGGCAGCAGCTGCATCCCTTAGCCAAGGGCTCCTGCAATTAGCAGGTTTTAGGGATGTAAGTCAGGATGTTGGTGCAGGCCATGCCTGGCAGCCTGGTGGAAATGCTCAGGCCCACCTGTGCTGAGGGCAGAAGCAGACCCAGCCCTGCAGTCAGACAGCCCCGGGCCCTGGGGCAGAGGGGCAGGGCTGGGGCAGATCCCAGCTCTGTCTTTGTGTCAGGAATGTCGAAATGCTCAGGCCCACCTGTGCTGAGGGCAGAAGCAGACCCAGCCCTGCAGTCAGACAGCCCCGGGCCCTGGGGCAGAGGGGCAGGGCTGGGGGAGATGCCAGCTCTGTCTTTGTGACAGGAACGTTGGAGAGGGCAGGGGCTGGTGGAGCACCCGCTGTCTCTTTTCAGGATGTCACAGTCGGCTTGTGGCACTCTGAGGAATGAATCCCATTTTTGGGCAGCTCTGGCATGCTGTGAGCCGTGCTCCTGTCCCAGGTGCTGGAGCTCAGGTGGCTCGGGGTCTGAGTGCTGGTGGGTGCACGGCCAAAACAGCCTGCAGTGATGCAGATCCTCCTGTGTCAGCACTGGGAAAAGTGGCTGTGTCTCAGCAGCTGGATTTCATTCTGAGTTTGTATTTTCCACTCTCCCTGTAGTTACTGTTTCCAGCCCCTTCTGGCCCTGGAAGGGTGTTTGCTTTTTTTACCTGTGACTCCAGTCAGCTGTTTTGGTCCAAATATGTCTTGAAAGGTGTGATTACATCTTTCTGCCCTAGTAGAATAAACTTCCTAATTAGCGTTACTTTGGTGTTATTTAACAGTGGACT
The DNA here is from genome assembly GCF_014805655.1 of Passer montanus. Taxonomy (NCBI): domain Eukaryota; kingdom Metazoa; phylum Chordata; class Aves; order Passeriformes; family Passeridae; genus Passer; species Passer montanus. Next base: position 2,328,642 of record NW_024375145.1, on the reverse strand, counting down.
TGAAAACTGCTACTCATGGGCTGTGGTTATGTGGAGGTTTTGAGGCTGGAGTTCCTGCTTAGCTCTAGGGAAACTGAAATTCCATGGTTAAACCATCTGTGGTCATGAGGTGAGATGTGGATGCCAGCTGCTGAAAGCACCTGTTGTGTGCTTCTGTGCAAAGTGTTTATGTTTTGTTGGACTTAAAAGTTATTTCTTCATATTTGGTCAAGCTTCTTGCAAAAGGTCAATGATGAAACAGCAAAACTGGTGAATTTTCTGTTTACATAGTGTACTAACTGCATGTTTCAAAAGACATCTAAGGAGCAGGGTGCTCCAAGCTCCTCCATCCTGGCCATCAGCAATACCAGGGGTGGGAGGTTGGACTTTTTTGCCTTAACTTACTGTGAGGTTGCTTTGTTCTCTTTCAGAGAGGAGCAAACAGAAAAAAGTAACTGAACTGACTAGTTTAATTTACGTTTCAGGCTTCTAAATGTGGCACAAAAAGGAGCGCATCTACTGAAAGCAATGCACCCTGTGAGAAGAAGACCAAGGCACGACAAATTACTCTGACAGAGATCTGTAACCCACTGAAGGCTCAGGATAAAAGTGAGTTGACTCTTAGCAAACCTTCCAGCATTGGCAGCCAGTAAATAAGGTTTTCTTTGTCAGCTGCTCCATTGCCTCAGAAATGCCTGGGTTCCATCTGGCTTTGAGCAGAGAATTTAATAAGTTAATGCTGGTATGAAAACCAGTGAATGTAAAGTTCATTACATTTCAATAGGAAGAATTAGCCTCTTGAGTTTCAGAGTGGGAACGGTATTAAATTTGTTGGTGTGGTGCTTTGAAGTATCACTAGTACCCCCTCAAGAGGCAATACTGTCTGCTTAAATAAGTGCATTGAAAGAAAATCTGCTTGATTCCCAGTATTCTTAGCTAACTTCATGGCTGTGCAGTTGTCAGTTTGAAAAATAATGATGCATCTTTTCCCACACAGAGAGAGGCACACAAGTGAGGAATGGTTGTGTCTGTGCTTACTGATGTTCTTCTAATAGATGTTCTCTTTTAGAAAATAAGTTGTTAATATATTTTTGTTGTGAATTTTCACCAAAGAAGAATCTCAGAAGCGTGAGAAGTCCCGTATCTGTTTGGAAACTCTGGGCAGGCTGAGAGAGTTCTGCAGTGATTCAAGCCAGCAGTGCACCAGCCTCCAGGAGGATGGCTTTCAGGAGAAAGAAAAACTTCCCAGTGCTACTGGGAGGAGCTCAGAACTGAAAAATCCTCTTCCATCTTGGGACAGCAGCCCAAAGGTCACACAGAAGGTATGCAGAGCTGTGGCCCTGTGGGGTGTGTGGGTTGCTTGTTATGAGTTGAACCAGCAAGCTTTGGCACAAGCTTGCCTTTGTGCTGCTGTGCTCTGACGTGGAATGGTGCAGCAGATCCCCACAGGGCTGTGTTTGTGTACAGGTGTTTTGCTGAAGCTCCTTGCAGGGTGAGCAGGTTGGCTCGTTGGCTCCTCAGTGAACAGCAGCACCATGATGGAACAGAAGCCCTGTTGGTGTCACCTGTGGGGGAAGCTGTACCCCCCTAATGACACATGCTCAGAGAGGCACTTTGCTCAGCTTGCTTTCAGTTCCTCACACGGGCTCTCAAATTTCCAACAGGTTTTCTTTGCAAAAATGTTTTGTAGGGTTATCACTGAGATGTGGCTTCATCTAGTTGCTGGTAAATTTACTTAGTAAAGATATCACTGCTTTTTCATCTGCAAGAGGTATGGGTAGCTCACAGAAAAAGTTGTCATGATGACATGTATGGTGCAAGTCAAGGACTTGAGTGGAATAATAGTATTTTGCTTCCCCTTTACTTATGGGGGTAGTTAACATTAGTTAATGGGGTTTGGGGTCAGCTGCTCAGGTCCTAGGATGCATCTCATGGCTTACTGTGGTGGCTGCTCTTTAGTGGAGCTCTGCAGCTGGCTTTTTGAGGGAAGGAGCTTGTATGAAGAGCTGATTGTAACCTTCCCTGTGTGAGGGCTGTGGTCTTCAACAGAGGGGTCTGCTCTGTGTGGATGTGGTGTCCAAATGAAGTGAGCAGCTTGTGGCAAGAGAATTCTCTTGTGGTAAGGGGTTGAGGTTATGAGGATGTGGTCAGTTGGAGAGCCCAGAAAACTGATTTTTCTTATCTTCCTTGGTCCTTTTAGCTGTTTGTGTCCTGCTTTTTCTTGGTAACCTTCCTCCAGCTGGTAACTTAGACCATCTCAACAAGTCAGCTTTGGCGTTTGTTTCTACTCCATTTGCCTTTTTACATGCCCTTGTTTCATGTGGTTTGTCATGACAGTTTCCTGTAAAATGAGACAGGGTCACCCTGTTTGGCTGGCACAGACCTTGGACCAAGAGTGCTGAGTCTGTGAGGATTGTGCAGCAGAGACATCTGAGCTCCTGAAGCCACCCAAGTTCTGGGTGCAGGGCAGCTTCATTTGAGCTGGGCTGGGTTCTCTGGCTTAGTGGTGTGCAGTTGTGGGATTTTGCAGTTACAGCTAAGTGCTGTTTTTCCCTGGCTGTTCTCTGACTGCACACTTTGTACATTCCCATGACCCAAAGTATATAAGTATATATGATTTAAGCTCTGTTTGATTTTTTTTTTCCTGAATTACCATTGCTACTAAACAGTCTGTTCACTTTGTTTCTTGTAATCTGAACAGGACCCCTGGTCAGATGACAAGAAATGGAAGTTTATTGGATTTGTTTGCAGATGCAGAGTTTATAGCACAACGTGATTAATTGTGTTTTAAATAGTCATATGCTTAAACAAATTCTGGAGGGTGTTGTGTTTGTATTTTTTTTAATCAATATTATCTGTACTTGATCTTGTGATATAAGTGAGGAGGAATTTTGCTGTAAGTGAAACACTTTCCAGTATTTATCTCTTCACTTCTGAACCCATCACTCTGCTGGCCATACAGAACAGCACAGCGTGGTAGAGCTGAAGTTGCTTGGCAAGAATAGGCTACATAATGTCATTGCAAATGATAAACTGCAGATGGAGTGAGCTCAGAGCATTTCACATTTCAGGTTTTAGAAACTGTAGTGCTGATTTTCTGTGTTTAAGTTGTTCTGGAGAAGGAGTACAAGTGCTGATTTTCTGTGTTTAAGTTGTTCTCAGGGGTTTGCTGAACTTTTGGAGGAAGTGCAGACTGGAGAAGGAGTACGGTTTTGGTGGCTGAGACAGGGAACTGAGACTCTGGTTTATTTCTTGATTTACTGTGGGTTTTTGGAACATCAGTAATCTCTTCATGGTGGAGTTTCTCACCTGTAAACTGGAGCAGTAATTCATCCTTATTTCAATGTGTGGCCTGTTTAGACTGCCCAGACTCTGCAGCCTGCATTGTCTGTGCTTTGAGAGCTTGTGCTACCATAGGGTTCTGATTTCCCCTCAGGTGTCTAAGGACTAACTAACTTTGACTTTCATGACTTTTTAATTCCTTTTCATTCCAGATATTCTGTGTTCTGTATATCTTGCTGCAATAGTTGTGCTGCAGTTTGGGGGCTCTTCACTGCAAGAGCAGTCTTTAGCTCTGTGGTCAGTGCAAACCAAGGAGGGGGTGATTGATTTGGTTGATGATTCCTAATTTTCACTTTTCCACCTTTTATTTACAGGAGGAGTTACAACATAATCTTAGTCAGTTTTCTGCGTCTCTCAAGTCGTATGAAAATTCTCAAAATTCTTCAGATACAAATCTTAATAAAAGAACCAAAAGCATTTACACTCCACTTGAGCTCCAGTTCATAGAAATGAAGAAAAAGTACAAAGATGCTGTTTTGTGTGTGGAATGTGGATACAAATACCGGTTCTTTGGACAAGATGCAGAGGTAATTTTTTCCAAGAATATGCAAAGATACTTGGATTATGTTGTGTCATCCTAGGTCTGTGGCCAGCTCTGGAAGGGAGACTTCTTTGGGTTTTAAGGGGTATTTTGTTTTGTTTTGTTACTTGAAATCAGGATGGAAAATCTCTGCGTGCTGAAATTCAAGACTATCCATTTTGCACACTTTTTTTTTTGCCAAAATGGCATTTATTATTTTGTAGTCACATGGTAGTGCTTGCTGTCTTGTGTATTGAGAATTTAAGGTGAGTTCCCAGTCAGAGTTTTGTCAGAGTTAAAGCTGAAAAACTTTCTAAGGTGAATTGTGTATCATGGCTCAGAACTCTACTATAATGTATATATAAAATATATAACTGTAATATATAGCATTAGGAATCTTTCAGATTGAAAGGCAGTGGAAGAAGTGGTGTTAGAAAATATGAATGTAGCCTGGGTGCAGAGACCATCCTGAATGCATGCCTGGATGTGGCACCACACATGGCAGATCTGTAGGAACTGGAAAGGACTATATAACAAACATAATGCTAAAGTGATGGTTTGTAAATGTTTCATAATGCTTTTCCTTATGATCTGTCCCAAAGTCGTTGCTACCAACCTTTGTTTGGTGCTATTTTCACACTTGAGACCAGTGAGAAATGTTGCTTGGTTACTGGGAATTCATTTTCCCCATCATATTTGTGCTGTGTAATTTGTCTGCTCATTTGCTGGTGTACTTACAGCCCAGAAATAGAAATATGCAGTTCAGATGGGTTAGTGTTTGCCTGCAGGTCCTGCCTAGTACCCCATCCTCTGCTCAGTGAACACCTGCCTTTTTGCTATGGGGCAAAAAGACCATACAAATCACACATGATAATGTCACGTTTCAGTAAGTGTTTTTACTCTTTTTTACTAAGTATTTAGTTTCCACTGCTGTTCAATATTGATCTTTCAGTATTTTAGTTGATTGGCCAGGTTAATCCCATCTTTATGACCACAAACTAAATACTTCCATTCCTGCTGCATTTCTAGTGGTGTGAAAATCGTTTGACCTTTTGCTGAGCTGTGTTTCAGACCCTGTGTGTGCAGTGTGGGTGGTTTACCTCACAGTGGTAAAGATCAAGGTGCAACCTTAAAACCTGACACCTGCAGCCTGTGATAGTGAATCCCCTGTTTATGGCAATGCTGGGACAGGGAGGTGGAGGGGCTTTCTCCTGGAATGTTTTCCCTTTGTCACCCAGCTTTTAATTGTAGTTGTGCATCACCGCTGTCATGGAGATAAGCCCCTTACCTTCTTAAATTACTTTGTGACCCGTTGGCTGACTCTTGTTGCAGATTGCAGCTAAGGAGCTGAACATTTACTGTCACCTGGATCACAACTTCATGACTGCCAGCATCCCCAGCCACCGGCTCTTCGTCCACGTGCGCCGCCTCGTAGCCAAGGGACACAAGGTTACCCCTGACTCCTGCTAATTGAGTACAGGCCAGCCCTGAGAGGACTTGCACTGCTTGTACCAGCCCCTGGGTTGGTGGCTGAGAAGTGGGCAGCTCGTTATCCCTGGTTCCTGCAGCAGAAATGGCCAACTTCCCTTTGTTTCAGTTTCTCTGTGCTGGGGGTGTCATGAGCCATTAGCAGATTCAGAGAAGTATCTTCATTTTTTCAGGAACAGTTCCAGAACAATTATTTTTCTCAGTGTTTTTTTTTGTATCAGGTTTTTGCATTTAATAAGGAGAAATGCACATATCCTCTCTCTCTTTTATTATTCCTCACATCTTTGTTTTTCTTATCCCAGCCCATTGTTTTTTTCTCTGTTCCTTCCCGTTCTGGATCCCTGTAATTCTGTGGCTTTCTGGTGATAGCCTCTTTTTCTGCTTCCATTTCTACGAAAAGGACTTGTTGATTCTAAATTGGATGCAAGCAACTGTTCTCTAATAAGCAGTGCTGTCCAGCTAAATTGTTTCAAAATAGAACGAGAAGCACAGGTACAGAAGTTGAGAGGGCAGTCAGGAATAGCAAAAGGGTCAGGAAAAGCACTGCCTTATAATCTCATTAGTAGGATTGATGTGGGAGCCCTTTCTGTTGATCATGTATTCCAGCTTGAATTATGCATTTGTTGTTTGTACATCTTAAAAGATTACCAGATATATAGAATAATAAAAATAATAATATATTGCCAGAGATCTAACTTTGTTTCTTGTTTGTCTGCCTGTAGGTTGGAGTAATAAAACAAATGGAAACTGCAGCACTGAAAGCTGCTGGAGAAAATAAAAGCTCTCTCTTCACCCGTAAGCTGACTGCCCTCTACACTAAGTCTACACTTATTGGAGAAGATATCCTTTTCAAATAAACTTGGTTTCAGACAGACTAACCATTGGGAGGCCTTGATTCTGCTGTTATCACCAGGATGGAACATGAGCAGCTAGTGGCAGCAGAAATTAAACTTCCTTTAATTTTATGTAGTGGTAAAACATCTTGCTGTCTTTACAAACAGTTCCATCTCCTCAGGGCTGTAGGTTTGTTGTGTTTACTGTGGTTGCTTTCTGAAGTCATGGAGTGGAATTACCAAATCTGCAGTGTCCTGCAGGTCTTGCCTAAAAAAATGTTAAAATAAGAGAGAAACACCTTTTAACCAATGTATTTTAATTTCTTCCATTTTTTGTTTACCTCTATCCTGTCTACCTCATGTTTTTAATTTAATTTCTCAAACAAAGTCTACTAGATACCAGGAGCTGAAAAGATTGTTAGATTAATATCTGAGAGTACAGGACTAAGGTCTGGAAAGACCTGTGAACAGTCCACCCAAATCTGTGTAGTATTTTTTTTAACGTTTGCTACATGTGAACCCTTTGTTGAAGCTGGATGAGTCTGTAGATGTTGAAGAGGTAACAGCAGATGTCCCTGATAACTACCTCCTCTGCATCTGTGAAAATGGAGACCACCCGAAGGACAGGAAGAAAGGTGACATTGTTACAGGCATTATGGTAAGTTAGTTTCTCAGGAGTCAGTATTTTAGGGTAGTGTGGGGTTGTTTTGTTGTGCATTTTAGTTTTTTTTTTCTGGGGAGGTGGCTGGCTACCTTGTTAAATTCATGACTGTTCTGTCGTTCCGATTTTATTTTGTGGCAGAGTAGGAATTGATTTTTTTTTTTTGGCAAAAAAGAGGCACTTTAGGTAACATGTCTGTGTGTGAATTGTGATGACTTTATATTTGAAACCTTCAAAGGTGTGGAGTGGATAGTTGGCCTTTCATCACACTGGCTTTGCTGCTGTTTCTCTTGAAAACATATTAGTATTTTAACCAAATACATTAGTTCAGATGCTTTAAAAATTTCAATGTTTAAACATTTGTAGGGTCAATATTTTAAAGCTTGTGAGCACTTTTTTCCTCTACAAAATACCATTCTTTAGAGGAAGAGACTTTAGAGGATTTTTTCCCACTTACACTTCAGATTTGTATTGGTGAAGATTAAACCCAGTCCTGTTTAACCAGCAAAACAGTCATAACCATAAAGCCCAGTCAGCTGGTAATGAATTAATTAAAAAATGTCTTGATTGTGTCTCTGTTTGCATGTCATACTGCTGCTGGGAGAGAACAGCAGAAGCAAGTGTTCAAATTCCAGTTCGAATTACATGTGCATTTGATAGACTTCAGTTAATAGATTTGTCTAGTATTAAAAATTGAACAGTGATGGACTGGTAACAAAAGCACATTTACATTTGTAAGGTATCGTTGCCACTCCCCAAGGCAAAGTTGTGTTAGTGTTTTGAGGTTATTGTTGTGTCATGGGTTTGGGAAAAAGCACATTCAGGTATTTTGATTTCCCACTTTTGCTGTGTGTGGGGGTGCTGTATAAGCTTACACCACTGATTTTCTTTCTGGTTAACAGTTTGAGCCACTGAAGCAGTCCCTGAAGATGTGAATATCCACTGGATGTGTGTGTGTATGTGTTTGGCAGGCAGTCCAGCCAACTACAGGAGAAGTGATTTTTGACAGTTTTCGGGACGGCGCTTCCCGCTCGGAGCTGGAGAGTCGGGTTCTGCGCCTGCAGCCAGTTGAAATAATCCTTCCATCCAGGCTGTCAGATCAATCTGAAAAGCTCATCCACAGTATAACCTCCATGAGGTGAGTTCTGAGGGGTTCTCTTTCCCAGAGCCAGCGGTGGAGCTGAGATCCAGGAGCAGGTTTGGATGTGTAGCTCTGTCATGGCCCTTTCCATAGTGGCCGAGTTTGCTGCTGGGTTCAGAACTTCCCAAATCCCTCAGAGTTCTGGGCACTTGCTCTTAAGTTGTATTTAGGCTGAAGTTCATGGTTTCTGATTCTGGCTGTGAAAGATTTATGCACTTAAACATTGTCATTGCCGTGGTCCTGCCACACACTCCTGATCATGGGATCTGCTGGGGTAATTTCCAAGCTCATGCACTTTCGGATCTAAAAGAGTTATGTGGTTTTTTTTCCCTGTTTGTCACAGTTTTGATGTCTCTAGAAGACACAAGACTTTAGGTAGGTGTAGAAAACCTTTGCAACTGGTTTTTGATCCTGTTTGTCCTTTCACACCATCTCGGACTGGGCTACAGACCTGGGAGTATTGTGACTGATCATCTCTTTGCTTTGAGTTCTCTTGGCATGTTTCAAGAGGGAATTTGTTACCTGTATTACTTTTTCTTTTGTTTTCTGTATCACTTTTTCTGTGCAGTAAAGGCAGAGTAGGATGTAACTTTTAGGGTGATGAAAGATGAAGCAGTGTTCTGAACAGAGGGGATGAAGTCTTGCAGATGCAGGTTTTTTGAGGATATTACAGTTTTTCACTTTTTTCTTTTTAACCATGCAGTTTTGAGGCTGTAGAGATCTGGTTTAGAGCTTGGCATTTCAGTTTTGAATGAAATAGTCATTCTGGTGTGAATTTGGGAGAGTGGTTGTGGTTTTTTCCCTTTTTCTTTGTGGTTTTTTTTTTGGTTGTGTACAGTAGAGAATGTTAATGAGGGACTTCTCATTTTTATGAAGACAAAAAATGCTACCCATTAGCTGATTTTGTGAACAAGGATTACTTTGTAGTTTTTTCATCTTTCTGGTAATTTGCTAGGCAGCTTTCCAGTCCAAATGCCCTTAATTACATGAGAGTGACAAAAATAGAACACATTATTGCCATACACCTCAGTAGCCTTGTTTTAAAAACAATTCTTTGTAGATTTTTTTCTCGTACCAGAGATCAAACCACTAGAGGGCCCTGAAGTATTTCATAGTAATTTAAGTGATTTCAATATGCTGCTTTCTTGTGCTTTTAATTAGGTTTGTGTGTGTACAGTTTTTTTTGTAGAAGCAGTAATTTCATTTTAATGCCTACTGAAATGTCTGTAGTATTCAGGTTTGGTTATTGGCCCAGTATCTGGTGATTTCATCTTTTAGCAGCTCTTTTCTAAAACCTGTTGTGGAGAATCTTCCCTGAGCTGTAAAAAGTTTCATTTCCATAATTTTCTTTAAGACCTTTCCAACTAAAACAGTGGGATCTAGATCTTGTGGTTCAAGAAGGGTCTTCATCTCTTATGTGTGTTAGGGATGCAGCAGAAAAACACTGGGATGATGAAAACAGGATAGAGATGGGAGAGAAAAATAGTCTCAGGAGACTGGAGCTTGGAGGGAAGGGAAGGGAAGGGAAGGGAAGAGAAGAGAAGAGAAGAGAAGAGAAGAGAAGAGAAGAGAAGAGAAGAGAAGAGAAGAGAAGAGTCTTTCTCCTCCACTGTACTATAAAAACTGCAGGAGGGGTGATTTAGTGTTGGATGTTGTGTACTAGGGCTTGGCACTGAGTGAGCAAGGTGAGGTGGCCAGCACAAAGACTGTACTTATGGTTACCAAAAGAATGAAGTAAAATGTTGAGCTAAGGTAAAGCACTGCAGCTTTGTGAGAGCAGCCCTAAGTTGCTTCAGTGCCCCTTTACACTGACAAGAGTTGAAAGTCTCTGTGCTTCTCTTCAATTTCTGTAAGGGGTTTTTTTATTCTCTACTATTCTAGGGTGGATTTAATGGCTAGAAAATACTATTCAAGCACACTGAGCTGGGGCCAGTGAAGAGCCTTCCCTCAAAACCAAAGCTTATATTAAAAATAGGTTACAAAAAGTGGTTCAAGACAAACTGTTCTGGTGAGTACTGTGCTGTTCCCAAACTGTTAGCAACATCTGTTTGCAAGTGCTGACCCGCCTGGAGCAAAATCTTGTCATGGTTTTAATTTCCTTCTTTCTAGAAAGTAGAGAAAAAAGTCTTGCCTTCAGAAAATACTTACATTTTTTCCTAAGAAAACCGTGTTTTGTACTCCAAGTTCTTTCTAGCCAAGGGTGAGCACCTACCCTCCTTAACATGTTGGCTGCTTTAAAACCTGGCATGCATTGATCTCCTGACATTGTCTTTGAGGCTCCTTTGGGATATTTTTGCTGCTCTCATGTTGCCCCTTCCTTGTTTTGTTGAAAAATTCAGTGCATCTTTGGAGTGCTCTGTTCTTCCTCTTTTTTCCATTTGCCCTTTTTTTGCAATGTTTCATTCTGTAGCATTCTTAGACACAACTGTGGAAACACACTGATCACAAGTAACTTTTAGCCCACAGTGTTTCTTGCACCCAGCTCTGCACTGTTTGGTTCAGGCTGCAGGTAGTCTGCAGCTTGTTGCCTGTGATAACCCCAGGGTTCTGAATATGGGGTTCAGGTGTCTGCTCTCTCCTGAGTGCTGCAGTACTCTGGCTTGGAGTTGGCTCCCTGGGATTCCCTTCTCTTTCAGACCCATTGAGAGCTAAACCTCATCCTCCCTCTCCAGGCATGGTGGAATCCCTCAGGTAGCTGAACCTCCATCATTGTGTTCAACAGAAGCTTTTTTAATTTGTGTTGGAGGACCTCTGCAAAAATAATTTCAAGCTCTTTCTGCTAAGTGCAGTGCTAATAGCCCTCTGGTTTAGCAGTGGCCTCTGCTTTTAACTGCATTGGGTGAGGTCTCTGCAGGTTTGTGCCTCTCCAGTTTCTGTCATGGTCTCTTAGAGTGAGCTGTAGTGGATTTATTACATTTGGTCAATGGTGCTGTTCAGTGCTAATTGCTCTCATGGACAGAGTTATGGATTTATGTCATCAGTCAAGTAGAAACTCAGCTGGAGTGAACTCTGACTTGTAACTGTGTACAAAATGCTTTTAATTTTGTGGTCTTTGTATGTGACTGCTGGTTGTTCAGATCAGAGGGTGCATTCATGTAGTTAACGTTGAGGATTTTTTTTTTTTTTGTGAAGGGCATGTGCATTTATTTACAGAGCTCCTGAGGTTTGTAGGTGAGCAAGGACAGGAAGGGTTGTAGTGGCAAAAGCAAGACCCCAAAGGGTTACAGTGAGAGTAAACAGCATTGCACATTAAGTGGAACAGAGGAGTGGAGAGTGTCTAAAGGGCTGGTGATCATAAAAAGCAGTGGTTTCATGATTTGTATAGCTTGTAGTGTTCCCATGGATTTTTTAGTGAAAGGCAAGCTGTGACAACCATCCTGAGAATGTTCTGTGTCAATGGAAGCTGCAAGCAGTTACATTGGCAGCAGGGAAGAAAAAAGCAAATGAAGTGCAAAACCAGCACGTGAGCTGTTTTCTGCAAGTACAAACCCCCAAAAGCATCAGTGAAGAGATATTTACTGACCAAAGAGGAGTTTTGCACTGCTGAGAGCCCAGCCCGTGGTCTGTGCAGCCAGCTGCCTGAGGTGGGCACGTCAGAGCTCTCTCCTTTTGAATGGACAGGGGAAAAAATTCCTTCACAGTGTCATCACCTCTTGCAGTGGCCGGGAAGAGTTGCTGGATGGTGTTTTTTGGCAGTTTAGTCCTCTCTCAGTCAGGCCATGCTGCTGTTCTCAATACTGGCATTCATTATTTTCTGTGGCATTGCAGGTGAGGGAGGCATGGGGCTTGCATCTTTGTTGACAAATTGCTGAAGACTGAAGTGTATTTATTCACCACACCTGCCTGACTGCCCCTCAGAGTTTGGGATGTTCTCCACGTGGAATTTCTGTCCCCCCATGCACGTGGAGTTGTTGCTGCAGGGGCAGGAAGAGGCAGTTTCAAAGCCCTGTGTCCAAATGCAGTGCAGTGCACTGTTCTTACCCTGGATAATGAATTAGATTGAAAATGTTAGCACTGCTTTTTACAGCAAGACCTTGCCTTGCCCAGCCCTTATGTTTTTATAAATTTCCTCCCAGGCCAAAGCTCTGATGAGCTCCCTAGACTCACACCTGGCTCAAAAGTGCATTATTTCTCACGTGATCATTTCTCCTGCATTATTTCTCCTGCAAATCATGGAAAACATGCTGTGTTCAGCAGCTGCATTTGTGGCATTATTACACTGATTGATAATATTCATGGGTGTGGACTTTTTTTCCCTCCCCTCCATTTGAGGTAGAAATTATTAAATGAAGAAAAATTAAGTCTTGAGCCTTGATGCTTGTCCATTTTCTTGGTATCAAGACATTAACTTTTACATAGGGAAAAAACTCCTTACCTTATAAACAGAAGCAGGAAAAATAAAACTGTAAAGCCTTTGTTAGCATGTTTTGTCAACTGTTTGATTTATTATTACTGGGCAGATCAGAAACTGTAGGAGGTGACAAGTAAGTTGTGGTACTTTTTTTGTCCTCTCTGGTTGTGATGCAGCTTGTTTTTTCTCTCAGTATATATTCATGTGCTGTGATTTCTCACATATTCAAATGGAGAATTAGTCTTAAGCTCTTAAGACTGGCGTGCAAGTTTAAATTTTTTTTAGCAGTCTATGAATGTTGGCATATTTGTTAAAGTCCTAGCATTTTGTTTCAATGAGGACTGCTTTTTCATAATTTATTCAGCTTTGAAGCTGACTTGGGACTCTTTCCCTGTGAAACAGGGATATCTTGGATGTGTAAACTTCTCAGAGATTATTTCTTCCCTCACTTCCTGCCCTCATTGTTAGGAGTTAGAAATTGCCAGGAGTTAGAAATTGAGCAGTTTTGATCCAGGCACTGATGTCAATGAGACAGTGTTGGGGAGAGGAAAACTGAGGCTGTCTGCATGTGTGACATGCAGGTAGCAGTGACGTGGAGTGAGGAGAGTAAAGCTCTTGTAGTCCTGGTTCCCAGCCCCTCCTGAGCTGGGGAAGAGAGAAAGGCCATGAATTCATTTATTTTTCATAAACCCAGAATGTAATTGTTTTCTTAATTTTGAAGAGAGTGAAACTGAAGTGGGTTTTTAAGTGCCATCAATCTGCTGAACTGCAGAAAGGAGCAAGATTTAAGGAGCAAGATTTAAGGAACAAGATTTATCTTTTGGACTGTCTTTAGCAGTTTAATTCTGTGCTTGACTGAGAGCATTTGTCTCCTTTAACAGATGTTCTTTCCTGTGTGTGGCAGAGGTAAGAGGCTTGTGGTAGATTAGGCTCCTGAGGAGTGTGCTTTAGGCATGGACTCTTCCTCTGGGAATTTGGAATAGTACAAATGACTGTTAGATGTTCAGAATTCACGTGAGTATTTTCTGGGTTCTCGGCAGAGAGTTTGGAATCACTGCTATCACTAGACTTTGGAATCACTACAGTAATTAACTCTGTATTGTTTAGCAGCACAGTGTTTTTTAAAGCCAAAAGATTTTGTGTAAGACACTTGCTTTCATCTTATGTGAAAGACTTTCTACAGAGGGAGACAGATGTACTTAAGAACATTTCCTAGCCAATATATTTGAGTGTGTTCCTGGTTTCTTTTGTGCCTGTCTGGCTGGCTTCTGTCAGGTGGAAGATAACAGTTTGCCCCTCCATCCCTCCTGCCTGTTTTACAGCTGTGCTCCTGCTTTCTGGAGTCTTTGCCACCTCCTCCTGTCTCTGCCCTTCTGTTTATGTGCCTTGGGTGTCCTTGTCCCCATTTCCAGCCAGATTCCAGGCATTCCTGGCAGCCTGGCACTGTCCTGCTCCTGCAGCCCCCTCTGCAGAGCTGAGGCTGAGGGGACCTGCAGATGGAGAGAGAGCAGCAGGTACAACCTTGGGGAGGGTACAAGGGACACCCCTCCAACCTGCCTCATCTGTCACATGCCCTGGGCAGTGCAGGGGTGTGGAAAGGAAGGATAACTTTCCTGGACAGCCACCTGCCCTCTCACTGCATGCCTTCCATTGCTCTGTGGCTGTGCATCTTCCTTTTTACTAAGCAGGTCTTGTCAGGGCTTGAGGAAGAACCAGGAGAGCACTGTGAAGAGCAAGAGGTGTTCATATAATCCTAGAAGCTGTGGGTTGGAGGGGATTTTATAGGTCATCCAGAGCAGCCCCCTGCTGCTGCATGCCTTCCATTGCTCTGTGGCTGTGCATCTTCCTTTTTACTACACAGGTCTTTACAGGGCCTGAGGCCTCACCACCTTCATGGTAAAGTGCTCCTTCCTCACATTCCCTCTGCTCAGCCCAGCCTGGATCCATCCCAAGGCTGCCCTGACCTGGGGGCAGGTCACTGATATCCACTGGGACTCAGCCTTTGACCACTGCCCTCTGGATGTGCACAACCAACTGATTCCTGATTCCTGAACAGTGCATCCATCAAACCTATTCCCGGGGCAGTGCTGTTTCTTTTTTGTTGCTAGAAAAAAACCCAAACCAAAAAACAAAACAAAAAAAAAAACAAAAAACCAACCAAACAAAAACCAAACAAAAAAAACCCAACAACCAAACAAAAAAAACCACAAAACAAAAAAAACCACACAAAAACAAACCCAAAAACACCAGAAAACAAACTCCAACAACAAAAAAACTATACACAAAAGACCTCAAACCTAAATCCACGGAAAAAAAACACCCAAAAAATCCGAAACAAACAAAGAAAAACCAAAAGAAAAACAGATTCGTTTGAGAGAAAGGGAGCTATGAAGAGAGAAAAAAAGCCTTTAATTTAAGAGAAACAGTTGTATAGCTGTCAGAAATCCTTACTTAGAGTATTAACTGATTTGTGAAGCTGTTTTAATTGTCTGAGAAGATAGCACATGAATTTGCATCTTGAAGTGAAGTTAGCCTTACCACAGAGCATCCTGTGTATATTGCCAGTGCAGTGCTCTTGTTATCCCTGATGGCTTTGAGAAAAAATATCTTGGTGTGTCTCTGAAAGGCAACACTGGGATTGGTGCTTTGAGTTAATCTAGGTGGAAATACCTGTGTGGCAAAGCAGCTGGGTGAGAGAAATTACACGTGGCCCAACTTTTGGACCCAGCCAGAGTCAGAGCACACACCTGCCCTGGCACCAGAGTCTGAATGCCAGTGCCCTTGGGCTGCCTGAGCAAGGAAATGCTTTCATAAGTATCATCATCCAATGCACTTGTGATTAACTCCAATTAAGATGTATTTTGGAATGCTTGCTGTTCAGGACTCAAAGCTGTAATGCAGTTTTTGAGCCATGGCAGAGGGGAAGCCATGCACTCTATCAATTAATCATCCTGTGGTATATAATTAGCACACTGTCAGATGTTATTGATTGCAGAGTAACACGTTTGGTTTTTAATGTGCTGAGGAAAGGAGCCCCAGAGTGGAGCTTCACCAGCAGCTTTGGAGTGCTGCTGGTGAGTTATGGAGTTGTGTTCCTGTGGAAATCCATAAAATCAGAGGGTTTTGGGAAAGCTGCAAAAGGCAGGCTTCAGAGAACTGGAACTGTGAGTAGAGCTAAGCAGTAGCCATGAGATAGGTCAGCAGAAAAAATATGTAAGAAGTATTTAGTATTTAGCATGCTCCCACAGCCCATTTTTATCTGATCATGGCAAAAGTTTTGGTGGCATCATAGAGCTGCAGCAGGAAATGGAGACCCACAAACACCAAGAAACCTCTTGCTTTTAACATAACCCTTTTTTCTGTTTGCTTTTTTAAAAAAGAGAACTTGTCCTAAGTGTGGCCACGTTGAGAGTGGTACATTTGGAGTTGGCTGTTGAGAGAGGACTCAGCAGGATCTGAAATCCCTCTGCTGCAGCCCAGGCACAGGAAGGATTTCAAAAACATGAAGGAATTAATGTGTACTGATAGGGATGTGTTTTCAGATACTTCTGGCTCATCACTGACCATGAGCAGAATCTAGATCAGTGCCCTTCATGTTAAGCTGGGTGAAAGGAATTCTTGGGATTTTGTTGGGAACATTCTTTGTAGACAGATTATGCCAACAACTTCTTGTATTTTAAAACAACTACATGCAATTTGTAGACAGATTATGCCAACAACTTCTTGTATTTTAAAACAACTACATGCAACTTCAGGTTTAATACAACTTCTTGTACTTTAGAAGACAGGTAGTGAACAAAAAGAAGGCTGTGTGTCTTGTGAACAAAAATCCTTTATCTGACAAAAAAACTCAGTTTCACGTAGTAGTTTTATCCCTCTACTCCCTCTAATATTGTAACCATTTAATTGGTTGGTAATAATAGAGGATTTGTTACTCAGTTTCCTTAGGTCTTGAGTTACAAAATCTAATAAGTTGGAATAAGTATCCATTGTCTGTAGAATTAAGATGCTATTTTTTCTTCAACTTTTGACTTGTTTGAAAAGCCCCAGGCAGAACAAAGACAAAAGTCTGCTACCTCTGTTTTCAGCTTACCTCTCCAGAGATGATGTGCAGCCTTGTGATACTTAAAACTATATTTTGAGTTGAACCATTGCCTGCCCCCAAAGTGTAAACATGAGATAAATTGAATTTCAATTTAGAATTCTTTCTTGTTTATTTGTTTTTTTTCCTTAAAAGCATACCACTTGGCCCAAGCTGCCTTCACCTTCTTCCTCAAAATGTTTTTCTTTTGTTCCATTTGTAAAATAATTTAAGTGGCTTTTTGCAGTTGGCTCCTTAATGGTAAATCCTTGGAAAGAAAGAATACAGAGTGCACAGCATCTGTTAAGTTAATGCTAAATTAACCCACGGGAAGAACTGCCATGCTTTTTCTCTTGTATTAGCTTTTCACAGAACAGGAAATCAAGGTAAATAACAATTTCTGGTGAAAACATCCCACTCTTGGATTACAGGAATGTGGAATAAGACAAAAATATTTTATATAGGGGGTATAATTGTTAACACTCTACTTGTATTTATCCTGTTAGAGATGAGACTGTGTTTAAGCATCTTTGTACATCTCACAGAAAAGCCTGAAATAATTTGTTGAAAAATTAACAAGTTCAATTCATCATATTTAATGGACTCTTAAGTCTGTATCAGCTTATCAAAGGAGACATTAATTACAAGTGTAATTGACCAGCCAGATGTATCCCGTTTTCTGTCCAGCAGCCCCTATTAAACCATTACAAAACATGCAAAGCTCTTTATCTGAGGGAGATGAGAAGTTGCCCGTGCCAAATTCTGCTTCAGCAGAGAGGTTTTCGTGGTGTTTTTGGGCTGAGGCTGAGCAGATCTTCCTGCATGGGCAGTGTTTGCTTTCACAGAGTTGGCTCCCAGGCTTGGACAGGGCTGTCCCCAGCTGCCAGGAGGGCTCCTGGGCCTGTCCCACCTTTCAGTTTGAGGAGCTTGGGAGCTGCAGAGCTCCCAAAAGAGGGAATCTCTGGGGGTGGAACCACCCTCCCTTTGTGTCAAAACCACACTTCTCATTGTGCAAGGCAGGTCATGACCAAACTCAGCAGCTTCTTCCTCGTTTCAGAAACCAGAGCTTGGCCTTCCTGGCCATGGGCACAGAGGGTTTGAAGCCTTATTTCAGGGTTTGAAGCCTTATTTCAATATTTGGCTGCCATTTGCAGGGCTTTTTTTTTTTTTTTTTTCTTTTTTTTTTCTTCTTTTTTTTTTTGTTTTAAGATGTATGAGAACCACATTTGTATTTGAAATAGAATTATTAAAAATAGCATGCCACAGAGAGGTTTTCGTGGTGTTTTTGGGCTGAGGCTGAGCAGATCTTCCTGCATGGGCAGTGTTTGCTTTCACAGAGTTGGCTCCCAGGCTTGGACAGGGCTGTCCCCAGCTGCCAGGAGGGCTCCTGGGCCTGTCCCACCTTTCAGTTTCCCAGCTGTGAGGAGCTTGGGAGCTGCAGAGCTCCCAAAAGAGGGAATCTCTGGGGGTGGAACCACCCTCCCTTTGTGTCAAAACCACACTTCTCATTGTGCAAGGCAGGTCATGACCAAACTCAGCAGCTTCTTCCTCGTTTCAGAAACCAGAGCTTGGCCTTCCTGGCCGTGGGCACAGAGCTCTCAGGGTTTGAAGCCTTATTTCAATATTTGGCTGCCATTTGCAGGGCTTTTTCTTTTTTTTTCTTTTTTTCTTTTTTTTTTTTTTTTTTTTTTTTTTTCTTTTTTTTTTCTTCTTTTTTTTTTGTTTTAAGATGTATGAGAACCACATTTGTATTTGAAATAGAATTATTAAAAATAGCATGCCATTAATGCACGTTCCCAAAACCCTGAGGCCTCTTCTGGTTTTTGAGTGCAGAATGAAAGCAGTATTAATTGCCAAGTTAACACCTATAACAATAAAGGTTCCTGCTCTTTTATGTCTTCTCTTGCTTTCATTCAGATTACTTCCTAAGGAGTTTCTTTCTCACTTCAGACTTGGTTTTATTGTTATATTCACCTCCCTGCTCATGTCTTAAAAGTTTTGTTCCAAGTGCTGCCATGGTTTGACAGCATTGAAGGAGAATAACTCCAGTAATTGCAAAGAAGAAAGGAGTGGAGCTAGATCAGAACTTTGCCTATTGTGTTTATATTTGAAGGTGTCTTTGTGAGCTTGGAATTGGGAGTCTTTTTATTTTAATCATAGGTGGAGAGCTCAGATGGAGACATTTCTGGAAGAAAATCAGGGGTAATACAATTTTCCAACCTCCTTTGGCTGTGAGGTCATTAGGGACAATGCACTGGAGCATCACACTGCTGGATCTTTCTTGGAAAAGTGTGAAAAGGCTTTGCAGGGTCCAGGCCATGTACAAAGGGAAATTTGGATTGGTTACTGAAACGTCTTCAGAACAGTGGGTTTGATTTTTAGGATGGAGCTGTTTAATACTTGGGGTTTTTTATGGTCTCTGATGACGTCTGTAATTACAGACGCTGACGTCTGGAAGATCCTGCTGTGGCTTTAAAATTTTTGTTTCTGTGGAGTACAGGGCACTTGAATGTGCTAGTGTCCCAAATGCTGAGCCTCCAAATCGAGGAGAAAAAAAGGGAAGGATGAAGTAGTTACATAATCTATCATATCCTCTCAGTTGGAGTTGGTTCAAGTGCTTCTGCCAGTGGCGTGAGAGGAGGATGAAATGTGAGCAGTGAGTTACACATGCCAAAAGCCAAAAAAAAAAGAGACTTTGTGCCACAGCCTCAGCTGAAGAATCTGGTTGGATATTTGGATGGCACCTGCTGCAGTTCCTGTTTTAGATGGAGTTTGCCCACTGATAAGGGAATAAGAACATGTCTCTTAGCTTGGGTGGGTGAAGTCCTCTACAAGAGCACATGCTAAGGGAATTCCTGCATGGAAATCCCTTTGTTTTCCTCAGCTCAGAGCAGAGACCTTGGCTTCCTGAGGTGGGGAGCAAGCAGATCACCTGTGCATTAAATGTTGTGTGCTCTCCTTCCTGTGGCACAGAGGGGTCTGCAGGAGCTGTGGCTGTGCAGCCAGTCCCTGTGTTCTTGTTCTTATTTGTGCAGTTGGTCTGCAGTTGGTTTATGACACACCTGATGACTTACACAGTTTCTGAGAATATTATATATATATAAATATCATTTTATTTCCTCCAAATCTTGGGAAAATTTTGCTTGGATGAGCTTTCTGGAGCTCAGGTGTTCCAGGTTTTTGTCCACTTTGGGAAATGCTCAAGGAAAGGAAGCTCCCAGCTTCACTGCATCACCTGTTTGAGTGTTCAGTTGGTGTTGTGGGGGAGAATGCAGCTCATGGCTGTTTGGTTTTGTCTGTGCACCTCTCAGCAGAATCTGCTCCAGGCTTTCCTCATTGCCCCCAGGGTGGTAGAAGATCCTCTCTTAATTTTCTCCATGCCACATAAGTTAACTTTCCTTTGTCTGTCCTCATTTCATATATGCTATAGCCCCCTAATAAGGGAATGCAATCACCATGCTGTTTTTTTCCCCTCTGCAGCCTGAGTGAATGTATTTTCCACTTTTTTTGTTTAATGAAGGCTACCCAGAAGAGCAGGTATCCAGAAATTTCAGATTTGGATATAGATCAGGTACTTATTTTGAATATAGTTACTTATCAAAGATAATAATTCAGAATATCTGTGCAAAAATATCTGGGTAAAATTATCAAAATCCTGAAGATATATTTTTGATTTTTTTCTTCTTTTTATGATAACTTATTAGGATAAACAAAGAATTAAAGAAGAGTTGCAGGTGAGTGCCATATGTAATAACCCACCAGCATAACTTGAAAACACAGTAATGTGTATACTTCGTTCCATATCTAAATAAAACGGAGGTATTATGGGCTAATTTTGATTTTACTTTTTCTGATTAAGTCAGTCTCTAATCTTACATGATGCCTGAGTATTTATCAACGGGATTCAGCAGGGTGGATTTTTATCTTTGGTTGCGTTGTTTGGTTTTTGTGGTTTTTGTTTGGCTTTCTTTTTTTTTATTTTCTTTTTTTTTTGTATTTTTTTTTCCTTTGGGATTTTTTTCTTTGGTGGCTTTTTTTTGGGTGTGTTTTTTTGGGGTGGTTTTGTTGTTTTTTTTTTGGTTTGGCTTTTTGTTTGCTGGGTTTTTCTGGGTTTTTTTTTTGTTGTTTGGGGTTTTTTTCTTTAGTGGCTTTTTCTTTTTTGGGTGTGTTTTTTTTGGGGGGGGTTTTGTTGTTTTCCTTGGCTTTTTGTTTGCTGGGGTTTTTCTGGGTTTTTTTTTTGTTGTTTGGGGTTTTTTTCTTTAGTGGCTTTTTCTTTTTTGGGTGTGTTTTTTTTGGGGGGGGTTTTGTTGTTTTCCTTGGCTTTTTGTTTGCTGGGGTTTTTCTGGGTTTTTTTGGTGGTTTGTTTGTTTGGGGTTTTTTTTCTTTAGTGGCTTTTTTGGGTGTGTTTTTTTAGGTGGTTTTTTTTTTGGCTTTTTGTTTGTTGGGGTTTTTCTGGTTTTTTTGTTTGTTTCTTTTTTTGTTTTGTTTTGTTTTGTTTTTTTTTTCTTGGTTTCTTTTGTTGGTGATTTTTTTTTAATTTTTTTTTTTTTAGTTTTTGTCTCTTTTCTGTTTCTTTTTGTGGCCTTTCAGCTCTTCCATCCCCAGAGCAGAGCCATCTGCTGCTGGCCATCCCTGGGGCTCTGCGTGTCCTGTCCCCCTCCAGGACAGCTCTGTGTCAGTGCCTGTGTGTTGGTCACACAAGGTTCTGAGCTGACAGGGAGCTGGAAACCACTCTGTGCAGCCCAAGCAAGGTGTGCCAGAGCCTCAGCAGCCCCTGGATCCCCTCCTGGTGTGAAATCCCCTGAGCTGAAATCATTTCAGAGCAGTGGTGGGTGGAAGATCCAGCTGTGGCAGGGTGCTTCCTCAGTGAGGGCTGTGTTGGGTGTGCAGTGCTCCTTGGGAATTTCCACAGCAATTCTTGTGATTAAAGAACAGGAATTATGCTTCTGACAGTTCTTGGCAGGTGGAGTAGTGGCAGCAGTGTGGGAGGTCAGCTCAGAGTGATTTAGAACAGAGACGTGGCTGGACCCTGTCTGTCACCATCTCAGTTATTTATATAATCATTAGGAATGATGTTTCATGAGCTGGTGGTGACTTCCATTCAACTTCATATTGATTGATTCCTAGGAAACGCTGTTGTTTTTTTGGACAAAGCACTGCTTGTTTTGCATATGTATGACCCACATAACTTCCAGTGTTTTGAGGGCCAGTGTGGTTTCAAATACGTTGAAATTAAAATGCCTGGGAGATTTTTGTGCTCACACACAGCATAAAGGAAGGGGGAATAATTAAAAGAGTTGGGAAATATCGTTAAGCATTGAGCTTGGCTTTCTTCAGGCTGAATTTAGACTGTTACTTCTGCTGCTGGAGAAGATATGTCTTTGAATAAGATGTTTTCTCTTGACTGTTTCCTCCATCAGCCTGACGCTGGAGAGGGGTTGTGATGGTGAGTGCTGATGGCAGTAGGCAGAGATCTGACAGAAGCACAATGGCTTCACTGAGAGATCTGGTAGGTGCAAAAATATTGCAGGAGAGACTGAGAAAAGTGCTTTGTGCTCAGAAGTTTTTGCTGTTGGAAATGAGAACGTTTTGTGTTCCTGTCAGTCGGGACAAGTGTGATCAGACAGCACGTGTCCTTTGGAACAAGGAGCTGTGCAGACACTTGGGGAGGCTGTGTGACACACTGAGGGTGCTGGGGGGCTCTCAAGGGGTAGTGGAAATGCTGCTGTTTAGAACAAGGTAATAGTCCACACTTTTGTATTAGAGTCTCAAAACTAATTCTTTCAAGGCTAGTCTGTCATATTTTCCTTTGCTCTGCCTGTCCAGGACTTACTGGTTTCTTTTAGTCATGCTCTTCTTATTATTTAATTTATTGATAATATTTTTAAGCACTTCTAAGTCTTTTTTTTTCCCTAAGTGATGCAAGGTAAAGTAATAATCTTGAGTTGTATAATGTGTAATGCAGAACTCAACTTTTCTGTCTGCCAACCTATTGTCTGGTGTTGTAGACTTGCTTTTTTTTACCCTTTTGATAAAAAAGCCTTCTAAAAGGCTTGGTAACTCAAAAAGAAACTAAAATAGTATTAAGTGGTGTCCTGAATGAGTGTGCTTGAGCTTGCTCAAAAAATCACCAGCAAGGGTATGAGCAGAAGTCAGATTTAATATTAAATTACAAAGCACAGCAGCAGTGGTAATGTGAGGAATAGAAAATCAGAGGGGTGCTGTGGCAGTCAGGATTACACACAGAGCTGCAGCTGCTCAGCACTTGAGACCAGACACAATAGTAAGAGATAGTGCTGAGTTAAATGAGTTATTACTCCCTTTTTATTGTTTGCTTGTCCAGCTGTACGTTGTTGTATGAAGTTTAAGGCCCACACTGAGAGACAATACAGAGAATGACCCTACCTGATGGGAAAGAACACAGATAATTAACGTCTCATTCATGACTTGGCACAAACTTGGGCGACACAGGCGTGTGAAATGCTCCATCCTTGAGGACAGAAAGGGGGGTTTGGAATTTGGAAATGATCCCAACAGCACAATGTAGGGCTCAAGTTTCGTGGCCTGTCAGCGAGGTACAAGAAAGAGAGATGGGCAGAGCCCTCCATGCCTGATTTTAGGATACACAGCAGAAATGTGGAGTTTCATTCCTGTGTCACCAGTGCATTTCTCATCTGTGCTGTATAGATCCAGATATGTAGAAATACTTGTGTTTACCCAGAGGGATGATTCCAGGATGTCCTGAGCAGATGATTGGCTCTGTGTCCCCTCTCCTTTGATTCAGAGGCAGCTGTTTGTCCATCATGGGGTGTGATAGAAAGAGCATTATTTCATCAGTGTGCATGTAGCATGGCAGACACTGGGCAGGGCTTTGTTTTGTGATGTTCTTGTGGCCTTGGTTTGTTTGTTGGTTTATGATTGGTTTTTGTTGCTGTTTGTTTTTTGTTTGTTTTTTTTTTTTTCCCATTACTGTTGGTTTGGTTTTGATTTGGTTTGGTATGTTTTTAGGGTTTTTTTTGGTGGTTTTTTTGTGTGTTTTTTTTTTTTCTGTTTCGTTTTGGTTTTGGGTTTTTTTGTTTAATTTGAAGCCCTGCAAGTAGAGGGACTTTTTGTGGTTGTCATAATCCTGACTGGAGGAACTGCTGATTTTGGGGGCACACTTGTGGTACGTCTCTGTCAGGGTGCAAGAGGAGGGAGCAGTGGGATAAGCACAAGGCAGATTGGTCCAGGCTTCTGATGAGACCAGACCAGTGTGAGCTGCATCCTCCCAGCATCATGTCCTGTACAGCTCCTGCAGAACACTTCTTAACTACAGACAGAAGCTCAGCTTACCTCCCAAAATGTCTTTTCAGTGGCAGCCTCCCCACGTCTTGGATAAAAGCAATCTGAGCTAAGAACAAAGAGCCACCAGTATCATACCAGGTAGATCATAATGAACAGACAGCTGAGCATACCAGAAAATAAACACTGACCTTAGCTGAGTGTATATTTGTGTATTTGTTTTAATATATATGTGTATATTTGAAATACACAAATATCTATCTGTATATGGAAAGGAAAGTAAATATTTCTGGAGGTGTGGGCTGTGCTGGCTCTGAGGAGCTGTGTGATCTGATACCTGCACAAGGCACTGCAGCTCCTGTAGGCAGTGCTGGTCACTGTGGTGGCACATGGTCTGATCTGCTTGATAAATTGAGCCTTGCATAGTGCTAGAAAGAGATTTTAAAGATAGGGGTATTATATTGATTGCCATCAGTCATGTTAAAGCTAGTAAACTCTGCAAGCTTGGGGTATGGAATGGAAAGAACTTCTGCATCAGAGGTTAGGGCTTCTTGTATCCCTCCGTGTGTTTGCTCACAGCCATCCACGCTGGAGAAAACAGGTGCATGAAAACATTTCAGGGGTTTCTCTCCACATCGTGAGCTGGCCTTTCTGACGCTCTTTGTGGCCGCCTCTCAGCGTGTCTGAGTGGGCTGGAGTTGTCCTCTCTGGGGCTGCCTTTGTGAGTGCTGCCGGGGCACAGAGCGCTCCCAGGGCAGTGCTGAGCTCAGAGCACTCACCCCATCTCACAGGGGGCCCCGCTGCCAACCTCTCCAGCCTGCTTGGTGCCGCTCTCTGAGAGCACTCACCTGTGAATCATGCTCTGCACATCAGCTCCGAGGACGTGTGGAGCTGTGAAATAGCCTGCCTGAGATCAGGCAGGTACAGGATCTGCGTCTTCCCTGTCCGCAGAGCCAGCTCCTCTGCAATTGAGGGAAATTAAATTGACGTGGTGGGACTGTCTGGTCTCGATGTTGACTATTGCTCATCCTGGCTATTCCTAGGTGCTAATAATAAATAGTTTCCTAGCAGTCCTTGATCCTTTCTACTTTCCGAGACGTGAGTGCAGTGTGCCTCATCCCATTCTTCAGACAGGCAGATGGGAGAAGCCTGAAGAAGATTTCTGTGTGTGGGTGCAGAAGCTGCTGGAGTACAGCTGTGCTTGTGTTTTGTCCTGTGCTACCTAACTCTGCCCTGACAGAAGGGATGCAGTGTCATGCAGAGCCTGCACAGCCCTTTGCTTTTGCCTGTCCTCCTTATTCCATTTCTTTGGCAGCTCTTGCCTCTGAGTACCTAAAGCTAAAAGAATGTTTTCTTAGAATTCCTTGGTTCCAGGCTTGTCAGTATGGTTGGAGTTCTTTTCAGATGTAATTCTTCCTGAGGAAATCAGAAAATGTGTTGAGAAATGTTGGTAGTTCTGATGGAAAAGGCAAGCAAGGAGTTTTCCTCAAGTTGTTCTGTGTGTGTGTTTATATATTTGTATGTGTACATGCATGTGAGTAAGCAGATACACATATATGTGTGTATGTATATTGAAGTGTGTCAGAGTTGCTTGTGGGCTTTTCAGCAGCTTCTGGCATTGAGGAAGGGTTTGGGATGGGGCATTTTGACATTAGGAGGTGCTATGGGGTAACGTGTTGTATGTGACATACTGATAACACCGTGTGTTGATTTCTGTTTGGTTCTCATGGACAGCAGCCATTTGTGTCAGATATCCAGAGAAGGTGACTGTGCTGCTGTTTTTTTTTAACAGCAGTCTCCATCTCTGGCTTCTGAAAGCTGCTCAGAGCAAACGTGGGGAAACTCTGTCTGCAGAAAAGGCTGTGCTTCTAAAAATGTGTGTGCTCGGTGCCAAAAGAACAACTGCTTGGAAATGTCCCTGAGGCTTTGCCAGAGAAGCCTCTGCAGCTCTGTGCCAAGGCTCACCCAAAAAGGGAGGATGGTTGTTCTCCACTTCCACAGACACACTCAGAACTGAGCCCCCTTGGGGCCTCAGGTTTTGGTTTTTCTATTTTTCAGATTCTGTGCTGCTTTAGTGTGTGGGTCTGGGCTTCACATCAGGGGATGGTGAGCTCTGTGCACAGAGCAGGGACACAAAACAATTCCTGCTCTAGCTGGGGACCAAGGACAAATGATCCCAATCTCAGCCCAGGAGCACAAACCCCGTGGGCTGCAGAGAGAAAAACAAGCAGGATGGGACTGCAGGGGCTGCAGCTGGGGTTGGACACTGAACTGCAATGTGCACATGGAGCAGAGCTGAGCCCAGGGAGAGACCCCGGCAGCGCTCGTGCATTTTGGGGCCATTTGGGGTCATCCTGAGTGCATTTTGGGGCCATTTGGGTTCACCTTGGGTTCATTTTGGGACCATTTGGGTCCATCCTGGGTGCAGCCCTGGCTGGGCTCTGGTGCTGCCCAAGGTGGATCCATGGAGGAGATCTTTTTAATCAATCCCTGCTTTATTCTTTAGCTCTGTCCAGCCTCTGCTCGAGGTCAGCCTTGATAAAGCATCACCCTGAGCTAGGAGAGGCTGGATAACAAAGGTAACCCAGTGGTGACAAGTGAAGGAAGTGCAGTTTCTGCCAAGGGTGGTGACACAGTGTGCTTGGATATGTGAAAGGACTAATGCATTCAGGCTGCCTTGCCCTGCTGGGAAGTACTGGCATTTTTTCCCTGCAGTGAAAGACTGGTCATCCCAGCAGAATAAACTATGAGGAATGCAGAGGAAAGAGCAGTTTGAATAAATTGCACAGGAAAAACTAAATAAATTATTTATGCTTTACAGATCTGTGCTTAGCATCGGAAGTAAAAATGTCATACTAAATTTTAGGAGCAGACGCCTTCCCAAGTTCTGCATCATTGGTGTCCTTGTGTTGTGATACAGAGCTGTGCAGAGAAATTTTGGTCTGTGCACCTCTGCATTTGAATGTACTAAAGCAGAATGGGCATGGCAGGATAGTAGTTGAAAAGTAAAATATGCAGTTACTTGCTTTCCTTAGGAGGGCTTGCTGGGCTTTAAGGAAACTCGGTTTGGACATGTCTCTTGTGCAGTCAGTCTTTATTCACTTTATGCCTGTTTAATTGTGAATTGTAGAGCAGCAATGAAGTGATTGCTGCTTTATTCAGCAAACTGCAGTTAGCTCTTGTGCTTGAAGCAAGCTCATTCTTAATAAAAGATTTTACTATTTTTTAGACATCTTGAGTCAGTTTCTGTAACTTAGTTTTATTTATGTTGTTTCCTTTTAGCTTCTAGCATTTTCATAAATGTTTTTCTTAAGAGAGACCTTCCTGTCAAATTGAGAGCTCTCTTTTAAATATTTTTCCTACTTTTTCTTTCCAAGCACTTGTTAAGCAACGAATTTTAGGTTGATGCATTGAATTGTCAGATAAATAGAGGAATTAAACCCAGCAGTGTTGATCCTTTTCCACTTTGCCAGCAGGGTGACAGATAAATCAGTCCCTGCAGTAACAGAAGCGCTGAACACTGTGGGTTAGGATGCACGTGTTACATTATACATTATTACATTATTTGGTACAACATTGCATTATTGTATGATTTATTGGATTACTGCAGCGTGGTGTAGGATCCCATCCTTTATTCGGCTGTCTGTGCACACGCTGGTTTCACACCCTTGGCTGTGGGTGCTGTGTCCCTGGACAGATTTTGTGATTTATCTGGCAGCAGAGGCAGCTCTGCCCCAGGTGCCAGGGCTTGCAGGGTGCTCTGGTGGGGGCACGGGGGTCCATCCCTCCCTGGTCACTCAGTGCAGGGTGCAGAAGGGCTGGGCAGGGGGCTGAGGGAGTTTGGGGGTTGGTGAGTGAGGGCATGGCTCGTTTTCAGGGAGCTGGGAAGAGCTGAACTGCAGCTCATTTGGAGCTGCTGACAAGAGTGATGTTTACAGAGGCTGATGGTGAATTGACTTCTGATTTAAACAGGCATTGGTGGCTGGAGAGATAAAATAAGCATCGACACATCATCCTGCCTGTAATCAGGAAAATGGCCCTTGGTGATCATCCTGCTGCACAAAGGACACACAGGAAAACCTTCTGCAGCAAACTTTGTTTTCATGCATCTTGTTAAAAATTTAGTTCTTTTCACGTATTGAATCTCTGACTTCCCAGTTTTTTTACTTTATCTATCACATCAGGTGCATACTCTTCAGTGAGAATGTCATATATATATATATTTGATGTTGCTGTATCTACAATACAAGTAGTAAAATATTTGAAGATCTTTGCAGGTCACTGAGATAATAATTTTAAATTAGGGAATAATTTTGAATGTCTCCCACTTATTGAGTTGACAAACAAAAATACTGTCAGAAGTCACTGAACATGTATTGATTGTAACTGTCATATTCCATAGTTTATGCTAAGGAGTTGGATACATTTGGTTATAAAAGGGAAGAAAATCACAAACGAATTAAAGAAAATTACAAAAAATGAATGTGTAAAGACTAGAAAGCAAACAGGTGTAGCATGAACCATCCAGTGAAATACACCCCAAAGCCCTTCCTTTTTGACTTTCGTTCTACTAATCAGCTCTGCAGACCTTGTTAAGCCTTGCTGTGAAAACATAAAGAGGTAGGAAGTAAAAATAAGATGTTTGTGTAAAAATGCTTCTCTAGGTCCCTGCCCACTCGTGGTCAGCAGACAGGCCCTTCTGTAGGAAGGCTGGCTCAGAGGTGCTGTGCTGCTCTCCGGGTGGGCAGTGCTGAAGGGTGTTCCTGCACCTCTGCAGTGAAACCCTGCTGATTCACCAGCAGGAGTGCATGTGCCAGAGCACAGGAGTGGTGGGGCATGGAGCATGGCTTGGGAAATGGATTTGTAGAGATTTTGAAGGACTGTGTTGCGTGAACTTGTCTGAGCATTCAGTGTCCACAAACACCTTCAAAAACAGTGAGACCCGACAAATCAAATTGAAACAAATGATAGATCATGGCTAGAGGGCTTGTTTGAAGGATGGAGTTTTGCACCTTGGCTAAAGGAGCTCTGCAAAATAGGTTTATATGCATTTGTAGTTATTGTGGCATTGTTAGTGATAGTACCTTGTGTACTTCACTGTGCATGGCAAATGATGAACAGAGCCATCAAAGAGAGGGGGAAATGTGGGAAATGGATTTGTAGGGAGTTCTCAGGGCCTGACAGAAGGCCCACACAGTGTGCATCTGTGTGCCAACCTTGAGACAAGAAATGCTGACTTAGAAATGCCATGGAATGGGACAGACATTGCTGAGAGAGAAATGGAGCTGGAAACAAGTTTCAGAGGATGGCCTTGCAAATAGGACTGGATGCTTTGGGGAAACAGAGCTGTGAAAGATGCATTGCAGTAGGACCTGACGGGTGATTTTACATGATTGGCTTTAAGGCATGTACAGCATGGCCTGGCTAAAGCTGACAGGCCAAGAAACACTTGCAGTGTATTGGAATTAGGAAATACATTGGAATATATTGGAATTAGGAAAGAGCTTCTGATTGTGATGGCGTGAATTATAACATCTGTACTGTCTCACCCTTCTTATGAGACTGAAAACAAAGTTTTTAAAACCTCTCAGCTGCCCCATCTCTGGGTCAGAAAAAAGTATTGTCCAACACAAGGGGAAAAAGGCAAGGAAGAATTGGTGTTTTCCTTTCTTGGAGGATGTTTGCTCATCCTGAGAGGAGTTGGGGAGAGGGGCCTCCAGAGAGTGTAAAGACTGAAAACTTAATTTGATCAATCAGTTGAAGGCAGGGAAAGGATCACTGAGCATGTGCTGGGACACTGGGACAAGTCTGGTTAGTTGGACACGTGTTGTGGAAATTAACTTTCCTTTTTGAGAGCTGGGCCTCAGAGATGTATTGATCCTTTCAGGTGGGGGTGTGTGGAATGTAAGGCAGAAAATCTGTCTGGTTTTCCCTGTGAAGTTGGGAAGCCCAGCTAAAAGGGTATTGATTAACCTCCATGCAGTAATACCTGCACAGTCCCTCTCACTGGCACAGTTCCAGTCCGCTCAAAGCACTTGGCTGATTCACATCCCATGGGGGTGTGAGAGTGAGTGGAAGCCCTGAGGCCAAGTAGATTTTGTGTGTGCCTTTTCACTGGAGCTTTCTCCTGGCCCGTGGCTCAGTGCTCACTGTGTAATTCTGCTCAAGGCTGGCAGGGCCACCATGAGTTCTTCTCTGTGGGTTTTTAACCAGCGTATCTGTTCAGTGCTTATCAGCAACTCTGCAAGTTGCAGTGATAAGGCAGCATCCAGTCTTAATTCCAGCCACCAGCTGGGAAAAACAGGCAGCGTGGAAATGCTGCATATGGTAAAGTTTGGTGTGTTTGGTGGCCCTGTGAAATGGGGAGGAACTGCTGATAGAACTTATATAATTGCTGGCAGGAGAGGGTTACCAGTAATAACCCACCCTTGGCTGCCCAGACTGAAAGCAAGTAATTAAGACTAAAAGAAAGAGTAAAAGAAGCAAGACTAAACAGTAAGACTCAAGGAAATCCAGCCCTTCAGTTCTACAGCATGGATCAAAATCTTCCAAAAGATAATTAAATATGGAATGGGATAGGATAATAGCTTAAGTTTGGTCATCAGAAGTCTTTAAGAAGAGATAAAGCAAGTACTTGCTATGATTAGTGAGGATGTGTTTGTATTTACCTTGCAGGTATGCTAGACCACCTCTGGCAGTCTCTCTTTTGGCTGTGCTTGCTGCTGTTTGGGTTTGCTTTATTTGCAGTTTCACAGAGGTTAAAAGAGACATTTAAGAAAATACAGCATGCTTGGAATGTTTTCAACCTACTTTAATACCTCATCTCTTCATTCTTTACCCATTCAGCTCCTAACAAAGCAGAGACAAAACAAAGTGCACCTTTGTAACCTCCTTCATGAAGGGAGTGTAAAAACCTGACTCAAATGTTTTTTTTCTTTGCAGGTTACAGGATGACAGAATTAGGATAGAGAGGATGGAAAACCTCAATTTTGAGTACAGCCATGCTTTCCAGAGGGTTACTGACTTCTATGCAAAAGAGGTGCCTGGTACTGCAGGTATGTTCATTCAGATTTTTGTGCAAAAGAAGTGCCTGACATTACAGGTTTTTCATTACAAATATCTTTGAGGCATGCACCCTGTTAGCCTTTACAGTCACACAGGCTTTTGGCCACCTTTGCTTCATTTTCTGCACAGTGGGATCTCATGTTGAGCTTGGAGGGAAAGGAACATTTTTTAAACAGAAATGAAACAGGGCTACCATTACTTTTTTTCATAGCTTGAAGGTGTGTGTTTAGACAGATTTAAATTTAAACGTACATAACAGCTGAGGGGGAT
The DNA here is from genome assembly GCF_014805655.1 of Passer montanus. Taxonomy (NCBI): domain Eukaryota; kingdom Metazoa; phylum Chordata; class Aves; order Passeriformes; family Passeridae; genus Passer; species Passer montanus. The sequence continues at coordinate 2,297,630 of NW_024375145.1, read as the reverse complement.
TACTCAATACCAGGAATGTTCCTCAAGAGTTCACAGAATCCTGGGATATTTGGGGCTGGAAGGGATGTCTGGAGCTCCCCCATGGCAGGCAGGGTGCCCTGGGCAGGGGCCCAGCCCCGTGCCCAGCTGGGGCTGCCATGGCTCCACACAGGGACACTCCAGGCCCTCCCTGGGCAGCTGCCCCAGGCCTCTGCCCCTCCATGGACACAAGTTCTTCCTCCTGCTGCTGCCCCTGCCTGCCCTGCCTGGGATGGCCACTGCTCCTCAGCCTGTCACTGGGCACCATTGGAGAGAGTCTGGCACCATCCTGTGACAACCCTTTGAGGTATTTATATGGATTGATGGGATCCCCTCTCAGCCTTCTCTTCCTCAGACTAAACAGGCTCAGCTCCCAGTCTCTCTTCATAAGAGATGTCCAGTCTCTGAATCACCAGGCTCAGCTCCCAGTCTCTCTTCATAAGCCTCTGAATCATCTTTATGGCCTCCACTGGACCCTCTGCAGCAACTCCTTGTCTTTCTTTAATCTGGAGCCCAGAACTGAACACAGCCTTCCAGATGTGGCCTCAGCTGGGCAGGGCAGAGGGGCAGGATCCCCTCCTTGACCTGTTGGCCATACTCTCCCTGGTGCATTCCAGGATCCCACAGGCCCTCCTGGTCTGTGGCATTCACATTCTCTGAAGAAATTCCTTTGCCCAGGGTTTTCCTCCTGGGAAGCTGAAAGGCAGCAAGAGAGGCCTCAGAGAACAGAAAAACAATTCTTATCTCATTTGCTTCTCCTGTGTTGTGCTCATGTGGAATGTGTTTGGAGATTGTTTCATTGGATTCTGCTGTGAGTTGTTTTGACTCTTTGGCCAGTCGGCGCCAAGCTGTGTCAGGACTCTGGAGAGAGTCATGAGTTTTCATTATTATCTTTTTAGTATTCAATAAGTATCTTTTCTGTATTCTTTGGTATAGTATAGCATAGTATTCTTTATATAATATAGTATAATAAAGTATTAACTTAGCCTACTGACAACACGGAGTCAGATTCACCATTCCCTCCTTGTTTGCAATACTGGTCCCCAGGAGACTGTCAGCTCATGGTCAACTTGCCATCCACCAGCACCCCCAGGTCCTTCTCCACAGAGCTGGTCTCTTGTAGGTCACTCACAATCTGTTCTGGGGTTATTCTTCCCCAGGTGCAGGACCTGTGGTTGTCCTTGTTGAACCACCTCAGGTTTATCTCTGCCCAGCTCTCTCAAACACAATGGTGAACAGTGTCCCCAGTCCCTGCTGGCCACTCCTGGTGACCTTTCCTTCTGCATGGTTGGTGATTACCTGCAGAGCCACCTGTCCCATCACCTTCCCAGGGATGAAGATGACTCCTGGGAGTGTGCTGAGCGCTCCTTCTTGCCCTCTTTGAAGATAGGGTAACATTGCTAACTGAATTCTAAAGTTCTTGCAGGTGTTACCTGAGAACAGCTTTAAAAACATCCCTGAAAAAAACTGAACTGTGTGGGTTTTTAAAAATACCAGTTCATGCTGTGGCATCGTGGGGTGAGTTTTCCTGTTGTTGCAGCTGGAGCAGGAACTGCACTGAGCACAAAAATGAAGATGTCAGAATTCCATTCTTAGTTTGTATATTTAGAAGTTTGTTATGCCAACAGTTAGTAATGTTTTATGAAGAAAAACCCATGAGTCAAATGTTTTCTGTTTCATTATGTATTTGCACTGTTGCAATGTGTCTGCATTATTTGGAACCATAAGTGTTATTTTGGAGCCTTGCTTTATGTTGATTTATAGATGTCATAAAACACTGTACATACATTACAGACTTCTATTAGAATAAATTGAAAAGCAGATTATCGTTTTTCTACACAGTGGATTAACCAGAAAATAAACATTTAACAAGAAAAATTATTTTTTTTAGGTCCTCAAAACCTATCTGTAATACTAAGCTTGGATAAGCCTGTTATTTGCTCTCTGGCAGCAGTAATTACATATCTCAAAGAATTTAATTTGGAAAAGATGCTTTACAATCCAAGGTAAGTTGCCTTATATAAATTTCCAATTCAAAGCACCACTTCTTGCAAGTTCTAGCAGACAGTGTCCCTGATTGTAATGAAAAACTTTCTAGTGATAAACATAGTCTTTGTAAAAATTACACCTTACATTTGATTTCCTAATCAGAAGTGAAAGAATCGAGTGGTTCCTTTGAGTGGTGTTTCAGGAAAACCTTTATGAAGTTTGTTTGTGTAGACATTACTGTCAGTGATGTGAGTGAGCATGTACTGCTGCCAGATGTTACTGAAATCAAACAAGGTGCAAAAACTGGTAGATATTAGGGAAAAAATAATTAAAGCTTGTTGGTATCACCTGTTGCATCTCAGCCTCAGCTTTACTGTGTAACCAAAATGTGGGGCTTTTCTAGGCAGCATAAAAAAAAACAAAACTGCTGCTGCAACTTAGCTTTTCAGATGTTGTTGCAGTTTGCCAGCAGTGTGTAAATAATGTTTTCTTTCTGTAGCTCTGGAGGCAGGTATAAACTCTGTGTTGTGATGATCAGGCAGTGCTCAGCAGGTCTGTTTCAGCTGCTGAATCTAGTTATCAGTTTTAAGGAAAGCTGTTTAACACATCCTGGCTTTCTGGAGAATCCCTTGCCTGGACTCAGGGGTAAGTAGGAGTGGGGAGAGGGATCATGGCAAAAGCTGTTGCTGGAGCACCACCGTTTGTGCAAAGTTTCTGCAAAACCCCACAGACATGGATGTAACCTTGTCACCTCCTAAGCACTCCTAACACTTGGGTTTATTAGATATGCTGATATGACTACTCAAGATTTGTGACAGGCTTATGCAGGAGGAATCAAATGAAAATGGAAAGATGTCACTGCTAAAGCTTCTCTTATCCTGTCTTGTATGAGTATAAAACATTGCTGTCCTACCTGGCTTAGCTTTGAAAATATCATTGAGGCTTATTAAATAAAACAGCTTTATCTGCCGTGGATCCTCTGCAAAATATTCTCCCAGTTGTCTCAGTATTCCTGTGTCCCACAAGTATGCAGGATTTAATAAAGTCAGGCTGCAGACTGGAAACCTAGAAATAAGTCATGTCATTTGTAGATCATTCACATGTTGTGTGGGATTCTGAGAGTTTGAAACCCACTTTTGAAGGGCTCCCTGCATTACCAGTTTAGATTACCAGCTGCATTTAAAACATCAACTGCAGGTGCCAGCTTTAAACACTGCTTAAACACTTTCCCAGGTGTCCACCAAAATATTTTGAAAATATACACGTGTTCTGAATTTTGGGATGGATTTCTTTCCTTAAAGTTGCCCTTCTCTCCAAGTTGTATCTGAATCTTATCAAAAGGTTTGATTTACTTATAGAGCTGATGAGGAAAGAGTTCCTGTGGCATCTTCCCTGCTAATCCATCAAGGGGTGTGTTGATCTGTGGTGCTCCTGCACTGTGGTGTGCCTGCTTATCTTCTTTGAGTGCCTTTTTGAAAAAAAAAAATTGTTTTTTTAATATGCTGGCATAGGTGGAGAAATCTTGTAGAACTTCTGAGGAAGAAAATGAATTCCAAGGAAATGCCATTTTGTGGTCAGCTCGTGGGTCACTGCTGTCACAGTGCCCTGTGTGCAATCACACAGGAGGTGAATGTTCTTTCAGCTGGAGAAAATGTGAAATCCATCTTTTATGTAGAAGTAATTCTGTAGCAGAGGACAAATATAATTATGTGGAGGCTTATGTAGCAGCAGTCAGTCACATTTGTAACAGCTACATCCTAAAATCAAGCACATTATAGACTGGGAAGGAAAAGCACTAAATCTTAGCATTGGCATTTGCCTGCTGAAGGTTGCTCTAATGGATTTCTGGGGACTGTATGAGCATCTGAGGGAAAAGGCAAAGAAATACTTAATACCTTGGAGAAGTTCTGTGAAGAAATAACATTTCTTGAGATAACTTTGTGGTCAGGAGCCTGGATTCTGCTGTGTTTGTTTCTGAAGCCTTTGTGCTCCAACTACCCAAGTTCCACTTGCTGCTTGTAGTGTGTCATGGGGATCAACAAACTGAGCCAAATATTCAGAAAAACTCAACTTCAATATTTTTTCCTAATGCCAGTGAAATGCTATCTAAATACAGAACAGTGAAAGACTTTTAAGCAAACGGTATCAGGCTCATTAATGTCCTGAATTAGGAAACAGAAGAGAAATAACTTCCATTGCATTGTTAAGAAACTTGAAATTCCTAGAAGAATTCAGGTCAGTGAGCATATGAGTCAGACAGCATGAAGTGGGAGTTGTGAGGTAGTTTTCAGTTTGTTAATGTGTCACAGGTCTGGATGAAGAAGACCTGTTTGATAGGAAGAATGACAGGAAAATCCATTTCACCTCTGTGCCTTCTTTGGACAAACACTCTTCTCCCAGCTGAAAAAAAGTCCATTTCAGTTTAGTCGGAGGAGTCATGAGTTACCATGAAGGAATCTTCATTGGGAGGAAGCAGATTTTGCTCTAAAAATAAAGCATTGAAATAAAGATATTTCAATGAAATTTTTAAATCTACTTTAAAGGTCCTAAAAAACCCAAATCATTACAAAGAAATAAAGATTTCTGCCACAGCAGGACCCCAAGCTGTGGTTAGGCTGCTTTATAGTTCCAGCAGTAAGTAAAAATAGATTTCATAATGAATGGTACAAGTTTTTGTTAATCGGTGATTTTGGATACCTTTGCATATGGAGAGACCTTTATAAAAGGCTTTTGTAAAGAAGTTAGTACACATCTGGGAGAGGATTTCAAATGCATTTGAGTACCCAGTTTTTTGTTTGAAAAAATCATCATTGGCATAGCAGTTGCTGAGGAAATGTGACGTGGTGTATTTCAATTTTACCTCTAAGTTTTCCTGCATGTTGGATATGGAGGAGAGAGACTTTGTAGATAGTAGTTTGTAAGTTTTGAACAGTGATGGATGAACTACAAGAAATGCAGGAAATCATACAGAAGACAAAAAGGGTTTCAGATCAAAAGTTCTAGCCCTGTGGAAATACTCACTAATGAGTTTAAACCTGGTTAATTAAACAAAAAACATAGTCTTGGGCTTGACATCCTTTGCTACACAGATTGTGGTAAATGTCTTTGGTATGGAGCCTAAAGAAAAGTAGTGCTTCTGAAAAACTGAGAGACTTGTTTTTACTTCTTAAAGCTTTTAGGGATTCCTGCATTTCTTGTCTGTGTAAATTCATTTAGTGGTTTATTTACCACTAGAGATGTACCCAGTTTTTTGTTTGAAAAAATCATCATTGGCATAGCAGTTGCTGAGGAAATGTGACGTGGTGTATTTCAATTTTACCTCTAAGTTTTCCTGCATGTTGGATATGGAGGAGAGAGACTTTGTAGATAGTAGTTTGTAAGTTTTGAACAGTGATGGATGATCTTCAAGAAATGCAGGAAATCATACACAAAAGGGGTTTCTGATCAAAAGTTCTAGCCCTGTGGAAATACTCACTAATGAGTTTAAACCTGGTTAATTAAACAAAAAACATAGTCTTGGGCTTGACATCCTTTGCTACACAGATTGTGGTAAATGTCTTTGGTATGGAGCCTAAAGAAAAGTAGTGCTTCTGAAAAACTGAGAGACTTGTTTTTACTTCTTAAAGCTTTTAGGGATTCCTGCATTTCTTGTCTGTGTAAATTCATTTAGTGGTTTATTTACCACTAGAGATCTCAAAGACAGACCCTGGAGCTGTGTTAAAGGTAATTGAGCAAAGAAAATCTGTTGCTTTCAGGGTGCCTTGCAGCCTCACTAAGAAACATTAGAGATTTGGAAAATTAAAGTAGTTGAAAGTTCCTGATCTAAACAACATGCATTCACTTAGGCTGAGACACGGAGTATGAAATTATGTGTATTATCTCCTGTGGAGAAAACTGAACACAGCACATTAAAACCACCATCCACTGCAAGCTTCTGGAGAGGCAAAATCACAGAATCCCAGACTGGCTGGGACCAGGAGTGACTTTCCAGTTTCTCCAGTGCCACCCCTGCCATGGCAGGGACACCTTCCAGTGTCCCCCAGTGTCCAGCCTGGCCTTGGGCACTGCCAGGGATCCAGGGGCAGCCCCAGCTGCTCTGGGCACCCTGTGCCAGCCCTGCCCACCCTGCCAGGGAGCAATTCCTTCATGAAACTAAATCTCTCCTACCTTACTTTAAAGTTGTTCCCCCTTGGCCTAACTGCCTGTGTAGAAAGTTGCTCTACTCTTTTTTATAAACCCCTTAAGTACTGAAAAAATGACACAGATGATTCACTTTCTCTGGTTACACATAATAGTGTAACCAGAAGCCTGGGGATGTGCTTTGCTGTCCTGAATCAGAACAGTAACCTTTTCATACTCATCATCGTGTGGTCCTGCTCTGAAAAAGTAATTTTGTGGGCAGGAACCTCATTCTCACGAGTATTCCCTCTAAGATTCCTAAATCTCCCTGGAAGCTTCTGTTTGTTTACTCTTTTCCTTCCTGTAAGCCCAGAGATGACTTGACCCTGCCCTGCCACGCTCCTGTTATGGACTTGCCACTGTTTCCATTGCTGGGGTTTTGTGCTGCTGGAGTGCCCAGGGTGTTGCAGGGCTGTGCTTTGAAGCTGGGGTCACAGTGTCACCTACAGGAGGAGTTTTGGCCTCCTGATCCTGTCCAAGTGATTTCTGGAAGGCCAGGAGTGCAAGGAGGGCTGGCAGCAGCACATCAGCACTTCACACCAGGCTTGTGCTGGGACCTTTGCTGCAAAACCAGCCCTGACTTAATAGTTACCTACAGCCTTCTTCTGCCATTTGGTCTCCAAATACCTTATAGAGAATGTGGTTTTTTGGGGTTTTTTTTTCACATTTTTATCAAGTTCTGATCCCAAGCTGAAGGAAGATGAGTGGGTGGAAGCAAAACTTGTTCTGTGCTGTGACATGTGGAATTGTTGGTTGGGCAAATCCTGCGGTTGATCTTGGCTGTTACACATGTACTCCAAACTCTCAATTACCACGATTAATAGCAGGGTGAAGTAACTCAGATAAAGAAAACACCTGGGTAATGTAAGACACACATAATTTATGCTGTGAAAACAACTTTGGCTTGTCTGATCTGAAAGAACTGTAAATACACTGTGGAAGAAGAGTAAATCCACTGTGCAGTGGAGCAGAGTGAGCTGTCTCCAGGCACTCCTGAGTGTCATGGATTGACCCTGGCACAATGCCAGTGCCCCCATGAAAATACACTTTCCCTCGTGGGTTCTGTGAGATGTGATCAGGAGCAGAGCAAAGCAACCTAGGAATAAACCAACCTCCCAAAAAACTCACTTCTCAACCTACAACACTGAGCAGCCCTGCTGTGAGCAGAGTGTGTCCTGTGGTAGCTGCTCTAAAGCCAGGAGAGGTGTGGCACCACCAGGACCAGAAAAACCCACAATCCTGAAGCTCTGACGTGACAGGGAGACCCAGGAGCATCCTCTTGGCTTTGGAGAGCAGGTGGAAGGGCTTGGCTCTCACCCAGCTGGCTGCAGCAGTGGCAAACTGGGAATCTGCAGTTGGTCCTGGGTGCAGAAAGGTGCTTTTGGAACTGCAGATGGGATTTGTTGTTCCGTTCAGGGAGTGGGAGCCAAGCAGAAATCATTCCTAATTAATTCCTGCCACCATCAGCAGTTGTGACTGAGGATAGTAAAAAGAAGTATTGTTTTGTTGCTTACAATGTTGTGTAATTTGGAAAGTGTTGCTGGTTTTGCCTCCAGTGTTTTCTTTTGCTGGTCAACTTCCTTGGTTTCTGAAATAGCACACAAAGCAGAATAATTGTGACTGTGGGTACAGTTCTGAGTCAGCTGTACTTCCAAGCTGTCATTAAACTTCTTGAGGGCCCTCAGTTGAGGCTGCTTTTTTTACAATTCCATGGAAAATACTTCTAATTTGACCCATTATTTAGGAAAAAAATTGGTAGCAGGCCCAAGCACCTGCATATGACATAAATATATAAGATTAGTCTCTGAATATTTCATATTTCTGAAAGTTTTGGTGCTGTTCTTGTTTTTAGTGTAGCAGCAATGCAGCTGTGTGTGTCTGACAGGAAAAGGTAGAGCATTCAAGTACTTTTCCAGAGGGTTTAAAACTGAATGCGCTGAAAAACTTTTTGTGAGTCTAAAAAGTCAAGTAAAACTGCTTTAAATCTTGCCCAGCAAGTGGCTCTGCTTAGCCTAGGACAGCAAAGAGTGTCCTAGATTCTGTGCAAAGGGCAGTCAGCAGGATGATTAACCCAGACAATCATGACTTGATTTGTCAGAAGCATTTAGAGAGGTTATTGCACTTCAGAGTCCTGACTGCTGTGTGTGTGTCTGAGGCTGAAATGATTGTCAGGCCTAATATGATTGCACAGCTAATACCAGTATTTTATTAATGGTGATTCTGAAGCAACACAGCCTTTGGGTTGGTCTCATCCAGGTCTGCTAAGGAGTGTCAAAAAGTCGAGTAATTTTGGTCATGGTTATTTCATACTGAAATAAAATAAAACAGTTTCAATCTCCCCTGTTTCTATTCTCCTTAATTGCACTTGCAGGCTGTTTAAATTTGCAGTAGTAATAAAAAGAAATCTGTATTTTGATACAATATTTTGATGATGAGTTGTGTTAAAAGTTTTTTCCATTCCTGAAGTATTAATTGTTAGTGCAGTCATTGCTAAATTGTAAACTGAATAAATTAACCACTCAGTGGAAAGGGGTTAGATAAGAAGAGGGCTGGATTTTGTTCTGAGCTTTGTCAGAGTCAGTGCAGGAAATGGGGAAGTGAGTCTGAAATTTTATTTTCCTAAGCAGAAAGTTAAAAAAAAAGGTAAAACTAATGTTCAGTTATTTTTTTATTTATTTAAAGAGATTGTAATTTCTTGCTTGACTTTTAAAAATTTATTGCGAAGCTGTTGAATTCTCTAATGTGAGAAACCTGAGAGTGTTTCAGTGTTCTGCCCATGCCCAAATTTAAGATGAAACATCTGAAATTCCTCTCCCCAGCAATTTCAAACAGTTGTCCAGTGAAACGGAATACATGACAATTAATGGGACAACAATGAAAAATCTTGAAATTTTACAGAATCAGGTAAGAACAAATGTAACATTTTTTTAATAAATGCTGAGATTTTCATGGCTGTTTGACTTATTTTCCCTTTGAAGTTCATCAGATTTGCAAATCTGACCCATTAGTCTTAAATTATTTTAAATGGGATCAGACTGAAGGGAGATAACATTTTCAGAAGCATAAATGAAGTTAATCTGTACTAGCTTTCAATATGAGTTAGGAACCTTGCTGCACTTTGACTAACAAAGAACTTTCCTGGAGTTTAATTTCTTCAGCAACTGCAGCTGAGTGATGTCTGCAGTAGGGTTTGTTTTTGTGCTCCTGCTCAGAGCTTTATGCACAGACTTATTTTAACAGCTTAATTTATCCTGGTCATTTCCTAGAAACCATTTTCTAGCCAAAGGGAAAACATACCTAAGTGTTGTACCACTGCTGGAGGTTCTTCATGTAAGTCATTGTTGATGAATGAAATTGAGAATTAATAAGTTGCCGTATCTTAAAGCCCAACCACAATGTTTTGAATAATATGGAGATCCTCCCAATGCAAAACTGACATAATAAAATAATGTTTTATTATGTCAGTTTAATAATAATTAAATAATTAAACAAATAATTAAATAATTATTATAATAATTAAAATAATTAAGTTATTTTCGTTATTTCAGACTGACATGAAAACAAAAGGAAGCCTGCTCTGGGTGTTGGATCATACTAAAACTTCGTTTGGACGTCGAAGGTTGAAGAAATGGGTGACCCAGCCCCTCCTGAAACTGAGGTGAGGTGTTCCTTATCCTGGGCTAAACCTCTGTTTCCTAGCTGTGACACTGAGTATGCCCAATGAATCTGTTTATCCAGAGGACCTGAGATCCACAGCAGAGTCTGCACAGCAAATGACACAATACAAGTGGTGGGTGTTACATTTAGGTTTGAAGGAGTTAAACCCTTGGGCTCAGATAAATACTACTGGGTTTGGACCAAGTTAGAAATTCCTCTGCAGAAATCAGAGTGGGTTTCTAATTTCTAATTTCTATTCTAATTCTAATTTTGTACCCCTTTTCAGACAATGAATGAGGATGGCCTGGGATTGGAGGTTGTTTTGTTCCTAAACTTGCAATTAATGTTGGATGCCTTCCTTGCTTCACAAGTGTTTACATCCCTGATGTGTTTTATTTCTTCTAAAGTAGCTGTGGATGCTTTTGTTATCCCTCTATACAGTGTATTGCACAGGGGAGGGTAACTGTTTATTAGTCCTGAAAGGTGATGATTACTTGGCAAATCCAGAATTTTGACCTGTGCCTGATTTATCAGTTAGATAGAAATGTTGTGGTTTTTCAGCAGTATTTTGCTGGTTTTCACTTGTCTCAGTTTTGAAATGGACTCCCATCCTTTCTGATTTCTCTTGGCAGACTCGATTTGATTGTTGTGGTTGAATGTGTGGTAAACAGCAGTGCTGAGTCCATGGGCTATATTTGCATCCCCACAGTTTGAGTTTTTGGGTCAATTAATTAGAATATGTGTTTCCTGACTGTTGTCAGTGTAGAGTTCATTGAAGTGGTCACTTTGTTCCCTGCACTTGTAGCATACAGGAGATCTTTTGACTTGATTGTCCTCTGTTTTTCTATTGAATAAATTAAGCAGTTTTAATGTCCATTACTTTTTGACAGGTTTAAATAATGAAATATACCAGTGTTTTAGCATCCTGCTGTTGCTGGTCATTTACAACTGTTTCTTCAGAAGCTTTTTTTTTTTCCTTGACATTATCTGGTATGTCAAAGCACTGTACTTCTGCAGCATCACTGCTTAATTTTCTTATTGTTTTTTTTCTAATAGGTTAATTTCAGTGGCCCTTTTTTAAAAAAAAAAAATTCTTCTGATAATAGCTTTTGTGTATCTTTCCTACTTCCAAAGGCTTTTGATGTAACCATCCCAAACAGCATGGGCGTTAACCAGGGCATCGTGTCATGGAAAGCATTGAGCTAGAATTCCGGGGCCTCTTTGCAGGGATATAAATGTAAATAAATGAGTTTATTTCCCTGCCTGCCCTGGAGACATGCCGGGTGCGTGTGTGCAGCTGTCAGCGGAGGGAGCCAGAGCGCTGAGGATGGCCCTGGGCAGGACTGGCTGGGCTGCTCCGGGGCTGGCCACGCCGAGTGACCGCAGCTCAGGGAAATCTCCACCGGGAAATGCAGCTCCTCCTGCTACCCAGCACAGCGGGCAGAAGCTGCTTCCCCAGCACTCCAGGCCCTCTTCGTTACATACCAACATATTTAGTTTAAATCCTGCCTTGTCTCAGTGCAGAGCCAGCCCCGCAGGTTCGTGGTTTTGCTTCCTTCTCTTACCCCTCTGCTCCTTCCTGCTTCTGGAGAGGGATGCTTGGCATTTTCAGGCTGCTGTGGCTGGAGGTGATGGTGCTCCTCAGCACTACTCGGAGCTAAAAAAGCTCTGTGTACTTCTCCCTTTCTGAGTCTCAAGTTGTAATTTTACATAGTTAGTGCATCAGGCATCTGGCAATATTGTTCCCAGTAATGCACACAAATGCACTCAGAGAACATTCCGTAATTGCAATTCACCTGTGCCTCCTGGAGTGACATTCTCAGAGGAAGTAAGGCTCCTGTATGCATCTTTTCCAGTCAGTGAGTAGGTGTATCAAGAAGTGAGAGGGTGTAATTACTGCTTTGTGCCTTAGAGTTGAAAATCACTTGGGATGATGACTAAATTTCCTGTGAAGAAACCATACATTAGGGTGAATAAAGATGGAATGTGTACAGACTCATTTGGGCAAACTTGAAGATACTCTTTAAATCACCAGTGATGCAATACATGCAGAGACAAGATGTGTACATTTGGGAAAAAAAGAAATGGCAGAAAAAAGTTTAACCAAGAGGTGTGTGGTGTCCTCAGTTACTCACCTGGGTACACAGAGATAATGAGATAAGAGTGTATCAGTCTCTAGCAACTGAGCTTTTTAGGAGGAATGAGGAAGGTTGTTTTTCTGCAGAAGTTTTTAGGTGTTTGTGGGTTATAGAAGTGCTATCTTACCTCTGCAATCCAAGTTCCATTGAGTGTCATTCTCACCTGGTGTCTGTCAGTGGAAGAGAAGGAGAAGGTGGCCTGGAGCATTTGTGGGTGAGGGAAGGCTGCTGTCCCCACTCAGGCAACAGGGTTCCAGCAGGAAAGGGACCAGAGCAGCCAGGAGGCTCAGGACAGCTCTCAGCATCCAGTGCTGTGTGCAGTGCTGGAACCTGAAATGCAGGGAACTCTCAGAACTTTGGGCCTGGAAGCCAAAGCTTAGAATTAAACACAGGATTTGTGAGACCTTGGAAAAGGCTCTCAAACTGAGGTGTAGAAGTGAACATGTGGATTTGTAGTTTAAAGCATGGACACGTTAAGCTAAGCAAAGGAAGGTTTAGAGTTTTAGAGTTTAAGATACAGAAAAAATAAAAGTAGTTCCAGAGGTAAACAAAGAGTTTAGAATGCAGCACTGTAGGTTTGTGTATCATAACATGATTGGTTAAGAAAGCTCACACTGTAGCATGAAAGCTTGCACTGTAGCATGTCCAGAAGACAAAATGTTTAAGGATTGGGTCAAAAGCATAAATATCCTTGTTGGCAGTGTTTTATTGGTCAAGAAATCCTTAAAAAGTCTTGTAACTAAGGGTCTTGTGCCCTTCTAAGCCATGTGGTGAAGATGTGAGCTGAACTCTCCCTTCCTGCCCATGTAAAAGATAAGAAAAATAAACCACATCATCATAAACAATTCAAAGATCCCGTCTCGAATTCCTTCCAAAAATCCCCACAAGTGAATTATCACAGTGCAGCAGTTACAAATAATTTCTTTCCTAATGGGAAATAGATTTCAGAATCCTTGAGGTTGATGTTGAAGTCACTGCTTCCTCAGTACCAACATGAGGATGAGAGGGATAAGGTTCACATGGGCCTGGCTGAGCAAACCTGGCTCTGGTTTTAATCTCTTGTTTGGTTGTTTATTTTGGATGTTGTCCTGTATGGGCACTGCCCTGCAAATGACCAGTCTGAAACCTGACCTCTGCAGAATGTGTCCTTCCCTGTCTCTGTACTATTCATGTTACTCACTGCCCTTCCAGACCCTTCTTTGCCTTTCCCTTCCCCAGGTGTCAGGAGTGCTGAGTGCCCATCTGCAGTACACACAGAAAAATAAATAAACACTGCATCCTTTCCCTGGCTGGGCATTAATTTGTCTCTGTGCCTTGCTCAGCTGTTGATTCTTGCACAATTCCTAGGAAATCTGTTTTCTGGATATACCAAACACACAGCCTTGTCAGGGTTGGCTGGAGTTGTACAAGGAGTTCCAAACTGGAGAAGTGATTCCTGGTGCCAGGGAGGAGGCAGAGACCTTGCTGTGGAGCTGGGGAGAGCCTGGCTGCTGTTGGCCTCTGCTGCAAAAGTGCCTCCTTGGAATTTAAAGAGTATCTCATGCAAAATGTTAAAAGCATAGGGGTGTGTGTGAGATAAACTGGAAGGGTGTGAGATGTGAACATACCAGTTTGCACAGTAGCCTCTCTCTTTGGGGTGTTCTCTACAGGTGTTGGGGTGTTTTCATGTTTGAAGTAGTTTAAGCAGACTGAGTGACCCACAAGTGCCTGGATAGTATTTCTTTAATATTCTTTTGTCTCTGTTGGATTTTTGGTGTTACATGTGATGTACCTGCATTTATTTGTAGCCAAGATAACCTGATCTTTCTTTAGTTAAAGCTGATGTTTAAATCACAAGAAGGGAGAAAATTGTATCTGTTTAGACAGTTGCCAAAACATGTCAACCTTTGCCTTGTGCTTCAGAGAAACCAAAATTTTAATTAGCTCTCAAAGACTGGATTTCCATTTTTCTCTGTGATTCTAATATACTTTGCCTCCTGTTTCTTCCAGTTCCTTTGCAATATTAAAGCCTTGTAGGATGGTGTTGATAATTACCATTAGTCTGATTATGCTTTGTCCACAGGAGCTCAGAAGGACTGGCAGTGTAGCAACTGCAGAACTGCACAGTTCAGGACTACAGACAGTTCCTTATCTACTCCTGAAGAAGAGGAAGTGTAAATTTGCATTACTAATGCAACATGTACTAATGCTTGGAGGATATATAGAACTGGGAAGAGGAGGGTCCCTTTACAGTGAGATTGGCAATGACATGTCTTTTGTAATATAAAATAATGTCTTGTTCTACATTTCCTCACTTTGAATGCATTGAGTGCTGCTTTATTTATATTTCTATACACAAAGTATAAATCTAAAAGAAAGTCTTTCAAGTTTGACTTTGTCCTTGTTCTTTTTATTAAAAATATCAGAGCAGCAAAGCAAACTGTCTAAATGTCCTTGTCCCATCTTATTTTGGAGGTAGACTGGTTCCTGTTTGATAGCATCTTCGTCCAGAGCAGGATTAGAAGATTTTTTTATTTTCCCCAGCAATTTTTTGTGAAAAAAATCCACTGATCTTACAGCAGGGCTAAATTTTCCTCCTAAGAATAACAATTTTATAGAATCAGTGCCAGTATAAAATGCACAAATGCAGGTTACAGCATATGCCTGAGATCTCAAAATTGTTGTGGGAAAGAAAAAGATTGCAGCATCATCACATGTATTGATTCATTTTTGCTTAGCTGTGTTTTGGTCCCTTTGCTGTGTCTAATTCCTTATAAATGGAGCAATCAGGCATTCATTCATGTTGGCTAAAGTAGCTAATTGTTCCCTTTTTAGGCACAAATAGCTGGAATACGTTGTGTATGAACATAAACAAAAGTGTTTGATTGCCATTTGCATATTTTGGACGTTCTTTTAACAGATGTGAAGCCAAAGTTTAGGGTGCTTGTGTGCTGCTGCTCAGTATTTGAGATCCATTCAGGGAGATTGTCCTCTCCCGTTGGACCTCTCTAGAGAGCCATGAGACATCAGGAGTTTTGGGAGTAAATTACTTGAAAAACAAGTGAACAGATTCAGAAGGATACTTAATATTTTTAGGTTTCACTTAAATTTCACTGCACTACTTATAACTACCCTTGCTTGTACTATGTCATTGGTGCTAATGGATAAAATTCCAGCTCTCACACCAAAATTTAGCAAATTCATCCCATAACTGAGCCAGTGTCTACTCAGCCAGCAGTTAGGCAAAAAGGCAGAGGTAAGGGTGGCATCCCAGCCTTGAGGGGAAGGGAGCACCCAGGATGGGCAGGAGCTTGTGGGGAAGGGAGGGATGGAGCGTCCACAGAAGTGCACAAATCTTCATTAGTAATTAGTAATCTTCATTAGTAATCTTCATTGCACACTTGTCAGGGAAATTGGTCTGTGCGTCCTGAGTGAGCACACAGCAGTGGGTTTGAGCAGAGTGGACAGAGGGGGATGGCAGGGGGCAGAGGAGGAAAGGCACAGTGGGGTGGGTCACTGATGTTCCTGGCTCCAGTTCCAGTGAGATTCTGGGGGGGTTCTTTGACCCTTTGATGATCTGTAGGCACTCTAGCAACCTGCCTGTTCTCATGATTTTTGGAGAAGTATTTTACTGTTTTCTTTTTGCTCATGGGTAGTGTGTTTTTGTGAGTTTTTTTGTAGTGTGTCCTCTAACAGTTTAACTTCACATATAATTTGTCAGACTAATTTTCTGTCTTCTGTTGGATAAGCTTCAACTTCTGAATGACGTCAACATGCTTCAAATGGCTTCTCAGACTTTGATGGCTTTCTGACTTTTCACACTCTGGTGTCTCTGGATACTGCAGAAATTAATCCCAGCTGCACTGGTTTTGCCTCTAAATGAAGCAATTAACCCCTGAGGGCAATGTTTGGGGTGTCTGAGCCCTGGGGTGCCACACCTGCCTGCAGGGACCTCTCCCTGCTGGCATCCCCAGCCTCTGCAGCCTTGGCTGGCTCTGCAGCCCCTGCCTCTGGGTGCTGGGGACTTCACCCCCCTGGCCCCCAGGGCTTTGTCTGCTGGTGCTGAGTTCGTGGGCTGCACACTGGTAATTCCACCAGGGCTTTGGTGGCGTTAATTGCCTGTCATCAAAGGAGTGGTCTCAAGCAGGGGGACACTCTGTGCCATTTAACAAGGCCTTTGCCTTAATCAGCTCATCCAAAGTCTTTGTTTGTCAGCCCTGGTCTGAGGGAAGGTCAGAAAAAGCCCCATAATACATGAGTGAGTAACTTAAATGATACATTTTCATTCTTTGCGGTGCTGCAGTTAGGAGGCTGTTAGGCTTTGATTTAGATACCACAGTCCATGAAAAGCAGTGTTTGTTGTTTCATATTCTTAATTGTGTTTTTTTAAGGCGTTGAATTCCTGTGACTGACAGTTCTGCACATCACTGTTGTCCTAGAATGGATTTAATAAAATAATCTTAATTGTATGCCCTCTTCTTTGAGTTATGTCCTTAGCATGATGAATGAATTCATACTGTGTGCATTTAGCATAGGTTAAGAGATTTCTGACAAATTTATATTTATTTACCTTGTATTTAAATAATACTTTACATAAATGAAAATGTCATTAGCTCTTGCATAG
The DNA here is from genome assembly GCF_014805655.1 of Passer montanus. NCBI lineage: Eukaryota > Metazoa > Chordata > Aves > Passeriformes > Passeridae > Passer > Passer montanus. The sequence goes on along the minus strand of NW_024375145.1, from coordinate 2,281,046 downwards.
CAGCTACATTATCAATTTAACTCTGCTTTAAATGTAAAGATGTATTATCACATCTAAAAATGTCAGGTTTGTTTTGCTGCAGGAGAGACCAGCAGATCTCTGTTACCACACCAGCAACCAGTTTAGGCTGCTCAGATGTTAATTCAGTGCAGTGCTTTCGTGTCTGCAGCCTTCTGCTTTGTCAAAATAATTTTTAGTTCAGGATTCAAACATCTTCTTCGCATTTTCTAATTTTCTGTATTGTTCACTATTTGGCAGCAGAATAATGCAGAGGAGTATCTCATTATTTCACTTCAAGTAGTTCTTTTAAATGACTGCAATAACAATTCTGCAGTTAGATTTTGTTATGTTTAAATACACTGAAAAGTGATTTTAGTATTGTATTAATGATGCTATTCTTAGATGGAGGATATAGCAGAAGTAAGAGTATTGCTTTTAGTCAACTGAATTATGTTACATTATTCCACAGAAGATTGCTTGGAAAATTGGATAAAGCTCAGATTGCTGACATGGTTTATACAGATGAGAAAGAACAGGCTAATATTGCACCTAAATGCAGCATGAAGTAGTAGCCAGTTTAGCTGGCTGCTGGGTCTCTTTGCGTAATGTTAGATCCAGGTTTTCTGGTGGTGGAATTCTTTTCCAGACCATGCAGAGACTGGCAGCCCCAAACTGTGCAGTGCAGAGCAAATTCCTTCTGAGATGGCTTAGCACCTCATCAGGGCAATACACATATTTACACACTGGCACTCAACAAAATACTTGTTAATTTAAATATTTGTATATTAAATATCTAAATATTTGATGTTTGAAAGCATCCTTTGAAATTCATCATCTGTTTTTATGGTATCTCATCCCAGTCCTTCCTTCCTGATGGGTATATGGTGTTTTAGACAATTCTTAGCTGTACTTTCTGAATTTTGAAATAGGAATCCCACTAGATTTTCTTTACAGGTGGAAAAAAAATGGGTCACTTGATACTGAATGCCATTTTCCTGATCCTTTCTTATTGGTGGGATTAAAACAGAAAAACTGTATGGATGCTTAGTTTTAGATTACTGGAGCTCCACTAACACAGCCATATGTGAGGATGATTAAAGTGCAGATTAAGCTTTGGAGGGAGGAGTTTTTCAAATATCTGCATCTATTTTACATATTACTGCCAGTTTCCAGTTAGCCACATAGTCATAGTGCTGTTTAAATTAACTAACAAGAGTTCTGCTTGCTTACAGTGCTTTTTAATAATGACAAATGAAGGGTTTTGTATTCTGTAAGGTACATATGTGTATAATTTCACAGTTCATTACTCCCTCATGTGGAGGAGAAGTGTTGCAGGGTTTAGTCAGTAATTCTCCATGAAAATGGGGTTGTGGGTGGTGGCACCGACCCCTCAGGACGTCACTGCAGCAGTTTGGTGGCATTGTGTGCTCGGGGTGTTCTGTGGCTCTGCCACTGATGTCAGCCCAGCTCAGGTTCCTGCCTGTGACCCTGCTGCCGGTGGGAGCTGCTTCCAAGGCACCTGGAATGGGGGAGATTTAAAAAATGTGTGTGTTGGCATTGCTGGAGCAGCGGGTCAGGTGTTGTTGTGACCTGCAGGGCTGCTCTGTGGCAGGTGAGCAGCTGGAGTCGCTGTCTGGCATGAAGCAGTAGGACACTGAAACAATCCTGGCACGTGAAAGCTGTTAATTTGTGTTCAGCTGAGAGCACACCCGGGCATGATTTCCCCTTTCACATGAAGTGCAATAAAATTTCAAGGACTCTTAGATTCAGCTGTCTTCAGGGCCAGAGGCCTCTGACTGCTGGACTGTTGTAATGTCTGCAGCCTCTGGAGGTGCCTAACTTCTTTGATTTCCTCATGGACACTATTTATGAACAGCCACACTGGCTACCAGCCTGAAACCTCTGCAGTAAAAGCCACGGGCGAGGCAGGCAACCTTCCAAAAATCTTAAATTTGAATTGCATCCTTACTTCCCATCCCTCTGTGCTGGCTGAGCTCTGAGCATCTTGCTGGTCCCTGTGAACGTGGGCTGGGCTGCTTGTGCACACACTTGTCTGGGATGGGGAGTGTGTGCATCAAAGGACTGATTTCTCCTTGGGCTGCCTGGGTGGATGGGCTTTGGGTACACCCACTGACCCTCAGTCTCACTACTTCCCTAGAAGGCATCAGGAAGGCAATTTGGTCACATAGGAAGCAGAAATTGGGTTATTTCTGCAATCTTCAGCCAGCCCATGGGTATGTTGGAAGGATACAGAGAAGACTCTTTAAAAACTTGGGTGAAACTTGGTGGTAGTTGTCCGTTTCTGCAGCCCTTTGCTTTTAAGGAAATGATTGTAAGGAACCTGCCAGGAGCTATGGAATTACCTCCTCTCATTAAAAAAGTGTTTCCTCATTTCAGGAGGATGTTTCCTTGACTTCAGTCCTGAAACAGGGAGATAATTGTTACAGGTTTTAGCAAAAAAAAAAAAAAAAAAAAAGGTAGAAAAACCATTGCAGTGCTGATCCAGGTAATTACTAGTTGCTGGTCAGGGTCAGACAGGGGGGCAGAATGGTGAGGGGTGTCTACAGCCTGCTGGGGTGAAGATAAAAATTGGAGAATTGGATAAAGCACGTGGGGTGCAGTGTGAGCTCCAAACCCTCTGCTCATCCTCCAGGCACTTGTCTGTACAGGTGGGGTGGAATGCTCAGGGTTCAGTGTTACTGCCACCAGGAGCACATGCAGAATTGGGCACTGAATTCTGCCCTGTTCTGTCAGCACAGACAGGGCAGAATGAGCTCATGGCCAGGATCTGGCTTCTTGGATTAAAATCACAAGATTCTCTGCATTCCTCAGCTCTTCTGCTAGTCGTGAGGATGTGGCATTAGTCAAAGACTAAAACAAATCAACCCGAAACAAACCACAGGTAGAAGTGCACTGCCTCCCCCTTCCCCTCAGAGAAACACAAGTTTTAATTCTTGATTTTCTTCTTTTGCAGTGACATAAATGCCCGGCTTGATGCTGTGTCTGAAATTCTGCTGTCAGAATCCAGCGTGTTTGGTCAGATTCAAAATCTTCTTTGTAAGCTGCCAGATTTGGAGAGAGGCCTCTGCAGTGTCTTCCACAAGAAGGTACACCCATCATTGCACTAATTCATTGTTTTCTGAACAGCATCGTTCTGTCTGGGTGTGCTTCCTTTGGGTTTGCATGTTTGTTTAAAAATGTTTTCTGCTTAGCAGGACTGAGGCTGACATGTTAAGGGGACGTGGGTTTATAGAAATCAGATGTGGTGAAATCTGGGTTTGTGATCAGTGATGTGCTGATAGAGGAAGTGTCTGGGTAGGGTTCTGAAGCACATGCTTTGGACTGCTAGTGGTAACAGGCAAACATGTGCAGCACTCATGACTGAGTGTCTGGATTCAGGGAGGAGGGATGGTGCAACAGTCCCTTCTGCCCCGAATTCTTGTTTGCCTTTAAACCAAGGCTTTGCATTCCCTGTGCTTGTCTAAACTCACACGTGCAAGTGGAACCACTTGGCTGCTGCTAGCTGTTTGCAAAGGGATGTTGGTTTGCTTATAAACTCCCCATCTTGGACCTCAGGTCCACATTTTAATAAGAATCACTTATGAGAGATGAGACACTGACAATTCTTAGTTGAGGCAGATTAATGTGCCAATGGCACCTGTGGAGTACTTAATGTTCTGTTATTTCACTGCTCTACTTAGAGGTTTTGACAGGTTTTTTTTTCAATAAAGGAATAGGTGGGTAGAATGAGAGCAAAGTTGAAATTTTTTGGATGGTACAGCATAATGTTTTCCTGTGTCTGAAAATCTGAGGCTCAGTTTTTATACAATTTTTCAAGCCTTGCAGTGCTTGGCTCTTGGAAGGGCTGGTGTGTTTCAGGGAATGGTTACAGAGGTCCAGCCATAAGGAAGGTTGTGAAAAGAGGGAGTGTGCACCACTTTGCCCATCCTCTGATGTATACCACATTCACATAATGAAATTGTTGGGTTTCTTTGTCCAAACAACTGCTCAGGAATTAGATAATTCATTTTTTAATGGTTTAACTCATTTCAGGTTTCATACCCAGTCCTTTTTCTAGGAATATATCTGCATTTCACAATGTCCTGGAACTGCTCTGCTGCTGCCCTGTGGGGTTTTGCTTTGGTTTGTTTGGTTTTGCTTTATTTTGTATTTCTTCAGATGTCCCTCCCTGCTGTAGAGCTGCTTGCCTTTCTCAGCTTTAGCTCACTTTGAGGTGGAGCCATGCAGAGACCCTGGATTTTCATGTGGCTTTTGGGATGAGGTGACAATGCAGATTGTCTGAACAACAGCCACTGCAGCACAAAGATGTGTTTAGTGAGTCAGATACTGGAAAGAAGCTGCAGGAGAGGAGAAATGCTGCAGCAGACTCCCTAGAAAGGGTAAATGAGGGGGGAAAGCTCTAAGCACACACTTCTGATGTGATGGATTTTCTTCCCCTGGTGAAGCCTGGGTTGTGCTGAGCGCTCTGGGGAGCACCTGAAGCACTGAGTAATCCCTGAAGACCTGTAGGACTTTGAGGAGATGGCAGTGTCCCTGAGAGACAGGGTGTGTTTCCAGTAAAGAATCAAAAGCAAACTCTGGGAAGCTGATTCTGAAGCTCAGCTGGTGAGTATGGAGCCTGAAGAGAGGTCCCAGCAAGGCAGACACGTATTCAAGAGCATGGAGTAACTGGGTTGCTTGGATTTTTTTGTGTTTCCCCCCCCAGTGAATGTTGCCATTTCAGTTCCCACTACAGAACCCTTTCCAGCTCTGTTAATTCCAGATGTCCATCTCCCACATGCTCAAAGTTAGGTTCAGTGCCATTTCATTCCATTAAGGGATCCAAGACTCAGAGTGGAGCTTTGATGGCTTCACTGAAGGAATGTGCTTGTTAGTTCAGTGTCAGCTGCAGGAAAAATAGGTGAGTGTGACAGGCATTTCATCCTCCAGGCCCTTTATACTTCAGTGGAGTCATTACTGGAGGAGGTGTGCTCTACAAGGAGTCTCTGAAGTGAGCAGAGATGGCTGGGGTGTCTCAGTCATTTCAGACATTCTTTGGAATGTTTTTTACATTCAGGTCAGCCACTGCAGGAATTGCATTGTGCAAAGGCTTGTGCACCAGTAACCTCTGGAGAAGACAGAAGGAAATGAAGGCAGAACAATGGTCTGCAAGGCAAAGCATCCTGATGGGAGCTCTTGTGGTCAAGAACATCACTGTCTGTTTTCCTGATTTGAGTTATTCCCTTTTTTTTTTGTTTGTTTTGTTTTGTTTTTGTTTTTGAAAGCCTGCTAATAAGTCATATCTGATAGCATAATTCAAGCTGGGAATTGCTAACCTGGCCCTTCACAAGTTCCCATTGCCTCAAACCACCAAGACCTGTGTGTGATTTACCCCAGGTACAACCACTCTGGAACTAGAGCATGTTTTCACTGGGAATTAGGTGTTACCTTTGGGGGGGTCACAGTTCAGCTGTGATTCTGCCCCAGCCTGGAAGAGGACTGAGGGAGTGGTTAGGGAGGCAGGAGCAGTACTGCAGTTGCCATGGAGAGAGGAGTTGCTCTCAGTTTGTGCAGGTGCAGCACTGCCACCTCGCCATGCAGAGATGCTCTCCAGTGCAGAGGGGCCTCACTCCTCTCTGGGAGAGGAAGGGTGGCTGCACATGGAATGGGGGAACACTTCTGGGCAGCACTCAGAAGCTGGCTGCAAAGGAGTCTGAGAGACAGGAATTTTATTGAGTTTTGTCTCAGTAGTGCCTGGAGCTGGTCAGAATCACCTCAGTGGCAGAGGTGGTGCTCGGGGGAGAATCACCAAATCCCCCAGCACAACTGGCACCACAGGCATTTCCATCTGGCATCAGTGGGAAATGGCAGGACCCTCCTTTTTTTGCCTCAGTCACAGTGGAGACTGCTCAGTGTGGCAAAAGAGGGTCAGTGACCGATGTTTGAGCAGGTTTTACAACCAGTGCAGAGTAAACATGCCATTTGCACTTTTACAAATGTGTCCTACAGGGCCAGCCTGATGTTTCTTGCTGTTTTCATGCCTGTGTTTTCAGTGTGCTTCAGAGGATAAATATTTACACAGGCTCAACCCATAAGTGTTTATCTTATTTGTACCCTTTGCTCAATAAACATTACTTTTTGACTAAAGCACAGTCACCGACTGAATTATCATAACAATTGGCCATTAGATGTAACAGAACAGATTAAAGGGGAGCTGTTTACCTGAGGAGGGAGAGCAATAATCAAACCTTAACATCACTTATAGTGAAGCATCCCTTCAGTGTGTCCTGCCCCAGGCTCTCTCTCATTCTCAGTTCCTTGGGAGCAGGTGGGGAAACCTGTTCAGGCTCTGCAGGAGCCCTGCCCCTGCCTGGCTGCTCACCTGAGCAGAGTGGAGCAGGCAGGTGCTGCCTGTGTGCCCGCAGCCTCCCCGGGGAGCTTGCCTTGTCACTGTTTTGGGATTTGTTTCATTTACTGCAGCGTCTCAGCTCTGGCTGTCCCAGCATCCCCGCACAGGTTTGCTGTGCAGCTTAATTTAATTCCAAAATGAGCTGAGTTCAAAAATCAAGCAGCATGGTCTTAAATGTGTTTCCCCTCTGTGAAAAACACCAGTCACTTGTTCTTAAAATTTTAAAAGTTTAATAGTAATAAAATGGTTATAAAAATAGTAATATAATTAGAGTAATAAAATTTGAACAATTAGGATTTAGGACAATGCAAGACAATAAAAACAAAGAGTTACAGACAGTCCAGGTACCTCTTTCTGGACAAAATAAGCCCAAAAAAAGGACCCCTTTTAACAGAGGATTAACCCTTGAAAGCAATAGCCTGTTTCATAGTCATACATCTCACACATGATGTATAAATTCCATTCAAACACAGGATTCTGTCTGGTCACTGTCAGCTTCTTCCTCTGCATAATGACAGCATCATGGCTGAACAAGGTGGGAAGAAGTTAGTTTCTTCTGATAAGGGACCAATAAATTGTCTTTTCAGTGAGTATTTCACTGTTTCTGGGACACCTCCTCAGAGGACAAGGGTGCAGCTCAGCTGGGTGCCAAGTGTTAAAATTTCAGTGGTGCTGAAAATACACCCTTCCCTGGCAGGTACATTTGGTATTTCACTGAAGAAGGGCTGAGTTTCAGAAGATTCAGAGAGAAATGTTATGGTTTTGGTTTTTGGTTTGCTTTTTCTTGTGTGAAATGAATACCTGTTACATGTGCCCAAGAAATTAGTTACTATTTGTATACTGTTAGTAAATACATGTTAGATACCCTTTCCCAATATGATAATCCTTTGACTTCAGTTTGCAGATACCTTGAATTTTTACCTTTTTTTTTTTTCCTGCTATGGTAATATCATGCACATCTTGTTTATACTACACTTTTAATCTTGGAAAGAGTCTGCATTACAGATATTTTTAGGTTTGCAATGCTAAATGGTGATTTGAGCAAACTGCTCCCTGTTAAGCTGATTAATATAAAGTCATAACAAGGGGACCTAATAATCTTAAATACCTCATTTCTCCCAAACCAAAGTCTGTTCCCTATGCTAAACAGATAAAAAGTAGGAATTACAATTTGAAATGAGTGACAAATGTATATTGCATTTAGACAACCATATTTTTTTTAAAATTTGAAACACTTTCAGCTTGGAGCTAAAAGTGGTTAGTGGCTGCTGGCTGTGGGTCTCTGTTGGAAACAATTTCAGTAATGCAAACAGGGCTGGGTTGCTGTCAGTGTTGCTGAGAGGGTGTCAGATCTCTGTGATCTTTCCTGCATCCATTTTCAGAGCAGTTTGATAAACTGCTGGTTGAAACTATTGTTTGGCATCACTGTCAGCTCTGAGGTTATTTCTCCAGTGCCAGAGAAGTTATGGCTATCATTGCTGTCCGCTCAAAAGTAGGCTTCAGAAATAGCATTGGATCAGCTTGTGGGAATCTTCTGTGAATGCAAGACTGCTAATCCTGCTTTATGTAAACAATTTTCACTGTATTTTAAAAGCTTCTAATTTATAACACAGTATGTATCTGTGTGAGGTTACCTAGGATTTGAATGGAATCAGTCCCACTGTAATGGAGCCCAGATTTTCAGAGTTATTTGGATGAGTCTGTTCCAAGTTATCTGTTTGCTCAGTGGATTATTTCTGCAGGGGAGGCATTAAATTTTACATGCAAAGTCCTGCAGTGTTACTGGCATGGAGCAGGGGGGAACAGGAACAGGGAATAAGCACAGAAGAGCTACGCTCGTCTGTTCCAAGTTATCTGTTTGCTCAGTGGATTATTTCTGCAGGGGAGGCATTAAATTTTACATGCAAAGTCCTGCAGTGTTACTGGCATGGAGCAGGGGGGAACAGGGAATAAGCACAGAAGAGCTATGCTTACCCCATTCTTGGGGACACTCTTCAACAAGGCTGTTTGCAGTAAAACAGGGTGAATTTCCCTTCTCCAAAGGTCTGTATTCACAGAACCAAACGGGTTTTAACTCATTAGATGACTCTTACAGTGTCCTGTGGGCCATCAGAGTCGCTGTGAGGAACTTAAGGATGTTTGTTTATTAACCATCTTCTGGCAGACCTCATAACTGCAGGGGCTGTTTTGGGTGCCCTGAAATGCAGCTGTGTCCTCTTAGAGCAGCCTGAGCTTCAGCAGCCTTGCAAACACCTCAGCCAGGTGTTCCCACCTGCACCCACCAGCACCTCCCTTCCCCACACCCCTGGAGGTGGTGCACTGCTCAGGGCCCTTCATTTCCTTCTCTAGAAAAAGCACAGTTGAAGCTCTCACTCTGATGAAGTCCCCAGAGGAGCTGGTGCATTTCTGGGCGTGCACATTGGCTCAGTCTCCCGTGCTGTGGATCACCCTGCTGCCCCCAGGGCCCTCCTGGAGAAGCCTGGCAGGATTTTATCCCTCATCCTCAGGGGTGTGGATGGTGGTGGTGGTGCAGTCAGTCAGAAAGTGGTTTATTTGGCTTGGAGTCCAAGCTGGGATTTATCATTTGTTTGCATTTTCTGGCCTTTCCTCTGTGCTTTGACTTCAAACGCTGTTGACATATTTACTCCTTTATTGTTTTGTTTGATTTTGGTGTAAGATGGAAGCAGTAAGCTCCAGATTATCAGAAAGATGGTGATAAATTGCAGCCAGTGCAGAGGAAACCCAAAGTTTTCATGAGGCAGAATAATAGATTGTTTCAGAGGCAAGACTAAAAGACCCTTTTTTTTTTTGGTTAAATTCATGATTAAAGGAGAGCAGAAGGCTTAGAGTTATTTGAAGGGTGTTAAGAGTAAAGAAACAGTGCAGTTAGTGTAATACAAAGGAATAGAACTGGAGATATTTGGATTAATTCAATGGAAAGGAAAATTGTGCTGTCTGGTAACACTTGTACATGATAATCATTGTTACATTATGGGTTAGTGGTAAACACACAGTATCTTGGAATGTATAGGACTGAGAGCAGGCAAAAAGAAAATAACACAGAAAACTCCTAATAGGTTCTGTCCCACAGCCTAATAGGTTCTGTCCCACACAACTCTGTGGTTCTGTAAAATAGATGAGCTTAGGTTTTCCAGGAACATTCAGGGTGCAGTGTCTGTGGCCCTCCTGAATTCCTAATTGTGGTTAAATTGCATTTTGGATAATACTTGATTCTGCATTTGGGTACAGACATTCCTTGGGAATAGCTGCAGTGTAATAAGTGAGAGAATTGCCTTAATTCTTTCATTGGAGTGTGGGAAGGAAAAAAGAAAAATTTACTTTTGGGGAGGAATGAAAAGACAAAGGATGACAAAATAAAAATGTAGATGTGTTCTATGAAATAGTGATTCTCTGCCTCTTCTGTGAGCAGTGCTGTGCTGGTCACCATACAGTCCTGTCCAGTAATTAGAATCTAGATTGCTGTGGTAGAAGAGAAAAGAATAGTTGGAACAGAAGGATGTAGCAGACAAAGAATATTATATATCCTACTGCCTTCCTTGCATCCTCAGGTGAGGAAAATAAACCGGTTTTCTTTCAGCATTGTTTGTTGACCGAGAATTTCAGAAGCTGCAGGAGCACGGGTGGCTCAGGAGGGGAGAGGAGGGTCTCCTGTGGTGCTCTAGGTGAGGAGCTGCTGTAAGGAGGCAGCGTGCTCCTGCCCTGGCAGTGCCACAGAGCAGGCTCTGGCAGGGCTGAGTGTGCTTGGCCCAGGGTGGCATGTTCCCTTCTGGAGAGCAGGGAGGCAGAGGATGCCCTGGGTGGGTGCCTGGGCGAGGGGGGAGAACCTTCCCTTGTGCTGGGGAGAGGATGAGGAGTGGCTGGTGTGTCCCCTGTCCCCCCAGGCAGGGCTGGCAGAGCCCAAGCTGTCAATAGCTGCAGGCAGGGTGCTGGGTTTCCCTTCCTCTGTGCTTTTTCTTCTCCTCCCTGTGTTTCTGTTCCCAGTCTCTCCCTGTCTGTGCCTGACCTTGCCTTTCAAGCCCTGCCCTGCCATGTGGACAAGGTGTGGTGCTCCTGACATCACCCAACCTGCTTTTCTTGCTGCTTGCACCTTATTGCCCCTTTTCCTGCACATCTTTTGTGTTCACATTGCCCCCAGCAACAGGAGCACTGGAGATCAGCTCTTGACAGAATCCTGAGGACAAGTGTTGGGACAGCTGGCATGGTTAATTAACCCCCTAATTTAGTGGGGCAAGAAGGTGCAGCTCTGTTACTGACCATACATTTCATTTGCATGGTGTCACATTTTGAAAAAGCAGAGGAACCTCTTAGTGAAAATGTAATGGATTGTAGTGATTCAGATATTCCTTCTTTTCTCAGTGCTCTACCCAGGAGTTCTTCTTGATAGTCAGCACCCTGTCTCGTCTGGACGTGGAAATTCAAGCTTTTGTCCCAGTCATACAATCCCATGTGAGATCTCCTCTGCTAAAAAATGCACTGCTGGAAATCCCAGACCTTCTCTCTCCAGTGAAACTGTATTTAAAGATCCTTAATGAGGAAGCAGCCAAGTAAGTAGAGAAAACACATGATTCTTCTGTGCCTCATAGCCCTTCTGATTAAATGTGGTCAGTTATGCAAATTATGCCTCTTGGTTTAATGCACCTCAGTTTTATATTTTTATTTCATATTTATGTAGGTACAGTTCCTTCTAGTTAAAGCAGGGGTTGTTGTTACCTATGGCTAACATTTCTTTTTAAAAGTTAAACTAGGTGAGACAGTATTTTGCCTACTGGGTGTCTGCCTCAGGCTGAATGACTTTTGGAAGTTTCTCACCTGTTTTGGGTGATGAATTTACAGGAAAATATGTTTTGCATTATGCTAATTGGTTTAACAGCTTTCTAATTAATTTTTTTTAAGAGAAGCTATTCCTTTTGAAGAGGGACTTGACCTTCACCAGAGGGGCAGCTCTGCTGTCAGCAGTATGCTTTCCACTATTTTTGGGAGAATTCATCAAAGCTGTCTGCCCTTTTTTGTCTTAATTCTGTCCACTGTTGGTACCTGAAGAAAAAAAGACAGAGGAAGAAGATACTAGGTTGGAATTAATACAAATTATATTGGAGAATATCTCTAAATAATTTGCTGTGTGCTGTTTGTTCTGAAGCACTGCTCTCCTCTCCACTGTTATCCCTGGATTCTTTGCTGAAGTTGTGGCAGAAAGTTTAGTGTGTTGTTGTTATATGGGGGCAGCATTGTCTTAACTTTTCCATTCAGAACAGACTAAAAAAAACCAAAAATCCACTTTATTTATAAAACATTTTTTATCTTTTCCAAACTCAGATTGAAAATAAATCTAAGAATGGAAGCCTAGAACTTTATTTTATTTGCTTCTGATTTAGAGGTGGACCTGAGGTGTATAAATATAGAACTTGAGAGAGGCAGAAGGATTTCCTCTGCCCATTGGCAAGGTGGGATTATGAGATTTCTGCTGATGCCTGGTGGCCAATTATAGTTGTGACAGTTTGTGCCAAAACAGACTGTATCTAAATTATACCAATCTAAATAATACCAGATTTAGTGTAGGTAGTTTCAAAACATGGGGTGTTTTCTTCTGTCACTGTACTAACAATGGCTAGAATAGTATACAAGATATAAATTATCTGTGGAATGGGTACACTGTATTTACATTTATTCAGAATGATTAATCCAACTTACTTTCTGGCCTTTATATATCTCAAATGTATGTGGTGGTATTATTTTTACTCAGAAACATTCCTTTCATCAAAATCTTGGCTTCTGCCCACATCCTTCCATGCACACACACACTTGTGCACAGACTGCATCACATTTTTGTTATTTTTTTGTTATGAGGTGTGGATAAAATCCCGTAATTGTTCTGAAAAGCATCCCTTTCTCCAGGTTTTGGGGTTTTTTAGCAGGGTGATAGAGATTTTGGGATTTGTGTTTTTGAACCTGTCAACGTTACAATTTTTTGTAGGCATCACATAGCAGTGACAGTCTTCAAAATCAGCTGCTGGCTACTAGGGATCTTTTTATTTTTTGCCTTGCATTCCCATGGAAACTAGTCCAATTAGCACGAAATCGTTTCTAAAAATTAGTATTGTACTTTAAAATGGCATCCTCACTGTCACTTGTGTAATCCCAACGAGGAAGGAGTGCACAGCCAAAGCTCAGCTCTGTGCTACCTGCCTTGCCACTGGCTCCAGCTGCAGCTCCATTTGCAGGCCAAGGGGCAGTGGAGTAAGTAGAATATTAGATTTTTTTATTACTTCCATGTTGTAGTACTTTCAGCTGGCTAATTACTTGCTCTCCACATATTAGTTTTCAAGGTAATTATATAATTAACTTGCAGAGTTCTGTATTGGCTCTAAAATGCAAAGTTATATTGCAATTAACTTAGGGCTGATCACAGTGCTTTTTTATTGTTTGCCTGGTAGTTACTAGGGTAAGTTAAATTTTTTGTTATTTTTGTTGACAGCTGTATTTTTAATTGCTAGTTCAGCTTCCCAGTTTTAACCATGGCATTGCTTGTTTCAGGTTTCAATCCTGACCTGAGCTACTGCTGCCAAAACAGTTCTGTCATTTTTTCTGGCACTGAAATTAGAAAAGGGCATTGTTTTGCATGTGCTTACAAGTATTCTGGGTAATCTTTTCTGGACAAAAGAAGGAAGCTGCTCTGGGAAAGTACTGATGGCATTCTGCTTCCACGAGGGCCTTGAGGGGGGGATTTTTCCATGCAATCCTTACAAAAAAGTGCCCAAATTTGGCCAGATTCTAAATGTGTTGAAAATCTGTGTTCATGGCATGCAGAAATCTCCTGAGTTTCACCTTTAACTGCAGTGCAGGTGTTGCCAGCAGTTGGGGTGCTCTGTATACAAAGTGCCTTTCTGCTCCTGTCGTGAGCACAGCAGCTTTCAGCACAGGGGCTGTGCTGGGACCCAGCACCTCAAAATCTGTACTCAGAGGGGAATCAGGCTCATGTTCCAGCAAATAAAAATAACAACATAAGGATGCAGCTGGTAGAACTGAGGTCTGTCTCTCTCCTTTTACCTTTATTTCTTGCATTTCTTACGGATAGGACTGGAGATAAAACCCAGTTGTTCAAGGACCTGACGGACTTCCCTGCCATCCGAAAGAAAAAGGAGGAGATCCAGGATGTGCTTTCTAAAATCCACTTGCATCTGCCGGATATTCGTAAACAGATTAAGAACCCTTCTGCAGAGTATGTTGCAGTTTCGGGTCAAGAGGTACTGTGGGGTTTATTATGTATGACTGTACCCATCCTTGCCTAGAAAATAGCTTAAAAGCGGGACCTAGCTGGAACTCTATTCACTGAGTGTGGTGCTTCATGAGGGCATTTGACTATAATCTTTTGTACAACTTTGAAGAGCAGCTTTCTTGCCGTGTGACTCCTTTATTTGTTAAGTCAATCACTTCAGTGACTTAAATAATAGAAGCACATTAGTGCAGTTGAATTTGGTTCAGTAATGCTTTGCTTTTCTGTCTGCGTAAAAACACATACTTCCAAGGTTAATTGTATGGCTATTAAGTACTGGAATACTCTCAGAGAACCAGGAAGCACAGCATTTGGTTAATTTGAAGAATGGTGAAAGGATTTCTGAGTACTGAGTCAGACTGTAATTTGAAAGATGGGAGAGAAGAGGGAACAGTATTAAAGAGTGATAAGTGTTGTTTTAGTTCCAATTCTCGGAAATGGTGTTCTGGACTGGAACTTTTGCTCGTGGATGCTGCACAAGTGTGGGCAGGATGTGATCCAGCGAGCTGAGAGGCTCTGTGGTGAAAAACAGAGACAGCAGACCCTGCCACGTTTGTGGGGAAACTGAAAGGAGCAGTCAGGTGGCACTGCTCAGTGTTGTCCTCTGGAACTGAGAGTAGGAAGCTGAAAAAAACTCTGAAACAGAAAACTGGGGAAAGAAAGGAGTTAGGAAACAGAGTGAGAGTTGTGAGCAGAAGGGAGGAGTGGGCGAGGACAGGGAGGGAAGGGGCTGGAATTGGCCTGTGGGGCACTTTGGAAGCTGAGAAAGATCCAAAAGACACAGGAGGGAGCAAACAGACACTGCTGAAGATGAGGGAAGGGATGAATTAGAGACAGCAGCCTTTGATAAAGACCTGAAGAGGGATGTTCCTGTTGAGGGTGCAGCTGAGAACAGGAAACACACGGCCCAGGAGTCGTGTGGGCTGTCAGCACAGAGGCTGAAATCCAAAGGAACAGTGGAAAAGTGTGTTTGAGTATTGTCTGAGGCAGGGGAGAGCAGGATCTGAAAGGTTTCTCTCAGGGAGGCTGGGTTAATAGCTGCCATCTGTGTGAAGTAAAGGAAAAGAGAGGAACTGATCAAAGAGAGGAGAGCATCTGAGGAGGTCCTGAAAAGTGGTTCCAGAGGCAGCAGTCCCTGCACACATTTCAGAGAGGAGGCCTTTGCAGCAGGGCAGAAACCTCTGCAGACAGAGATATGTCTGGTGCCTTGATGAAAGGAGCTGCAGAGGCTGGGAATAGCTCTTATTTCATGACATCTGGTGTGAGTGCTCAGCAGACACCAAAAGAGGCAGCAGAGAGGGGTCAGAGAATATGGTCAGTGAGGAAAAGGAAGATGCCAGAGGAATGGAAGTAATGGAAACAAAGTTGTATTGGAGGAACAGAACACAGGACTAGAACAGGAATTTATTTGATTTGAGCTCTTTGTTCATCAGATCTGTATGTTTTATTCTTCCTGTGTTCTTGTAGCACCCTGATGGATGTGAAATTCAAATGCTCCTTCACAACAGAGAAATACTTTGGAAGTGCTTTGGGTGAAGGAAGAATTAGTGCGCCCTGTCCTTGCTCTACTCCTGTGTTAGGATTGTTATCCTTGTTTGTTCTTGGGGGCGACTGCTGGCTCCTCTGGAAGTTTCTGCCCAAATCCCATTAGCTACAATGGAGAAGTTTTGCCAGACGTGGGTCTTGTGGCTTTCCGTAAATGTGGTCAGGCTCTGTGTTAACCTAATCTCTGCAGGAAATCTGTTTTCCAGCTGAATTCTGTGACGTGAGACTGCCTCCACTCTCTGACACCCAGGACCTCAGGCTATTGTTACAGAGATAACTGACATGAATCAAGTGAAACAAGCACGTCACGCAGATCTCAGTGCGCCCTGACACTGCTGCTGCCTCTCCCCGTGTGACCCCGAGCTCACTCAAACCTGCAGCAAAGTTCTGCAGGTGCAGGAGGGTGATGTGTGTCACAACCCCAGCTTCTCCTGGGGAAAAAAGAGCATTCCCTTCCGGGCTGCTCCTTCTCTTCAGGCTGAGCATAGTTTTCCTCTGGTGCTTGCAGTTTCTGGGTAAACGATGATTCTGATTCTCTGTTCTTCCTGGCTCCCCATGGTGTGTAACATTTCATTTCTGTTTTTTCAGTTTTTGATAGAAGTCAAGAATTCCCATAAATCATCTGTGCCATCTGACTGGGTTATGGTTAGTAGGTATGTAAAATGTCTTTGACGTTTGGTTCTGTTTTAATTTAGAGGAAAAAGTGAGGTATTTTGGTATTACAGTTCATTATATACACATTCTCATTTTCCCATGTTAAGGTTTGTTGGGGGCTTTTTAAGCTGAAAACGCAACCAAACTGTAAAGCTACTGCTTAAAAAAAAACAAAAAACCAAGCTGAGAAGAATTGATTTGTTACAACATTTGTTTTTACACAGTGCATCCTCAAAGCACAGAATTACTCACTCAATTCTTCAAGGTGCATGTAGTGGTGTCAGATCCATGGCCTTGATTCTGTTTTGCCTGTAGATTGCACATGCAAATCCTTCATACAGTTTTGATTGCTGTTGTTTTATTCAGAAAGATTAAAGTAGCTATGCCAACATCTGCTTATACATCTTGGTAAATTCAGTGCATTTAAAATATCATTTTATTTACTCATACAGACCAGTTCTTCTTGCTTTCGTACTTGGTCTAATGTAAGCTTGATTCTGGATAATTTTCCAGCAGGTGAAACAAAGATGTACTGATTTATATAGTTGGCTTTTTTTCTTTTCAGTCGTTTGATTTATGATTTGAATGGTTTGAATACCTGAAAGTTACAATGTCCATGTAAATGCTGAATTCTCTACAAGCCCCACAGTGTAATGTGTGAGCATCTCTCCCTAGGTTGAACTCTGCTGTGATGCTCTATTCAGTTATGCAAGAATTAACACTCAATTCTCTTTTAATTAAACTTCTTTTAATACTGAGAAGTGCACAGATCAGACAGAATTAACATGGTGAACAAATTACAGCTAATCTGGATTCTGGATAAAAGAATGCCTGGATGTGCCAAATTGAGTCCTTAATGAAAACACATTAATAAACAGCAAGTATCTCAAGTGCAAACCAGCAACACAATCTGTATTAACCATGCTTATTTCAGGCTCATCGTGGAGCTTTCCTCTTGACAGTGAACCTGTTTGTGCCTGCTAGGCTGTGCATCAGCCAGCTGCTGAGCAGTTTGGTGGGGTGTGTGCTCTGGGGCGGCGGTGGCACGCTGTGCAGAGCGTTCCAGAGCCTCCTGAGTGGGCAGCGCCAGCACTTCACTCCCAATGGGGGTCACTGCCACCAGCAGGAGAGCTTTGCTTCAACACTTCCATTGTGGAGATGAGGAAAATGAGCCAAATTTTGCGTGTGGATGGTGCGGCTGATTGCTTGGTGACCTCGGTCCCAGCCAGCCCTCTCTGTTCTCTCTCTCCCCGTGCAGCACCAAAGCCGTCAGCCGCTTCCACTCGCCGCTGGTCACAGAGAGCTACAGAGCCCTGCAGCAGCTCCGTGAGCAGCTCGCCCTCCTCTGCAGTGCCGAGTGGCTGTGCTTCTTGGAGTGAGTGCTTCCCCCCTGTGCCCTGCCCCGTGAGACAGCAGGAACAGCAGCACAGCAGGAAAACGCCTGTTTTGTAAACAGAGGCGTTAATAACTGCCCACAGCAGCTTGGCTGGTGGTCAGTTAAAATGCTGTTCTTCCTTTTAAACCATTTGAGGGCAAGATCTCTGAGCCCCAGTCCTGAGACCAGCAGTGATGTCTCTACCTTTTAAACTTCTGGTGAAAACACTCTATTAAATATACAAGGTGTTTCCCAAACTCTGAAAAATAACGTCACAGCATTAACGATCTGAAAGTGCAGCTGACTCTGAGTGAAACTGAACCTAGTCGATTTCATTGGTTTTATTATATTTAATTATATTTTATTATATTTTTATATTACTTACTAATATTATGCAGTAGTTTTATTGGTTTTTATATCTTGTATTCCACCCTGACCATGAGGTTTTGTTAGAATGTAGTGGGAGTTTTGTTGTCCCTCACTTCTGGCACATGTGTTTGTCTCAGATCAGAGTTTTCAGTGTGGTTATTTGCCTGTTTAGCCAAAGTATCCTCAAAATGGGAGTTTAAAAAATACTTCCTGAACTTCTGAACGCCTTTAATTTTTCAGCTGCCTGATTATGTGTTATTTTGTACTTGCATGAATTGCAGAACTGCTGAAATTGCTCCTCTTGTCACGCAGTGATAGTTTGCGAGACCTTAACAAGTCCCTGCTAAAGTTGTCTCACTGGATTTTCTTCCCATTAGGAACCCAGAAAGTCTGAAAATTGAGTAGAAACTGGAAAGACATTCCAATTGACACTTCTCCAGTTGTGTTTCCTTTGCAGTACTATAAAAGAGTTGTCTCCATGTTCACTTGTCTGTTCTCAGGAGTGCTGCAGGAGAGCAGCAGACAAAAAGGAAAGACCTGTGTGTAGAAAAGTGCTCTTCTTTCCCAGCCCTCCATTCATTTATGTCTTGGTTTATTAAATTTTGCTCCCCTGCTGGTTTTATATTCTATATTGTAGCTTTGAGACTAGGAGAGAGGAAAAAAGAAATTCCAGAGGAGCAAGAGAATGAACTCCAATGAAAGCTCTGTTCTCCTGATAATGTCCTTATTGTACTGGGAAGCAGCGCCATAAATTGAAAATGAATTATTGAATTTTCTGTTGTAGACACCATGATTCATTGAAATTTTACACAACTCCTGTGTTCAGACACTCTTACTTCGGTTCTTCTTTGACTGTAACTTACAGTAACTTACAGATTAAGAGCTGGATTCAGCTGCTGGTATTCTGTATAAATTCTGATGGCATTTTTGTACACCTCATTCAGGCAGCAGGGATCAACTGCTGACCCCTTATGAGCTATCTAATGAATTTAATTTTGCCTGATTTTCTGTGCTTTAAAAATAATTCACTGTTAGAATGGGAGGTGAAGTCCACCTTGATTGAGGTCCTCATGTTCTCCCTGACACACTGCTGGGAGATTTGGATTCAGGGTGATTTAAAGAGCACAGGAGCCCTGAGAGGAGCTTGCATGGGGTGCATTTTGACAGTCCTTTTGTATTTGTGCAGAACTGGGGCGGCGGTGGCACGCTGTGCAGAGCGTTCCAGAGCCTCCTGAGTGGGCAGCGCCAGCACTTCACTCCCAATGGGGGTCACTGCCACCAGCAGGAGAGCTTTGCTTCAACACTTCCATTGTGGAGATGAGGAAAATGAGCCAAATTTTGCGTGTGGATGGTGCGGCTGATTGCTTGGTGACCTCGGTCCCAGCCAGCCCTCTCTGTTCTCTCTCTCCCCGTGCAGCACCAAAGCCGTCAGCCGCTTCCACTCGCCGCTGGTCACAGAGAGCTACAGAGCCCTGCAGCAGCTCCGTGAGCAGCTCGCCCTCCTCTGCAGTGCCGAGTGGCTGTGCTTCTTGGAGTGAGTGCTTCCCCCCTGTGCCCTGCCCCGTGAGACAGCAGGAACAGCAGCACGGCAGGAAAACGCCTGTTTCGTAAACAGAGGCGTTAATAACTGCCCACAGCAGCTTGGCTGGTGGTCAGTTAAAATGCTGTTCTTCCTTTTAAACCATTTGAGGGCAAGATCTCTGAGCCCCAGTCCTGAGACCAGCAGTGATGTCTCTACCTTTTAAACTTCTGGTGAAAACACTCTATTAAATATACAAGGTGTTTCCCAAACTCTGAAAAATAACGTCACAGCATTAACGATCTGAAAGTGCAGCTGACTCTGAGTGAAACTGAACCTAGTCGATTTCATTGGTTTTATTATATTTTTATATTACTTACTAATATTATGCAGTAGTTTTATTGTTTTTTATATCTTGTATTCCACCCTGACCATGAGGTTTTGTTAGAATGTAGTGGGAGTTTTGTTGTCCCTCACTTCTGGCACATGTGTTTGTCTCAGATCAGAGTTTTCAGTGGGGTTATTTGCCTGTTTAGCCAAAGTATCCTCAAAATGGGAGTTTAAAAAATACTTCCTGAACTTCTGAACGCCTTTAATTTTTCAGCTGCCTGATTATGTGTTATTTTGTACTTGCATGAATTGCAGAACTGCTGAAATTGCTCCTCTTGTCACGCAGTGATAGTTTGCGAGACCTTAACAAGTCCCTGCTAAAGGTGTCTCACTGGATTTTCTTCCCCTTAGGAACCCAGAAAGTCTGAAAATTGAGTAGAAACTGGAAAGATATTCCAATTGACACTTCTCCAGTTGTGTTTCCTTTGCAGTACTATAAAAGAGTTGTCTCCATGTTCACTTGTCTGTTCTCAGGAGTGCTGCAGGAGAGCAGCAGACAAAAAGGAAAGACCTGTGTGTAGAAAAGTGCTCTTCTTTCCCAGCCCTCCATTCATTTATGTCTTGGTTTATTAAATTTTGCTCCCCTGCTGGTTTTATATTCTATATTGTAGCTTTGAGACTAGGAGAGAGGAAAAAAGAAATTCCAGAGGAGCAAGAGAATGAACTCCAATGAAAGCTCTGTTCTCCTGATAATGTCCTTATTGTACTGGGAAGCAGTGCCATAAATTGAAAATGAATTATTGAATTTTCTGTTGTAGACACCATGATTCATTGAAATTTTACACAACTCCTGTGTTCAGACACTCTTACTTCGGTTCTTCTTTGACTGTAACTTACAGTAACTTACAGATTCAGTTGAGGCTGAATCAAGAGCTGGATTCAGCTGCTGGTATTCTGTATAAATTCTGATAAATTGTGGCATTTTTGTACACCGCATTCAGGCAGCAGGGATCAACTGCTGACCCCTTATGAGCTATCTAATGAATTTAATTTTGCCTGATTTTCTGTGCTTTAAAAATAATTCACTGTTAGAATGGGAGGTGAAGTCCACCTTGATTGAGGTCCTCATGTTCTCCCTGACACACTGCTGGGAGATTTGGATTCAGGGTGATTTAAAGAGCACAGGAGCCCTGAGAGGAGCTTGCATGGGGTGCATTTTGACAGTCCTTTTGTATTTGTGCAGAATTATTTCTTTTCCTGTTTTTGTGTAACTTTTCTCTGTTTTGATGCAGCCGTTTCAGTGAACATTATCACCCCGTGTCTAAAGCCATTTGTCACCTAGCAACTGTGGACTGCCTGTTCTCATTGGCCCAGGTGGCCAAACAAGGAGACTACTGCAGGTAATCAATTTTTAATTTTTAATTTTTACATAGGATTTTATACGGAATTATAAGAGCGTACTTAAAATAAATTATGTTTTAATATGTGTGCCGTGATAAAAATCACTGTTAAAATTGTTTACAGTAGTTTCAACTTAATCTGATTTTGCAGAGCAACACTTCTGGCCTTAATGCA
Source organism: Passer montanus (assembly GCF_014805655.1). Classification (NCBI taxonomy): domain Eukaryota; kingdom Metazoa; phylum Chordata; class Aves; order Passeriformes; family Passeridae; genus Passer; species Passer montanus. The sequence continues at coordinate 2,259,979 of NW_024375145.1, read as the reverse complement.
AACTGTAAACATTGCAGTTCCAATTTGACATCCTAATGTTTGTTGTTTGACCTGAGTCTAGTAGATTATATCTTACTTACACATAGATAAATGCTGGACCTTTTTATGTCTTTCTTTTAAAAATTACTGGTTGTAATTCTCAGAAGGTCTGATTTTCTGGTATCTTTCTAATACCTTGGAGTTTAGGGTATCTGAGGTGTGTTTGAAAGGTGTGTCTCAGGTAATTAATAGTAAATATTAGCTCCAGCCTGCAGAGCAGTGGTGATGCCTGAGCTGGGCTCACGTGTAAGAGCTGATGAGCTGAGCTGCTGCTTCTGCCCCAGACCCACACACGGGTAGGGGGATGAAGAGAAATCCACTTGGAAATACTTCTGCTTTGATACATCATTTAAGATAATGCTGATCACTTCTGGGCTCTTGGGATCTTGTGTGTCTCTCTGTCACAATCTCTTTGAAAATAATTGCTCGCTTATTTCGGTGTCCTCAGATGAGAAAACAAACTGAAATCTGATTAATTCACTGTGCAGAATGTAAATAATTCACTGAATTTCGGAGTGGCTCAGAGCCTATATACTAGCAGGAAGGAGACTTCTCAGTGAAGCCCCAGCTGCAGGGAAGGTGTCAATAATTAATCCTGGAGGGCTGATGAGGGCAATGCTGGACTTTGGTGTTATTTTGGAGGAATGTTTTTGGTTTGTGAGGATTGTTTCCTGCAGCCCTGCCCGAGGCAGGCGATTGAGCAGGGTCAGGGCAGAGGTGAGCCCCTGGTGCAGCGTGCTGGGAGGATGTTCTGTGGCACACACAGCTCAGCAGGGCTCTCAGGTGGAGCTGTGGGTGATGCTGTGGGCACTCCAGGGTCACCATCTGCTGTCTGAGTGTCCACTCTGCAGACTCTCAGTGAGTTTCATTTTAAGGAATGCTGTTCAAGAGGTGGCATGAGGCCTAACACCATCCATACACTGGTTTAATCTCAGCTGTACAACTATTGGAATTACCTTTATGCTGAACTCCCCCAACATTATCAGTTTATGCCTCTTTCCCCAGTGCTTTGAGTTTGTAAGATGTCATTTATTTTATTTCATTTCCATTTTCCTTTTAAATCTCATTATCATTCTTCAGCCCAAGACAAATCTCACTCCCCACATCTTCCCTTTGAAGTTGACCCAAAGTGATAGTTAATTTCCAGTCTTAAAATTCTGTGGCTTTATTTTCCTCAGAGAAAGTATTATTTAGAAAGTATTTTCCTTAGAAATACTTGATGGCAGCAATTGATTTTTATAATTTGTATTTTTTTTCCCACAAAACCTTACGTCACAGGTGACAGTTCTGCAGGCTTCAGTTACAGTAGTTTTACATATTCAGTTACGAAGAACACTGAGATTGATACCTTTCCTCTTTTGCAGACCAACTGTGCAAGAAAATCGTGAAATAATCATAAAAAATGGGAGGCACCCTGTGATTGATGTTCTGCTGGGAGAGCAGGATCAGTATGTTCCAAACACCACCAGCCTTTCAGTGAGTACCCAGAAACTGGCTGAGCCTCAGAACCATTCAGGGCAGGAGGCTGGGGTGAGCCTCTTGGGCAGTGAGTGGAAATGGGTGATTTAAAACATGCAGCCTGCTGGGCTGCATTTCAGAGAGGTGTTGCTAGATGTCACCACATCTGTTCTGTCCCTCTGCTGATTCCTTGCTGCCAGATGCTCTCCTTACAGCCTTGTTCAGTCTCAAGGCACAGAGGAAAGAAAGGTAATCTCAAAATTAGGAAAATGTGTGTTTCAATCAAATGGTTATTTTCAAAAAACCAAATTATTAATTACAGGGTTTTTAACAGTGTCATTGCAGGAGTATGCATTTTGACAAACTCTGATTTTTTGGAATCTTTTAATATGAAAAACACATATTACAGGTTCAATTTTTCAGATTAATTCTAAGATTGCTTGTATTTTTTTAATGTGTTTCTCTACTTTGCAGTTTCCTTTCTTTGTGGAAATATTAGTGTCATACAGCCTTTTTCCCTGATAAACTAAAATCTGTCTTTTAAATTACATGCCTATTTGAAGCTTTTCGTTAAATATTTATCTCTCCATATACTTTTATAAATATTAAATAGCTGTCCTTAATGAATATAAAAGATATCCTCACAACTCCTCTCTGCCTCTTTATGCAGCAAATGTAGGAAAGGTGTGAAACAGCTGCCTGAGTGAGACATTGCTGTAAAAACAGCATTCAAGTTTGTGTGTATTTCTTGGGGAACATTTTAAAGTGCTGCTCCGTCCTGAACAATGCTACAGATATTTTGTAATACATCCGAAAATGTTTTCAAAATTATTTGTCAACTCCAAACAAGCGACAGATGGCACTTCCAAAAAAATTCAGCATGTCATTCAGGAATCATCATGCACTTTTCCCTCTTTAGTCCCATTCTTATGCTGGCTTTCTAAATACTGAATATTACAAAACCCAAGTGATCGTGGCAGAATCACTTTTGCTTCTGCAGTTCTTTGAGTTCTCTTTTTGTTGAGAGAGGTGGGTGGGAACCAGTTTATTAAAGCATCTCCAGTTTTCTACTGATGTGTTTGAATCAGCAGGAAAATACATCTCCTGTCATGCTTTCAGCTGAAATGTTGTCAAATATCTAACTCGAGGAAATTTTTTTTTTAAAATCCCCTGAAAATAAACAGCTTATTTTTCCATCCCCCCTGTTCTCCTCAAACATTTGTGGGTTGTTTTAGAACTTGTAGCTTCAGCTGTGGATTCCAGTGAGATGTTGGCTTATGGCTGCATCAGGTGTGAGGACAGAGGGGTTCTCTGGCCTGGTATTGCAGCAGGTTCTGAGAACCAGAGCCCTGGCAGAGCAGCCCTCAGTCCCACAGCACGGCTGGAGGGAGCCTGGACAGACCCCAGACAAGTGCAGAGAACTCGTGGGTCCTAACAGATGAACTTGTGAACTCATTCTGGGTTTGAGCATCTGTAAATTCTGCTGTGTTGAGCCCTGACAAAGTTTTAGTAGCAGTTCTGAGTTACACTTTGGAGACCAGAATGTTATGAATTTTGTTCTCTTATAGTCACGTGCACTTCGTTACATCCAATCCTTTATTCCCAATAATGGCATTTTCTACATTTTGACTGCATTGTGACTTGTGTATGGGTGAGAGTTTTTTTGCAAAACCTGATCAGCTTTTTACATATAATAAATACAGATGTCCTCTATCTTCTCTAATACCTGAACTGGAACAGAAGTGTCAGTCCTGTCTGCGTTTTTTGTGTGTCCCTATGAAGGGAATGAAAGCCCAAGTCTGAGAAGATTCTGAGACCTGCTGCATGGAGATTTGTTGGCTGCTGTAGCCACAGTGCCTGAGCAGTGCCAAGTTCCCCGCGTGGTGTGACCAATGTCCATTTTGCACAGCTTGTCCTGTCTGCCCTGCCCCTCCCACGGGCAGTGCAGAGTGCTGGCTTCTCCTCACATCATCCCTCGGTGCATTTCATCACATGCACCCCTGGGAAAGCCTAGCTGTGTGATGTCCTTGCTTAACTCAAGCTCTTAGTCTCGACTCAGGCTGTGAGAAAGCTTTATAGGTTCATTGACAAGTTTTAATTCTGTACCAGCAGTTGTCTTGCACTTGGGGAACACAGTTTCATTGTGGAGCTGCAGACACATAGCAGCACCGTGGGGAGTCTTACAGCTGAGATGAGTTCTTGCATCTGATCTCATTTTCTTGGGTCTGGTTTTAGTGATGAGGGACACTGATGGAGATGGGGCATGGCCTGCTCACAGCATCTGTGTGGCAATCAAGCACTGCCAGACTCAGGAAGGTCCTGATGCCTTCTTGTAGCCACTCTGAATGCCCTTATGTCCTGTCTAGCCAGGCAGTTATGAGTGTAAAATCCAGGTCAGGTCTTTGCCTACCAGATCTTCTAATTTGACAGTAAGAGCTCAGACTGGAGAGGAACCCAGATCACAGCCAAATTTGGCAAGTGCTGGCTGTGCTGGAAGCTCACAATTTTCTCATCCTGAGCTCAGCCCAAAGCTTCTCCTGCCCGGCTGAGCAATGGCAGCTGTGGCAGCCTTTGCTGCCAGCAGAGCTGCTCCGTGCTCTGCCCAGCCTGGAGCCTCCTCCGGCCTGGCTGCATACAGCCCTGCATCCCTCAGCATCCCTCACTGCTCGCTGTGCTGGTGACCGAGTTCCCTGATTATTTCTTGGCCCCTTGGTGGAGAATAGGAAGGTTCCCCCTCACTCTGTTCATGTTGCTCAAGAGTAACCACAGTTGATTTTGGTGCATCCAGCTGTGGCAGCCTTTGCTGCCAGCAGAGCTGCTCCGTGCTCTGCCCAGCCTGGAGCCTCCTCCGGCCTGGCTGCATACAGCCCTGCATCCCTCAGCATCCCTCACTGCTCGCTGTGCTGGTGACCGAGTTCCCTGATTATTTCTTGGCCCTTTGGTGAAGAACAGGAAGGTTCCCCCTCTGTTCATTTTGCTCAGGAGTAATCACAGTTGATTTTATTTGGGGCTTGATAATATCTGGAGAGCTGAATGTGAAGACTGCAGGATTGGAGGAAGGGTGTTCACCTAGAAACAGAACATTTAACCCTGCAGACTTGTCCTGTATCCTTCTAAGCACACCAGACTTCTGGTAGGAGCACCACATGCAGGGCAATGTGTTTCACCACTGCTTTGTGTTTCCAGGGAGATGGTGAAAGGGTCATGATAATAACTGGGCCCAACATGGGAGGGAAGAGCTCCTACATCAAGCAAGTGGCACTGATCACAGTCATGGCACAGATCGGCTCCTTCGTTCCTGCAGAGGAGGCCACAATTGGTGTTGTGGATGGAATCTTTACCAGGTAAACTCCCAGAACTGGAAATGCTACTGGCCAGAGGGGGTGTGTGTATCACAGTATAATTCAATTTTTCATTTAAAACTTGAGAATTTATACCTGAAGGTTCATTTTTTTCATTTTAGAGGCACTTTGGGTTCATTTTCAGGTTTTGATTCCAGTTTTTTGGTAAGCTATGGTACTTGTTTTGTCATCTTTGAATCCTCAAGGGGTAAGAATTTTAATGTGTCTGTATGCATTAACATCCAGGTATCTAGCTTCCCTGCCTGAATGGATATCTCAGCCAAATTAATGCTGCTGGGTAGTGGCCAAATGTTTCCCCTAAAATGAGTGTTGTCACCTCTGAAATTCATGTCACAATCTCTGCTCTGAAGCTCTGTTGTGTATACTCACAGTATTACAGACTGAGAATTTTGGGCTGCATATACTTCGTGCTTAATCTCCTTCCTATCAGTCCTAGGCACACTTCCTCCTCACTTGATGTCCTTTTAAGAATGAATAATGACAGTTTATTTCACTGCCTCATTCTTGAGACATTGCTGAGTAATTTGTAAACATTATCAGTAGAGTCAGAACTCTGTATATTATAATCTAATATTGCTAGGGTTTATCGCCCTGTTTCCCCCCCCCTTTTTCTTCAATAATTGCTTTAATTAGTCAGAGTTTTGTGTTCCTGGTGGTATTTGAGGTGGATTATCACATGTGGTTACAAGTTTCACAGCAATCAGGTGCCTGAGCTGGAATTTCTGGGAATTCCTGCTCTGTGATGCCAGTGTGCATTCCAGAGGTAACTTTTGATCAAGAACCTGAGGCACTACTCACCTGCAATTGCTTCATCCTATAAAAGTGTTGTGTTCTTGCTTTCCACTCTGTCACGACAAAAACAAATGAGGATCACACCTTGGTGCAGGTCAGTGCTGAGCACAGCAGCAAACAATTTGTATCCTCCTCCCACAAGTAACTGGAGATGAGAATTCAAAATGCTTCACTTTTTTCCCCGCCCTGTGTTGGAAGCAGTGGGCTGCTTGGTGGGGTGAGCATTTCTTGTGGGGACACAGAGGCAACACAGGACCTGGTTTATGATACAGGAGGGGCATTACAGCCTCACTGAGCATTTGAAGATTATTTTTGTCTTCCTCTGGGGTTTGTAGCTGAACATGGAGTACTTCACTTGGGTTCTCACTTCCTTAAATTCTAATCATACACACACTCAAGCTGAGTGTCTGCTTTTCTTAAACTGTCATTGCAAAAGGGTGATGTCTGCAGAAAATATTGAGAAACATGACACAGTCATTGGGAGAGATGTTTTGTTTTGGGCCCGCTTGAAAGAGAATAAATTGGATTTTTATCTGTGTTTCATCTGTTCCCCAGTGTATTTCCCTGATTCTGCTTCACTTTTCTCTGTATTAGAATAAAAGCCAAGTACGTTTCACAACTTCTCTGATAAAGAGTGTGGGCAAAAGTGAAACTTTTGCTTTCAGACTCAGAGCCAAGCAGGGACAGAGTGCTTTTTACTCTGTGAGGTTTTAGACCATGTAATTTGTAGCTCAGTCACATTCTAACATAAGGGATTGCATTTTTTTTTTCTCCTTGTCTATATTACTTTTGGAAGCTGAGCTGGATATGCCTTTCCTCATTTAATGTGATATGTGTCAAACACCAGATGAATATGTGGAAGAAATACTGAAATTATTGTAATCGCACCACTAATTAAGACAAATTAATTGACTAAATATTAATCAGGAAGAAATTGATAATACATTTGTAAGATAGAAATAGTCATGCATCAGTTAAAAGGTAACAGGAAAAAAAATTAGAAAAAGAACAGGTTGGAAGATTCTGCTCAAGATATACAGAGACCATCCAAGAAGGACACACCTCTCTTTTGGTTGGTTTGGGTTTTTTTTTGGGTAGGTTTTGGGTTTTTTTCAGGGTTCTGGCAAAGGTCATAAACTGTGTAAGTCTGTCAGGCAGGTTAATGTGGCGAATTCAGGGAATTTCTCAGCCATAGGAAGTTACTCTTGAATAGTTTTTAATGCCTAGTTTGAGCAAAGAATCAGTAAACCAGCTGCCACATACTATGTCCTGCTTGAGGTTTAATGCTTTTTTCTAAAGCCTCAGGTTTTGTTCTGTTCTCTCTGGTAGGGAATGACCTGGAAGAGATCAAAGAATTTCTCTTAACTCCCAACCAATTTTCCCTGTTTTTTTTCTTTTTTTTCTTTCTTTTATTTTTTGTTGTTGTTTTGTGTTTGTTTGTTTGTTTTTAGGTTTCTTTTTTTTTTGGGGTGTTTTCTTTGTTTTGTTTTGCTATTGTTTTTGTTTGTTTGTATTTGTGGGGGGGTTTTTTGTGGTTTTTTTTTTGTTTGGGGGTGTTTTTTGTTTTGTTTTGCTATTGTTTTTGTTTGTTTGTTTTTGTATTTGTGGGGGGTTTTTTTGTGGGTTTTTTTTTTTTGCTTTGGTTTTTTTGTTTGTTTGCTTTCACCTTCTGTGCTTTGTTTTGCAGGTTAGTTTAGTTTGGATTTTTTGTCATTATTAGGATTTAATTTTTTTTTATGATAACAGCTATGTAGACCTCCTTTTGGCACTGCCAGCCCAGGCCACAAGGTCTTGCTGGAAAAAAGTGTGAATTTCCATTCTGTTGCTGATAACTTCAGTACATTTTTAATACTCTAAATACTTACCATGGAAAGGTGTCAGTCTCCAAGGTACTTCCATCACTGCTGTGGTGATGTTTTGGGGATGCTGTTGGTGTGGTACTCCTGCAGGGAGAGAGAGAGATGCTCAGGGATACAGGGAAGGATGCTCAGGGATGCAGGGAGGGATCAGCCAGTGATGCTGCACAGGCTGGCTCTGTGCACCAGGACAACCAAGAGTTCTGTGTGATAAACCTTTTCCCAGTCCCTTTTTTGGTTTGTAGACTGCGTCTTCCAAGCGTGAATTCATATAGGTTTAAGGGATTTGTATCCCCAGGATTTGTGTCTTGTTTTCCAAGGAGGGTTTCCATGGAAATTGAAAGGTTGCTACTATGGTTATTCCGTGTGGTATGTCGTGCTTATATAGGATAGCAGCTCCAAATTGACTTTACATACTGGATTACACCAAATGCTTTCAAAGATGCAAGAGGGATTGCTTACAGGTAGAGTGAAGACAGGACTGATCTTTCCTCACTGCTGGCTAGGTAAGACAAGAGACAGTGCTGAGCCTTGCCCAGATTAGGGGGAGGACACAGGATTTTGAGGATGTTTGCTGGTTAGTCTGGTTAGTATTTTCTTTTTTTTTCCCTTCTCCAATCAGGGATAATGTTTTCTTGTAATATTTTCTTAAAGAATTTCAACTTAATCAGTGGCATTATATTTAAAAAAATTAGAAGGGTTTTGAAGAGGCTGACATCCCATCTCTATTGACTTTTAATGGGATTTGGATATTTAATTCTCTGATGTTTGAAAATTCCCATCCAAGTTTCTCCTTGCAGTAAACAGGCTCATTTTCTATTTTAAAATGAACCTTCAGTTTTTGTTAGTTCCAATACAGTCAATCAAACACTGAAATTAATATGCTGTTCCTGTGTGTGCGTGATCAGGGAGACAAAGCAAGGGTGGACATCCATGTATGGAGGAATTAATGACAAGAGTTCTGCTGGCCTAATCATGCCCTGGGGAGGGGTGGTGTTCAGCTGCTGAAGAAAGCTGACCTCTGCAGAGGTCCCTCTTCTAATCAATTATGGATAGAACTTCCCATTGCTGGGAGGCTTTCTCCTACTTCTTGTGGGAACAGCAGGAGCTGTTCATGAGGGTCCATGTTCAAAACTGGGAGGGAGAATGCTAGAGCACTTTGAAGGCAAACCATCTTCAAATAAACAAGATAATTAGCAGTTCAGGTTACCAAGTGCCTTCAAGACTCTGAGAATCAATTTTTGGACATCACAGGCTGCCATCAGAAGTGTGTCAAGGAGAGCAACCCCTGCCAGTGCCAGGTGATGGAACAGGGACAGAGTAATTTCCTCCCTAGAGCACTTACCTGCCTGGATTTCTCTTCCTGTGTTGAAATAAGAGCTGTTTCACTTATTTCAGGGAGCTAGCACAGTGAGGTTTCTTCCCAGCCAAGCTGGAAATGCTGTTCAAGGTGCAGCTTCAGTTATCTGAGCTAATGAAGCACCTGTGCCTCAGATGCCTTTGAGAGCTGCCTCTTGCAGGGGGTCTGCCTCATGCTGAAAGGTCACAGGAATAAACAGAGCCATGTACACTATGCTCTCATGCACTTGGCCTCTCTTTAAAGAGTCAGCTTGCTGTTTACATCCTCTCAGCCTGACTGCAATCCTGGTGGCATCAAATACAGCTGGAATTGTCTGTAGGGTATGTAGAGAAGGCAGGGGTAGTCCCTTCACATCACGTGAACTGTATGTAAGTGTAAAGAACTTTCTTCTGCATTTTCTCGTTGTAACAGATGACTTAAATGTATTTTTAACGTGGAGTGCCCTCCTCATTGCTGAGTCTGCAGTTGGGAGGTACTCACTTGTTTCAGATTCCTTTAAATACGTGAAAAAGTTGTGAAAACAGACAGTGATGGCTCACCTTGGCGAGGGAGGGATGTTTTTTAGTCCTAGCTTGTATTACATGTCTGTATACAGAGTGTCTTGGATGGACATGTCCACAATGGAATCCTGGGTCTGTCTGTCCCAGCTCTGAAGTTACATCACTATTTTGGTATTTTATAATCCGTTGTTCTTGTATAATGATGTGGACCATGTGTAAAAGCTGTTTGTTCAGTTAAAACCAGAGCACAGACATCTTTGGACAGCTGGGCAGTGAAATAATGGAGGAGTTTCATTGCCCTCACTACTGGCCTTAGTTGGGTCACATAAATTCCAGCCAGCAAGACATTTCCTCAGAGCCCCTCTAAGTGGGAACTCTGTTCTGCCAGCTGGGGGCTGTACTTCCCTTGCTGAGCCACTGCTCAGGTGGGACCTTCAGCTGCTCTGAAACCCACTCAGACCAGGTGTGGCCCATTCCACTGAGGGTCCTGAGTGCTGCACAAACCTCACGTGCTAAAGACCTCACAAAACTCATGTGGGAGACAGCATAACGGCATTAAAAATAAATCAGTGTTTGAGTGCCTGCTGGAGTGGTGTGCCTGGCACTGCTCATCTGTGTCATCCTGTGAGCAGAGAGCCACAGCAGTCACATGCATTTGGGCTCACAAAGATGGAAGGGAAGGGGCATTTGTGTCCCAGAGTGACATTTCTGGTATGATTCGCCTACAGGCATTGTGGATCCTCTCACATTTTTTTCCTGTGCTTTGACTGTTGTCACCTAAAAGAGATTTATGGGGCAGAAGCTGAAGGAGTGTTTGTGGCTGTGTCCCTATAGGATTGTGCAGGGTGCATGGAGCCCTCAGCCTCTTCCCCATATCTGGAAATAATTGGTGTTAGGGCTTAGAGGACAGTTTAGAGATGGAGGATTTCTTCAAAGAAAACAAAAAAGAACCCAAGAAAACTCAGTCCTCATTACTACAGACTTCTGGAGAGGCCGTGTATCAAACAAGCCATAGTACTTTCCTCTGTATGGTTTATTAAAATGTCTGTTTTTCTGATCTGTAAATGGTGGAATTACTCTCAAAAAGGTCAAGCCTTATAATGGATGTATTGTGAGTGTTACCTCCCGGAATGCATTTACAGCTATTTAATTCTGACAACTTGACAAAGTCATATTGCTGTTTCACAAGTGCGTGGAGCTGAAAGAAAAAAGTAGACAAACATTTTATTTTAACTAGATGAAATGCGCATACCTATGGCATTATCACAAATTTCAATAAGGTTTAAAATCATGATGGAAAGCAAATATTGTATGAATACCTGCAAGCATTTGGGCAAGTGACTTGGGATGCTTGTATTTTATTTTTTCTTCTCTTCATTGAAATGCCACGACCATTCAGGTTTGAAAGATACTTAAATGGCCTGGCTTACTTTAGATTACTTTTACATTTACACGCAGGTTAAAATGTTTCTGGGTTTGCTAAGAGTATATTTTGTAGGAACTCCTGAAAAAATCAGAAAGCACAGGATGGAGTGGGTACGTGAAGCAGGGAAAAGAATGTTTTTGTCAAACTGGAAGCTGAGTGGAAGATGTTCCCCAAGTGCTTTTTGCAATACATTGAGGTAAATCTTGTGAGAACAAAACCAAAATAATACTCCTAAGTATTAATGGACGGTACGTGAAGCAGGGAAAAGAATGTTTTTGTCAAACTGGAAGCTGAGTGGAAGATGTTCCCCAAGTGCTTCTTGCAATACATTGAGGTAAATCTCGTGAGAAAAAAGCAAAATAATACTCCTAAGTATTAATGGATGTGACTGTTCCATTGATGCAACCTCTCATGGCAAAGGAACTCCCAACTTTACCTAGGTGGGTACGTGAAGCAGGGAAAAGAATGTTTTTGTCAAACTGGAAGCTGAGTGGAAGATGTTCCCCAAGTGCTTTTTGCAATACATTGAGGTAAATCTTGTGAGAACAAAACCAAAATAATACTCCTAAGTATTAATGGATGTGACTGTTCCATTGATGCAACCTCTCATGGCAAAGGAACTTTCAACTTCTTGCAACTAGGTAAACCATGTTACACTTAATTTCATTCAACCACTTTCTTTGGCTTATCAGAAAGGAGTTGCACAGGAGAAGCACAGAGGGGAAATAGTTGTATTTAAAATAATAAATAAATAACAGGCTCCATTATTAGAAATGGTCCTAAATGTATAGCAATAGGCAAATATTGCCTCTCATTTTTACGTCACTTGTGAATTTTTCTGTTTTAACTCTAAAGGACAGAGTCTACATTTAAAAGAAATCCTTGCTTCCATTTATTTCTTTATTAAGCTGTAACGATTTATTCTAGGCTTACAGGGTAGATAATGAAGATAATTTTTCCTAGAAATACCAGTTAAAATCACAACACCTCAGACAAATGAAGGCATTCATCTAGACAGCTTCTTCATAATCAGACAAATCTAGGCTGTGAAACCAGTGGGGAGGTGGCAGCAGTGCTTGGCAGGTTTTGCAGGTGTGTACAGAAACCACCAGGAGATTGATTGCTGAGTCAAAACTGTGGAGGAGTTTATCTCAGCTATACAACTAGTTTGTACATAACCTGGTTGTGACCAGAATTTTTGAGATTTTTTAAAAAGTTCTTTAAACCTGAAAATAAATGTTTAAATAATTCAGATCTTCCTTCGGGAAAAAAAAAATAGAACAAATAGAAGAAAGTCTCTCAATTTGCCTGAGCAGTTAGACGCTGAAAAATAATGGTCAGAAAATTTAAAAATCAAAGGTACTTTTTCAGGTTTATTGTGTATGTATGTGGTAAAGCTTCGTGGTTCTGCCATGCACATTGATTTATTTATTGTGCAGAAAAGAAGGGAGCTGTTCTCACAAAGCAATCCCAAGTGAATGGCAAGTCCACATGAGAATTTTATATACTGACATGCCAAGAAAGTATTGTTTATATTGAAAGCACAATGAGTCAGACCAACAGAACTTTTAGCTGTCAATAACCCCAAAGTAATTTTCAGAAATGTTACTTCTTTATGGCACAGTAATTTGCTTCATTTTGTTCCTCCTTAATTGTATTTTTGTTTACTGCCAGAGTAACAAGAATTACTTAAGCCTTTCATTTATGCTCACAATCAATCATGTAATTGCACTTCTGGGGTAAATTGTTCCCATCTTTCAGGGAAGAACAGGGTGCTGTATTAAGTACATTGCACTGTTTTTTATTATGTGGAGATAGCTTTGGTTTGGATAAAAAAAAAAAGTGAAAGTTGTAGTTAGTGTTGTTAAACGGAAGAAGTATTTTGTTCTGTTTTTGTAGAAAAGTTGTGTCTTGGACGTATCACAGTGCATTTGAACTGTAATTGCTTCTGACAGTGTTCTGTGGCTCTGTAGGAACAAGTTAAGCCAGGCTGTGCATGTATCTGCAGCTAATTTGGTTTCATGTCTCTGTTCATTTCACAGAAACATGCATCTGCAGCGTGAGGTTTGCATCTCTTGTAGATGGAATACTGCCATACTCAACCAGACAGCCTTTGGGGTGCATGCATGGTTGCTGGGTGAAGTGTGAATGCAAGCAGCCCTTGTGTGTGCAGGGGCTGCACCGTGCCCTGGGAGTCCCTCTCAGGCAGTGCAGGGCAGCTGTGCACACTCGGGGACACTCAGAGCACTCCTGCTGCCCCTCCTGGGCTGGGGAGGTTTTCCCCAGGCTGCTGCACCGGGAGGAGAGGAGGAAATCTGCCTGCAAAGCCAGCCAGCTGTTTCACAGTGAGGTGGAGTGGTTGTATTTACCTTTCTGAATCTCTTACATCCTATGACTTGACCCAGTCACAGGTGGAATTGGATTGTCCTTGCATCCACAGGTCTAAAGGGGAAAAGTTCACTTGTGCTGAGTGCTTCAGCCATTGTCCCTGCTCTGTTGCTATAGTTCCTGCTCTTTAATCCCCCCTGGCCTCAATCCTTCAGCTACAAATGCACATTAACTTAATTACCTTGAGTTCCCTCCCTGGTGTCCCAAGCAGTGAGTGCAAACCTGTGCATATTTAAGGTGTTGATTTGTCTCCGTTTTTTTCATCTTCTTCCAGCTCATAGTGATGACTCTCAAAGAAACGCCCTAATTTGAGTATCTGCTCTTGTAATCTATCCTTCAGCAAAATGTTTGCACTCACAAGCTGGTCTTTCTCTTGCCCATCAGTAACATTTACACTGGTAATTTAAGAGGTGATGATGAATTTGCCCTAGGCAATGCAACAAGTATTTTTAAGAAGTTCAGATGTTGCTGAGATTTTTCATTACTGAATTTCAGCAAGCACGTTTACTAGGTGTTCCTCACTAGGTAAAGTGGCCTAAACTTTAGTAGTAACTGAGTTTCTGTTAGTCCATGGAGTTTCGGGATGAGGGGTGCTGGTAACTTTTGATGTCTCAGGGCCTGCATTGACTGACAGGGATTCTGTCCCACCTGTCCTGTCAGTCCAGCTGAAGCTTTTAAAAAGATTGAGTCCATGGGTATTCTTCTTTCCTCTGGCTTTCATTAAAAAAAAAAAAAAAAAAAATAAAAAAAAAAAAAAAGAAAAAAACCCAACCACACAAAAAACCCCCCCCATGCACTTCACATCTTGAAAGTTAATCCTGTTAGAAATGTTTCTTTTAAAAGGCAGGGGCGCTGGTGTGTGCAGCATTCCCCTGTGGGCCAGCCCTAGAAGGAAAGGAGGATTTCAGTGATTATTTGTTCTGGCTGCTTCAGTTACCTAGAGAGACTGAGAAGGAGAAAGAAATATGTAGAAGCCGCTATGAAACTGAGTATTGAAATCACGTTGGACTTGCTTTTCTTTCTGGGATAATGCAAAGTTGTATCCCTCAGAGTCATTTAATATCTTCATTAATCTCTCAGTGACTGAGAGCATCACATATCTACAATGAAGTATGAAAGAAAAATGTATTTTACATTGAATTAATTCTGTCAGGCTTCTCAACAGCTGTTCTCCTTAATTATGTAACATACCGTTGGTATTTCTTCATTTAAATTTGCAGATAAGCAGTTGTAGAAATGGTTGAGCACGTGTGCATGTAGACTGAAAACAGGTTTATGTCATGAGCATCCTTGGATTCCCTGTCATCATCCACGTAACTTGGCACGCTTCCTAAAAGCCACCCATGAATAAAGCAAAAATAATAACTATCCTGATAGCCATGCTTTCCGTCACACTTCTTTTTTTTCCTAATTCTGTAATTACAACTTCTGTAAATTATTTTTCTTTCTGTCAGTTTTTGGTCTGCATCAGTGAGATCTTGATGGAAACGAAGAGGATGATGTACCAGTAGGTTGTGGGGGAGTGTGAAGCATTATTTTCTTGCCAGTGAGCTGTTACAAATCTGCACGTGCAGTCTCCTGAGGAATTACTTAATACATCCCCAGTGTCCTGCTGTCCCTGGTGGGCTGCATGTCCCCACTGCCCTGGCCACACTGCTCTGCTGGGCACAGACAGGCTGGGCAGGGCAGGAAGGGGCTGAGCTGCAGGGCAACAGCACATCTCGTCCTCCCTTCTTGTAAACTGGTTATTATAATTTAAATTACTCCTGTGCAAATGCAGTGATCTTTGAAATGACATTTCAAAGGGGTTTGTGTGAGGGAGTGAGCGGAATTGTAAAGTCACATTATAAATTTATTTTATTCATGGGGTTCTCAGTGTTATCTTTGAATCACAGAAAGTGATTTGTGTTGGTGCTGAGAGTGTTCTACACCTTATTCCCAGAGAAAAGAGTAATGTTCTTGTCATGTTAATTGTTTTTGAATTAGGTTTATTCTTCTGCAACAGGTTCAATTTCTGCAGTAAGTTTTTTAGGTGAGCTTCTTAACTCAGATGGATATTAGTAAAATCAATGGGAAAATGCTAGTTTAAGTTTGGGGTTTTTTCCAGGCAGTAAGTATTCTGTAGAGTAGGAATCAGTAAGTAGCACTGGGCTGTTGACAGCTGTGTGAAAGTAAGGCTCTAGAGAATGGCTTTGCAGTCTTGTTTTGTGGGATTCACGTGGTGGAATGTCACCACTGTGAGCTCCTGGGCTGCCTGTTCATTTCCACAAACTGTGAGAGAGATGCACAGTGAAATACAAGAGGAGTGAACTTCCTGGGGCCCACACTGCCATCTCAAACGCAGGCTAACTCTGAGAGCATGTGGGATAACTTATTTTGAGAGGTACCACAGTTATATCTTCTAACTTACCCTCTGAAAATTAACTTACAAAACATTGCCTCTCTGCTGGTTTTTCTGAGGCCTTTGCCAGGAATCTTTGCTACTTGAACCGAGCACTGAAAACAGATAATCTATCCTCTTCTTATATTTTTTTCTTCTTTTTTTTTTAGTTTGCATAATAAATGTGTTGAACGCCATAAGATGAAGAGCTTTTAATTTTGCAGGGTTTGGTTGGCTGTCAAAGAGACATTAAAACAAGTGTTTTCCAGCCAAATTGCATCTGCTGAGGGAGTGATGGATCCAAAGAGACGCTGCTCATGCTGCCTGTCTGCACGTTCCTTGTGGGCAGGACTGCAGAAGAGGAATTTAATGTTTCAATGTATAAAAACATTTAGGACGAGATCTGCGTTAAAATGTGGATTCCAAGCCACTGGGCCCTGGAGAAGTTTGGTGGTGTTTGTTATGGCTGTTTTAACTGTGAAAAATAACCAAAAAAGGGCTTTTTAAGCATTAGGTTGTGTGACTCAACAACTTTATTGTATCAGAAATAATAGAACATACAGTTAGGGAGCAATGCCTTGCTGCAAATAAACTGTTAGTTTTATAAATACAATCATCCACACTAAAACAGTTATTCCTGCTTATTTCTGGGATAACACTGCTCAGTATGTATGTTCAAAAACAAGTAGAATTCTTCCAGTGTAAAGGACAGAAGCAGAAAGAACAATTTTATCAATTTTCGAAGGATGACATTTAAGAGGTTTTATGTAATTTAAAAATACACAGTTTTTTTAATCTGTAGTTCAGCCCGAGTTGGATTGAATGTTTTAAAATGCTGGAGAGAAAGACTTTCCCCAGCTGTCTCTAACAACAAGGGAAAGATAATACTAATTTCTCTTTGTATCTTGAGCATTTAGTGAGGAAGTTCAGGAAATTATTTTTGTGAATGCAAATTAGATACAAAGCAGGCTAAAATATTTTGTGGGCCCTGTGGAAATGATGCAATCCCAGAGAAAAATGGAAGCTCTGTGTGTAATCATCAGAGGCACACAACAGACAGCCTGTGAGATGCTCTCCCTGTAAGGAAAAGCCAAGTAAGAAATGAGAAAATCATAACGCCACTAATTGTAGGGTCGGAGACTTACACTGAACTTGTTCATTAAGGAGCCAGAGATTGTTGAAACATAAAAAGTATTTGTCATTCTGATTAATGTACTTGCAGTTAACAGTGTTAAAAAAGGCCTAAGTTGCCCTGTTCTCTGTGGATCTGTGCAGTAAGGGGGATTGTTTGATTTTACAATCAGAGTTTTTACAGCAGAGCCTGGTGCCTGACCCAAGCTGGGAAAGGGGCACTGGGGTGGTGGGGGCACTGTGAGAAATTCACTGAAATCTTCATCATTCCTTACCCAGCATTTGAAAGGATTACAGCAGTAAGTGGCTTAATGAAATGTTAGTTTTGTAAAACCTTGTTATCCTGAGTTATACACTTAATTCAGAGAAAAGTAATGTACAGTTGAATTAGCTCAGGGCCAGAATCACCTGTCTTTTGGGCTATGATGGAGTGTAACTTGTATGTGTGTGTCTTTAAGCACACACTCAATGAAACAAAACCCCAGTTTTCTCATATGCCCATCTCCAACCAAAAGCAGTTAATTTATAATTGAAACTTTGCTTATTATGCAGTTATACATGATAGCACGACAGATTTTCAGGGCAGGGACCAGAGGATATATACAAATCATAGTTATACTGGGTCCAGCCTGCTTGGTTTTAGTCAAGTGCTCTTAGTCATAAGATCCTCAAGAAATTATTTGTATCTTGGTGGTGCCTCAGGAGGTCACAGAAGCAATTATAATAGAGAGAGACACCCATCAAAAGAGAGAGGAAGAAAACATTGTATTGAGCTTCTCTTTAAAGGTTCTGATTGGTTCTAAATACTGTTTTGGCCAGCAGTTAATTTTGGAAATATAATATACTAAACCCAACAAGTAGAATTCTTCCAGTGTAAAGGACAGAAGCAGAAAGAACAATTTTATCAATTTTCGAAGGATGACATTTAAGAGGTTTTATGTAATTTAAAAATACACAGTTTTTTTAATCTGTAGTTCAGCCCGAGTTGGATTGAATGTTTTAAAATGCTGGAGAGAAAGACTTTCCCCAGCTGTCTCTAACAACAAGGGAAAGATAATACTAATTTCTCTTTGTATCTTGAGCATTTAGTGAGGAAGTTCAGGAAATTATTTTTGTGAATGCAAATTAGATACAAAGCAGGCTAAAATATTTTGTGGGCCCTGTGGAAATGATGCAATCCCAGAGAAAAATGGAAGCTCTGTGTGTAATCATCAGAGGCACACAACAGACAGCCTGTGAGATGCTCTCCCTGTAAGGAAAAGCCAAGTAAGAAATGAGAAAATCATAACGCCACTAATTGTAGGGGCGGAGACTTACACTGAACTTGTTCATTAAGGAGCCAGAGATTGTTGAAACATAAAAAGTATTTGTCATTCTGATTAATGTACTTGCAGTTAACAGTGTTAAAAAAGGCCTAAGTTGCCCTGTTCTCTGTGGATCTGTGCAGTAAGGGGGATTGTTTGATTTTACAATCAGAGTTTTTACAGCAGAGCCTGGTGCCTGACCCAAGCTGGGAAAGGGGCACTGGGGTGGTGGGGGCACTGTGAGAAATTCACTGAAATCTTCATCATTCCTTACCCAGCATTTGAAAGGATTACAGCAGTAAGTGGCTTAATGAAATGTTAGTTTTGTAAAACCTTGTTATCCTGAGTTATACACTTAGTTCAGAGAAAAGTACAGTTGAATTCGCTCAGGGCCAGAATCACCTGTCTTTTGGGCTATGATGGAGTGTAACTTGTATGTGTGTGTCTTTAAGCACACACTCAATGAAACAAAACCCCAGTTTTCTCATATGCCCATCTCCAACCAAAAGCAGTTAATTTATAATTGAAACTTTGCTTATTATGCAGTTATACATGATAGCACGACAGATTTTCAGGGCAGGGACCAGAGGATATATACAAATCATAGTTATACTGGGTCCAGCCTGCTTGGTTTTAGTCAAGTGCTCTTAGTCATAAGATCCTCAAGAAATTATTTGTATCTTGGTGGTGCCTCAGGAGGTCACAGAAGCAATTATAATAGAGAGAGACACCCATCAAAAGAGAGAGGAAGAAAACATTGTATTGAGCTTCTCTTTAAAGGTTCTGATTGGTTCTAAATACTGTTTTGGCCAGCAGTTAAATTTGGAAATATAATATACTAAACCCATGAGTTAGTTTTCCCTTAATCAGTGTGGCTTGTATGTAACTATATATTAGCTGATAAGAGTGAATAAATCCAGTTTTACGTCACTCCTCAGTGGCATGCTGGTGATGACCTGTCTCAGAAGGGATGCTCTAATGTGATTAATGTAATTCAAAAGCAGAAATGCAAAAAAGAAATGCTCTGTCTTCAGTATAGAATGTGTATTACTTGCACAGGTGAGGAAAGCTCTAGGAAAAGGGAAAACCAGGGTGGACTAACAACAGGTTTCACAGAGGTAGACCAGAAATTCACAATTTGAGATTGGGTTTGAGGGTTTCATGGATCTGAATCACAGCTAGAAGGGTTGTATGGAATGTGGAGGAATTTGTGTGTGGAGCTCACCTGCCTGCAGGCCGCTAAGAGTTGTGTTTCAACAGAATGAGAACTCTTAAAATACCTTGAAATCTTGTTTAAGGACACTGGTTAAGATTGTAGACCTGTGCAATTAGGGGCAATAATGGTTATTTTGTTAGTGCCTGAAGGTGGTGGCTGCTGTTTGGATGCACAAACACCTGGTCACACCAGCTTCCACTCTGTGTGGAAATGCCAATATCAGATATCTTTGGGTGTTGTTAGTATTAGAAACTCATATGAAACCAAAGGAGTAAAATTCAGCCTCACAGCTACCTTTGGTGGAATTCTCATGAGCTGACTGGTCTGAAGTGCAGGGCTCTTTTTGGGGGAAAAGCAGGCTGCCTTGTGCTCTTTGTGAAGGTGGGAGAAATGTTAGCTGGGAGACTGTTCTGGAAGGTGAATGCTCTGCCTGCATTCTTCTCCTCTGTTTGTAGAGGTCATAGCAGAATGGTTTCATGCCCATGATTATTTTTTTCCAGCATTAGCTGACATTTGTAATGAGATTTTTGTGTTGTGTGTCCCGGTGCAGAATGGGCGCTGCAGACAACATCTACAAAGGCCGCAGCACCTTCATGGAGGAGCTGACAGACACCGCTGAGATCATCAGAAGAGCCACCTCGAGGTCGCTGGTGATCCTGGACGAGCTGGGCCGGGGCACGAGCACACACGATGGCATTGCCATTGCTTATGCCACCCTGGAGCACTTCATCAGAGACGTGAGTGCCGTGGCGCGGGCAGGCCGCGCAGGCCGCGGCCGCGCAGCAGGCTGCCATGTCCGCCCTCAGGGCTGTGGGTGTGCTGAGGGAGCACCACGCGAGGGCCAAAGCGAGTTGTGTGTGTGCTGCAGGTGCAGGCCCTGACGCTGTTTGTCACCCACTACCCCTCGGTGTGCGAGCTGCAGCAGCTGTACCCTGGCGCCGTGGGCAATTACCACATGGCCTTCCTGCTCAGCGAGGAGGACGGCGCCGCACAGCACACAGGTCAGACAGAGGCACCCCAGACACATGGTAACACTGATTGCAATGCCTTTTCTGACTGCCTAAAAAGCTGTTCGTAGCCATTTTCCTCCTCAGACCTTGCCAAAGGCTTTTTCCTGCACCCCGACCTGCCAACCCCAGCAGTCCCCAGTGGCTGCTGCCAGCAGTCTCAGGGATCACTCCTTGCTATTGATAACTCATTGGGCTACCTAAAAACAGGGGGCAGACCAAGTTAGGAGAATAAAAAGCAGTATTATTTATTGAAGGGCCTTCAGGTACATTTTGGCCAGGCAAAACCCTCCCTCAGGGGCTGCAGCCAAAATGAACAACGGGTCACGGGTTTCCACACTTTTATAAGTTTTGTCCATTTGCATATTGGGGGTTAATGTTCTAATTACAGCTTCAGGTAATGAAGTCATTTAACCCCAATTTCTCCCCCCAACTCAGTTTTGTTTGCATTTCTGGGCCCTGGGGCAGTGAGGTGTCCCTGACTGCCAGGCCTGGAGAGGAATTGTTGTGTCTGCCCAGGATGGGACAGCAGCAGCTGACACTGAATGTGGAGTGTGGAGTTGTGCACCAAAGAACTGCAGGATCACAAATACATGAAAATGATAAAACCTGAAATCCTAGGATGTCAGAGTGACAATTTACACCTGACCTGAATGTGCTACACCCACTCCAGTCACACATTTAGGGGGGTGGAAAGTGGACATGCATTCCTTCACGTGTTTGAGGAGGATATCTGAGCTGGGGCAGGGGAAAGACTGGCCCATCCCAGCATCCAACTTCCCACAGCAGCCAAACACAAAGGATTAGGGAGGCAGGATTAGGGATCAAACATATGGCAGCTCCTTCTCTGAAAGATCTCACTGTCTGGAAACATTTGCTATTTATGGGGCTTCACGAGCAGGATGTGTTTTGTAGCTCGCATGGGTTTCATTTCAGCTGGGCTGCACAATTTAATATCATGTACTTTCAGTGTCTTCGTCCTACTGTGTCAAGCAGCTCCAAAATTTAGCACTCTGTGGAGTGAAAAAACACATCTGATTGTTTTGAAACTGTTTTGGAAACATGATGGCCCCAGTTCTTGAATTATAAGAGGTATCATAAAGGCCTGTTCACTGAATAAGTGTAAAATTTTTAAATGTGTTTTTTAATGACTTGCCATTGCTATTTGCCATTAACCTTTCCCCTAAATAATTCTTCATATTGTGTTATCTGCTTACCTTGTAAGCTGCTCAGGACAGGGGACTTACGTATTTGCCACAGAGAGGAGGTTTTGATTTTGGTTTTATCTTTTTAGGATCTGAAGGGGAAGAGAACCCTGAATTTATCACTTTCCTTTATCAAATAACTAAAGGAGTCTCTGCAAGGAGTTATGGGCTAAATGTTGCTAAACTGGCAGATATTCCTGAAGAAATCTTGAAGAAAGCAGCTCACAAATCAAAGGAATTGGAGAGAATAGTGAACATTAAAAGGTCAAAACAAATGTGATTTCTTTCTTTATTTATTTCCTTCTATAATACCTACTTATGATCTCATCTGTAATAGTGAAAATACTCATGACTTTAATTTAGAAAGTATTGATTACTTACTTTGGAACTTGAAATTGTCTTTGCTTACTAAAGTGTAGAAGGAAATATAGACATTATTCTTCTGGTTTAACTTGAAAATAAATATTTATAATATGTTTGGATTGCCCCCACAAGCACCCAGAATTTTATTGAAACTTCTGGGGATTTTAACATGTCCCTGATATTCAATTTTCATTCAGGGGTGTTTGTACTTTATATATTAGAGTAGTTATGAAAATTCCTGTGTGTATCAAGTGGCATAACGGATTTGTAAGTCCTGTAACATTATGTGCACAGTTTAGATATTCATAACTGTTTTCAGTGGTTTTTTTTTCTTTTGCTGTTACTTTCTGTGGCAGTCCTATGAGCAAAATTCAAGTAGCCCCCAAGGAACATAATGAACCAAGATCTTGGTTGTCTGATGGCTGTGCCTAATCCTGACAGGATAATTTTACATGAGAACATTTTGACTACTAATTATTTATAGGTGCAAACTTTGGAACTCGTTAAGCTCAGCGCTTAACGACGTTTTTTATCCCCTCTTAATAAAGCCAAAGAGAAACTCTGGAAGGTACTTGACAGTTTATAGGAAAAATAATGCAGTGGCTCATGCTAATTGGAAATATCAGTCTGTAATTGGCAAAAAAACCAAATCTGGAGTGGGTCTGGTCTGTGTGGTGGGAACAGAGTTTTCAGCTCAGGGGAATCACACCTGGTGGCACTGCCCTTGTCACAATACCCATGGGCCAGACACCTTGTCTTGTTTTTTAAAATCACCCTCATTATTTAAGAAAATGCACCATGTAATTTCATCCAGTTTTGACACTACTGTCGTTGGCAATGTGTGTTAACCCATTTTAAACCTCTGGTAATTTGTCACAGCTCTTATAAATCAAAAAATGCTGAGAAGAAACAGGAAGTATGTGTGCACTCATTTATATTGAAAATGTGTTTTCTTTTTATGATCCTACAAATACAAATTTGTATGAACTGAATGTCCAAAATTAAACAGGGCTGATTGGAATGCTGTTTATTTCCTTCAACAATTAGTTCTTACCATTTGTTTATAGCATTTTGTCAGTGCTGCTGGTGCTGTGAGTTAGTTATGAAATTAATTTGTTGGCTGACCTAGAGCAGGAACATGAATCTTAGAAAATATTAACTTGTTGTTTGAAGATCACATAACATTTTGAGCTGTGCTATTTTGGACTGTTTATAAAATTTTACAGACGACTGTAGGACTTTTAGGGTTTGATGTGCTTCACTTAAAAATGTGTCTGTATTTTGATTAGGGTTTTTTTTTTCTCTCCCACAGGAAAAAAATGAAGTCCTTTTCTGAAGCATGGAAGATAAATGATTCTCAGGAACTCCAGGAATGGAAAAATATGTATGAACCTGAGGATGAAAGAAAGGACAGTTTTTAATCCTCAAATCATGGTTAAAGATGGAAGATACTGGAGGTGCAACATACATGTCTGGAGACTAATGGATTTTATCAGGGTGTAGTTCCAGGTGCACTGAGCTGACTTTTTTCCTTTCTGAGAGATCACAGATGCTGCATCATGTGTAGTTTTCTCTCCCACATCCCTTCCTTTTCACCCTTTTCCTTAAGTGCAAACTGCCTATGGGGATTGGTTCTGATTTGTTTAAAAACCATGAAAAAAGTATTGATAAATTATAAGGTAACTTTTTATAAATAAAACAATGTGTTTCACCTTTATTGTGCTTATTTCTGAAGAAATATTTGTGTGTGTTGGGAAAATGTAATCTCAACTGAGACTGAATCTGAACTGAATCTCAACTCTGCTGTACAGCCAGCAACTGCTAACAGTGGTTACTATAAAGAGACTTTTTTCCTTGTTCCCATATTAATGGATTAAAAATTCACTGATTTTTTAGGGCACCCTTTTTTCCTGATCTTTCCCCTGTCTGGACGAGTCTGGAGAAAGACTTAACTCCAAAAATAATGTTGGGGTATTGTAAGGGTGAGTGAAAGGGGCAATTCAGAGTGTGCAGCTGGCATCCCCAGCGCTCTGTCAAATGCAAAGTGGAGCTGAAAAATTCAGAAGGGCTTCTCAATTTTTAAATTTCCAGTTACCACGGCCAAATTTCGTATGGGAATACGACATCCAATTGGGTTTTTCCTACAAATAACCAGACTAAACACAGTGCTGTGAAAATGGACAACGATGCTGACATGCCTAAACCTCATAAATAGCAAAAGTATTATAAAAATAATGCAATGGTGTGGTGGGCCTGGCTGCCCTGCAGCCCTGAGGGGGCTGTGGTGCCCTGGGAAGCCCCAGGAGCAGTTTGGTGGCAGGGTTTGTCCCTGAAGGTTTGTCCCTTTGTTTGCTCCAGGGTTTGGCCCCGCTGCAGCAGCCCCTTCCTGAAGGACTGCACAAAAGGGAGTGATTCTTTACATGTCATAGGCAGCTGCTAACCTGAAACAAACAATTCTCTCCAGGTGTCAGGACATCAGGGAAACAGTTTGTCTACCATTCAGGGATCCGTGGGAGCTTCTCCTCCCAGTGCACTGCCCTGAGCTGGAGGAGCTGGAAAGGAAAATTAATCTTGCAAGGTGTGACTGCAGGTGTGTGTTTACCTAAGCCAGGCACTGTGAAGCACAATGAACCCAGTGCTCTGCTGCTGATGTGCACAGACACAGTGCTGTGGGTCTGGAGAGGGAATGAATGAATTACTGAATTCCTGCACGTGCCAAATGCACTCCTAGTCCTCACCCTCGAGAGAGCACTCAGACTACGCTCTGACAAGGAAGGAAAAAAGGACTGGATGCAGTGAAAGCCATGGAGAACTGCAGAGAAGCCCGGGGAGGTGGGTTTGGTGCTGCTGGGCTGCTGGTGCTGTCCAGAGCTAGCACAGCAGCCTTCAATGCCTGCAGACAAGGAATGATGGTGAGCCCTGTTCTGTCAGCAGGGCAGCTCGTCTGGCTGTCCCTGTGGGGCTTCCTGTGTCCATGCCATAACCACTGCTTTATTCACTGCTGATTAATTCCTGGGGAGCAGGTGAAATGTGTGAGGGTGGGAGGGTGCTCTCTGAGGGGCTGCAAAGTGCTGCTGCTGGTTTTGGGGCATGTTGGTGATGGGGCAAGGCAGGGACAGTGCAGGGACAGTGCAGCTGTATCTGGGCCTTGCTCTGATGCAGAGCAGGAACCCAGGGCATGCCTGGGAGCATTTGTGCAGCAGGAGATGATGCAGACAGACAGGCCCTCCTCAGCCTTGGGAGAGTGAGTGGGGTGTGAAGAAACAAAAACTTTCTGGGAAACAGGGAAAAGCCTTGCTTTTGTAAGAGATTTTTGTCTTCATTCCTTTCTGCTGTGGGTTGGGGGTTCTCTGTCATAGCAGAAGTCCTTCTCAAAGACAGTTGAGAAGTTGTCTTGTCTTTTTTGTTAATTTCTCTTTTATTGTCTTTTCAGTCCCAGCACACTGACCTTCATCTTAAAAAGAATGTGAAGTACAGCTTTGGTAGAGGGATCCTCTTGGAGATGTGCCTTGTTTTTAAATCAGAGTAATGGGGTTTTGGCTGTGTGCTGAGTCTACAGGTTTGATCCTCTGAGGGTAAAGAGGAGTGGGCTGTGTTAGATGGTGCCTGGTGATAGTGGGAATCCCTCCTAGTGGGAAATCCTCCTAGGGATGTCCTCACAAAGGAATGTTTAAGTCTCTCTTCCCAAATGTTACAGTTTTTGGAAGCCTGCAGAGGGTATTGGGTTCTGCTCCCAGCAATTGCTGATATGGTGACACACCGATGTGAGAAGTGCAGCTTTGAGCTGCACACACTGGCACAGACTCTGCACTTCCTGGCTTTCATCCATATTTCAAAATGCTTATCACTTTCCTGAGCTCTGTCACTGCTCTCCCTGCTCCCAGCAGAGAAATGTTCATGCCTTTCCTCTGGAAGGTGTTGCCTTCTCACCTCAGAGCCCCTGGATGGAAGGGAGGGTGCAGTGCCTGCCTCCTTGTGTTTGGTTATTTTAAACAGTTACTGCAGAATGTGCAAAGCAAAACACATTGCCAGGAGCAGTCACCTCTGCTGCTGCCAGACAACATCTTTCACTGAGGGAATCCTCCAGAGCATTTCTCTTCGTGGTGCACAGTTTTCCAGAGGTATTTATATTTATATGACATGAATTTGCTAACACAAAGGTTTACAAGGTGTGCAAATCAATTTAGGGATCACTGAAATGTCAGCTGAGTCAGGTGTAACAAAAAGCATGTTTCCTGCAATGAAAGTAATGTTTGGTATTGATAGGGATCTGAACGTAAATTATCCAGATATTTCTACTCTGTGTTAAAGTACTGCTAATTTAATTAAATTGTTTTAGTAGAAGTATTGCAGTAGTTCTGATATAAATTGTTTGGGTTTTTTTCTTTTTTTTTTAGGGAAATAAAGGTTTGGTGGATTGCATTGCACAGAGATAGTGGGAGTTCCTTAATGATACTACATTACATACAGATTTTTCCCCTGCCTAGACTTAGGGACAAGTAGAAAGCAAAGGAAATCTTCTTAAACTCCTAAAAATCTGTAGCACTTTCTGAAGCAATCACCTTGATTTGGGATGCAAGTCCTTGCAGGCCAAGCTGTTCACTGTGAGGGCCTGTCTGAAAATGGACTGGTTCAGCCATAAGTGAACTGTAGAGAGAGACTTCAGACATTTATAGTTTTCAAATACTTATGTTCTTTTGCACTTGCAAGGAATCTGTAATTTTTTTGTTGCCCTTTTTCCAGATATTTCCTTGAGAGTAAGTAGTATTTTTTCAGGTGTTATAAAATAAGGTTGTTTTTATTTGAAATACTCATAGCTTCCCATAGTAGCAATAATGAAAAATTCTTTTGATGTTATTGGAATTTTTAACCTTTTTATTTTTTAAGCAGTCAGTTTCTGGGACTTTGCAATGTGCAGTAGGAAGAAGGATGATTCCTGGGAAAGAAGGGATTGGAAAATACAACACACAGCAAATTTCAAATGCACAATCAGCTGTAAGGAAGTAGAAATCAACATTGGGTTTTCTGAATCATAATAATCCCAATATCTAGAGTGACTTACAACTCAAGAGCGAGATTACTAGATATAATTATCTTGCTGTTATGTAACACTAAATAAAAGTTCCAGTTGAGGGCTGAGCTTCTCCCTCTGCCTGCATATGGAGTTACTCCTCTTTGCATTGTGCTGTCTGCAGAGCGCTGCAGGAATTGAGTTTTGGGGCATTCCAACATGCCCAGGGTGGTGTGAGCACACACTCACAGTCCTGCTCAGGGCAGGGTCTGTCCCTGCTCCCAGGACTAAACCAGGGAGCGATGCCCCTTGTAATTTGAACTTTTTCCCCCCAGTCTGATGTCAAACTAATTAAGTTTTAATAATGCAAGGTACAGCACACCGAGGTGCCCCGAGCCAGCCTTCCCACCAGGCTGAGGCAGGACAGTGTCCCTGGGAGCACCCTGCTGCCCACAGCTCTGTGTGGTTCGTGTCCTCCTTGGCTCTGCTCTGTGCCCACCTCACCCCGCTGGGAAGTGTTCCTGCATAAATTGAAATGCTGCCTCAATTTGCAGTGCTTTGCCTAAGCAAGGCCCTATTAATGCAATTAAGTAGCTATGTTAAATGAGCTGATCTTCTAGGCAAGTTCCTATTCTTGATGGCTCCCACATAGGAAAAGAAAACTTCGCTAATCCTTTAATTAAATTGCAAACTAAATCTGTGTAAGCCTTTTGACACATTTTTTTGAGAAGCAATTAAGGCTTAGAAGGGATCTGTGGCTGATGATACCTTAGGTCTGTCCCACAAGCCCTCAGGCAGCTTTCCTTCCCCCTATTCCCCAGCAGTAAGACACAAACCTCCACCTGATTTCCTTGGGATGTACCTTTCCTCCCCTTTTTAACTGGTACAAAATGTTTTACTTTTTGTTCTTCACATCCAGTGGTGTGTGCTACACCCATCTCATCTACAACTGCCTTTTTCTTCCTCCTGATAAAAAAGGAGACTGCTCAACAGAAAATAGATTTTTTTTTTAAATTACCTAGATCCTGTAATTTAAAGGACTTGAATTTAAACTTTATTTAAATAAAACTTTAAATAGATGTAACCGTTCCCCTATACAGCAGCTCCTTGCAGCTAAGGGGAATCCCTCTCCTTCAGTGGAGCCTCCAGCAGTGCGCAGGAGTTTGCATTCCCCACACTTTGGTGTGAATTTGGGGCATTCCCTGTGGTGCTGTGTGTGCTGCCTTCTGCCCTGCCCAGGGCGGGCACAGCCCTGTGAGCTGAATCCTAAAAAAGCTGAATCCCTTAAAATTGTGCCCAGGGACTTCAGCAAGGGTCCGTCCGGGCTCTGGGTTATTTATTCTGGTCCCTGTTATTTATTTCCCTTGTGTTTCACCAAATCTCAGCTGACATCCTCTCTACAGCTGTTTGTAAGTTGTTACACATTTAATAATTTCTGCCTGCTGTGTTTTTGACCTGGAGAACCACAAGGAGAAGCATTTTGACTCTTTCCCACTTTGCACACCAAGCCTGTAATGCCCTGCTGATCACCACAGCATGGCAATAAAGCAATAATAATCTGACACATTTGCAAATAAAAATAATGTGACATATTTTCAAATCTCATTCGCTCTTGTTTTCTCAGGTTCAGGTCCCCAAAGTTCTGAGACAAGCTCCCAGTGAGTGCTGTGTGTGGGTTTCCCTGAGCTCAGCAGATCTGTGGTCACCATCAGGGATTTAAAGCCTCCCCTCTTCTCTCCTGTGCCATTTTCGTTCTGCATCACTGCCAGGCACTGCAGGAGCTGGGCACAGCACTGGGCTGGGATTGCCAGTGAGGAAATGGAGCCTCTGACAGGGCCCGAGGCAGCACAACCTTTCCTGTGCTGGCAGGAGTGTCAGGAGAGTTTATACTGCTCACAGCAGGGAGTGCAGAGGAATTATTTGCAAGAGCAAGTCCTGGCCCTGCACCAGTGCCAAAGTGGTTTTGTCACACGCAGGTTACGAGCTGCACAGTGAGCTCCTGTGAGTGCTTGCCCCAAGGTTTACAAGGTATTGGGAAGGAAGTTATGGACAGAGCTGCACTGAAAAGTGCATTTTGGTTGCCTGACCCCGTTCTTTTCTCATCATCCAAGGGCTGTACATGGTGCACACACCTTCTGAGCATCCCAGCACAGGCCCTCGACTCACTTCAGCTCCACTCCTTGCTACACTTACAAAGAAATTCATACTTGGGCAGTCACACCTCTACGTGATTTGGAATTTACAGGTCTGTAGGATTGAAAGACATTGTCCAAAACAGGATCCCAAATGAACTGAGGGCGGAATCACGTTTATGAACAGTAAAGCATTGCCAGCTGGTGCCACCCCAAAGCCCCCCCAGAGCCATGGGAAGGGATTTGGCAGCTCTGAGCTCTGTGTCTCACAGATGGGGCTCTGACCCTGTGCTCCCCCAGGGGCTGTGGGTGACAGCCCCTGCTCCGTGGGCAGGGAGGCACTGGCACAGGGGCTGATGCCTTAAGTTTGAGATTTCATATTTCCCAGACTCTGCGCTGCATTGGTGTGTGACTCTGAACTTCATGTACAGTGCCAGCAGCTCTCCTCACAGCTCAGGCACACAGAACAATCCTTTTCCAGCCCCAGAACGAAGGACACCACTGCAGCTTCAGCCCCAAAAGTGCCCACAACAGGAATGGAGGAGCGCAGCCTGGGAGGGTGGGACTGCCCAGCCTGGGGCTGGAACTGGACAATGAACACAAGGTGGAAATGGACCAAAACTGATAAAAGTGTGAGAACTTGTGACTCAGAGTCCATCTTGGGTCTGCCTTGGGTGGAGCCACAGCTGGGCTCTTGTGCTGCCCAAGGTGCATCCTTTGAGGCCTTTTAATAAATATGCACTTTGTTCCTTTGACACTGCCTAGCCTCTGTTCTAGGCAGCCTCTGAAGGCATCACAACCTCCCCTCCTCTGGGAGTGCAGGGCAGGAGAAAGCTGCTCCTGTGGGAATGCAGGGCAGGAGAAAGCTGCTCCTCTGGGAATGCAGGGCAGGAGAGGCTGCTGTGCTGGTGTCCCAAACCTCAGATTGTATCCAGGTAGGAATGCTTGGCTCCTGCCCTGGGCAGAGCATCTCCCCATGGGATGCTGGAATTTGATCAGCCATGCAGGGACACTCAGTGGCCATGAACAGCAGATAATTAATAATTAATGGCCCATGAGCAGCAGAGATCTCCTGGAGGGTGGACTGGCTGTGGGAGAGATACAGAACACTGCCCCACCTGGTTTTAACAGATTTTAGCAGGTTTTAACAGATAGTGTAGAATAGATTTGGTTTCCTCTGGCATTGCAGCTGCTCCTGAGCAGGATTCTGGGGTGGGGGAGCCCAGTGAGCCCCAGGAGCTGCTGGGGAGGGCTCTGAGCCCCCTGCTCTGTCTGCCCCGGGACCCCAGCCCCCCCAGCAGCCTTGGATGGGGCTGAGGGAGCAGGGCCAGGGGCTGGGGAGGGCTCTGCTGTGCCCAGGAAGAGCTGGGGCCAGAATTCCTGCCTGAGCTGGTTCTGTCCTGGGGCAGCAGAGGGTTGGGTGGGTCAGGTGTGTGCTGTGCCCCTGGAGGGGCTCTCACCTGCCAGGAGAGATCACTGTGAGCAGACACTGCTCTGGCTGAGGTAGATCCTCCCCAAGGCAGCTGTTTAAAAATTCCAGTTGTGTTTGGATCCCTGGGAATGTCCCAGGCCAGGCTGGATGGGGCTGGGAGCAGCCTGGGGCAGTGGGAGGTGTCCCTGCCATGGCAGGGGTGAACAGGGATGGGCTCAGGGTGCCTTCAGCCTAAACCATTCTGGGACTGATTCTCATTCTGGCTTGGGAAGATGCAGCCAGCATCAGCCTGGATGTTCTGACTTCCAGCAGCTGATTGTACCTGAGCCTCTTACCCAGGAGTAATCTGCCAACAGCAAATCTCACTGAGGGACAGCTTGTCTGTTTTGATTCTTACCAAGGCTTTTTTTCCCCCTTCCCCACATTCACCAGGAATTCATATTGTGCTGTAAACAAAATGTAGTTCAAGGATTTTTAATTTTTTTATATTCTGAATGGAAGGCCATATGATGCTACGTGCAAAGCGAAAGCTTTCAAGAGGGCAATTCATTACAACCTTTGTAGAAAATACAAAATAATACATGCAGCCCTCAGCTGAGGGTTGTTTATGTGCTGCAGCAGTGAACTGTTGGCAGAAACCTTCACCTCACACACAAATAGGAGGCAGCAGTCTGTCAGTCATGTCCTTTAGGAGCAGGCATTGTTTGGATAGCACCGGCATCAGTTTCATGTTTGTGCAGTCTTGTCAGGGCAAATCTCTCTTGAGAGGCTCAGAATGAGAGTTTTAACATTGCTGTAAGCAGCAGCATTGCCCACTGCTCCAGCCCCGAGCTGGGAAAACCCAAATTCTGCTCTGGGGATTGCTGCTGGCTGCTCATGCAGGTCCCAGGGAGGCAGGGCAGGGATGCTCAGTGCTTGGGTGCTGGGATGTGCCCGTGCTGAGCACAGAGAGGGGCCAGGCGCTGCCTGCAGCTGAGAGCCAGCCTGCAGGGACAGCCTGCACCCCACCTCAGTGCCTCAGTGCTGCCCAGCACTTCTCACGTGCTGGGGGCAAACAGCAGGACAGGATTGCCCAAAGCACACAGGTTTTAGGCCAGAAAAGCCCTCTGCACACAGAGCAGGACATGGGAGGAGAAAATGTCCAAACGTGCCCTTTGGTGCTTGGGTGTCTGCTCTTGGACTCAGGAAAAAAAAAAAAAAGAAGGTTTGGGTTGGAAGGAGCCCTAAATCCCACCCCAGCCATGGCAGGGACACCTTCCCCTGTGCCAGGCTGCTCCAGCCCCAGTGTCCAGCCTGGCCTTGGGCACTGCCAGGGATCCAGGGGCAGCCCCAGCTGCTCTGGGCACCCTGTGCCAGCCCTGCCCACCCTGCCAGGGAACAATTGCCATTGCCAGGATCCCCAGCCAGCCCTGCCCTCTGGCCCTGGAGCCATTCCCTGGGTGCTGTCCCTGCAGCCTTGTCCCCACTCCCTCTGCAGCTCTCCTGGAGCCCCTCTGGGCTCTCAGGTGTCCCTGGGACTTCTCCAGGCTGGCCAGTTCCTCTCTCTGCCCCTTTCCTGCCTCTAAATTCCCTTCTCCAGAGTTAACTCTTCCTCTGCCAGCAGGTCCAGGGGCACAGTCTGACAGCCCAGGTACCCCACAGCTGCCTCCAAAACCAGCTTTGCTTTTCCCCCAAACCAGTCACAGGTGGGGAACATGATGCTTGGCATGTTAGCAGAAACTGCAGGTCTCACTCCCTGCCTTCAGCCCCTGCCTTTTCTCTCTTTTTGGAGCTTATTTCTGGTCAGTTCTGAGGGCTGAGACACTCGGAGGCACGGGGGCTGTGCTGAGCCATGGCTGGGAGCTCCCAAATCCTCCCTTCAGGCTGCTCCTGCTGCTGAACCAGGACCCTCCCTGCGGTGCAGGGGGTCTGACAGGAGTCATTCTGTGTGGAAAGCAATTTTTGCGCTGACAGCAATGCCTGAAAATGGCCAGAGGAATGTGGAGGAGATCCAGCAGGGCCCGGAAAGCAGCTGTGTGCTGAGGATGTGAGGTGGGACAGGCTCCTTGCTCCTGCTGGAGCATCTCCCCTGGTGTGAGCAGGAGTGGCCCCCAGCCCTGCTGTGCTCAGGGAGCTGCAGGCAGCCAGGATTCCTCACCATCCCACCCAGCAGCTCCCCAGTGGGTGCTCCCTCTGCCTGGAGGGCATTCCTGAGCAGGGCTGGGGACACTGAGTGCTGCCTGCTGAGTGCTGCTCAGCCCTGCTGGACTAAAGCTCATGGCAAACCCCTTGTCTGGCGGCTTTACATGAGGAAAAAGGTGCCATTGTTCACACAGGGGACAAGGGACAGCTCGTTTGGTTTCTGATTTGTATAATTAGAGGTATAATTTGTTTTTTCTTAGCTATCTTTGCAGCCTGTTATCATGCTGCTACACCTATCAATGAGATAAAGCCTCGTCCCTGCTCCCACACCTTAAAAAAACCCCATTTTTTTTGCATTTTGGGGAGTGCAGTCAGTTCTGTGGGTTCAGGGAGTGGTGGGGGCAGAAAGCAGCTTCTCAAGGGAATAGGAATGACACCAGCTCCCACCTTTCATCAGCAGCTGTGCAAAGGGCAGAGCAGGAAAAGCTGATGGAGAGGAAGGGCTCCAGGCTGAGCTGGAATCACCAGGGGCTGGGCAGGAGGCTCAGCTGAAATCAGCCCCTGCAGTTAGAAATCCAGCAGCCCCTTCCCAAGGAACCAGGCTGGGAATCCCAGAGTGGTTTGGGCTGGAAGGGACTGGAGGAGCAGCTGGCTCCAGGGCAGGGACCCCTCCCACGGGAAGAGAAGAGCCTGGGGGCTCTGGGAATTCTCTGCTTGGGTAATTTTAACCAAATTTTATGTGAGTGGAAGCCTTTGTAGGAGAGAGGGAAATTGGTTTGAGGCAGTGGACTGGGTTGTGATTGTTGAACAGCACACTGCCTTTCCTGCAGAACTGTATTTGTGAATCAAAAGCTCAGATAAAATCAGTAATAAGGGAAGCACTGAATAGTGGAAAGGAGGGCTGGAAGCCGGGCAAAAGTAGGTGAGATTAACCTCAGTGTAAATAGTCTGCAGCTCTCATGGAGGGAAATTTCTGTAGCAATAAAAAGATGAAAGTAAACTCTCACAACACACTGCAAGTTCTCCTGCAAGAATATATGTTGATTTTTTTCCCCCACTTTTCTGGATTTTTGTTTTTGCATAAGTTTATCGCTCAGATTTTTGGAAACCCAAACTACATTTTCTCAATTAACAAATCAGCTTCTTTGACTTCCCCAGAGGATTCACAGGTGGATTACTTCAACAAAAGACTCAGAGACTTAATGTAAAGGACACAAATGAAAAAAACAACTTGTTTCTCCTGGTTTCAAAGCAGGATCTTTTACTGAACCATGGTGTGTGTGTGTGGTACTCCACAGAAAATAAAGGAATATTACCTTATCTTTTCAGCATATGGAAGCCATAGGTTCCCATAACTCAGCTGAAGTTGTTAAGAACTGAAACCAACCAATGCAATACCATCTCAAGGGTTTCAGGATGAGTTTTTAATGCATTCTGCAAACAGAATCATGTTGATTTCTTTCAGAAACAATGAAAAAATCCATCTACTTTTGCTAGTAAAATCACAGTGTGTCTCACTACAGTTACGGGCTGCAATTTGTATTTATTTTCCACAAAACAAATTACATTATGTCAGGCTGCTGGAGTGAACAATAGTTATTGTTGGGAAACAGGTCCAGATAAGTTGTACAAGCTAGACTTCCTCCCTTAAGAGTTTCCCAAATTGAAACTGCAGGTTGTGGCCTGGGGACAGGGTGTACCCTGAGCCCTGGAGGCTCGGGGACCTCAGCCCTGCCAGGTTTCCCTGGGGTCTGTGGGGTGTGAAATCATTAGCACAGCAGCTGTCTTATTTCATGAATGAAGCACAAAAACAACGGGGTTTTCCTTTCTCCCCCATCTGGCAAGCCCAGCACAGCAGCAGTGGCAGAGAGCAGGGTTTCCAGTGGGTCAAACACAATTTCCAGGAGCATTTCCCACAAAGTAAGAGAGTCACAGGGGCAGCTGGAGGGACAGGGCTGCAGGAGGAGCCCAGCCACAGGGGAATGTCAGCTTGCTGGAGCGCCTAAACCTTGCTGGTGTGTTCAGGGAATTCCCCACCAGGAATGAGGAAGAGGAGAGCCTGGCTGCTCTTCCCATTGATATTCCAGCTGTCAGGAGTGTCCCTGCAGCACTCTGGGCTGCCAGGAGCAGACACAGCCACCCCCCCAGCTCTCTGAACTCGTTATTTGGGGTCGTTTCACATCCCCTCCCTGTGTCCATCTCCCCTCTGGTGCCAGGAACCTGCTGGAGAAAAGCTGCACAAAATATTCTGCCACCGTCCTCCACCCCTGCAGTGCCTGAGGTGCCTCTCCTCATTCCCTTTCCCTTCTCAGGCAGGGAGCTAGATGAACAAAAAGCAGTTTAATTTCTCCTTCTGCATCCATTTATCAAGTTGTATGTGGGCCATTGTTCTGTATGTCCAGGAAGGGATGTTAATCAATTAATAAATAAATATAGTTCCTGAAGTAAGCCTAATTATCTAAAACAACTATAAACTGATTTTCCTTGCTGTTGAAAGTCGCCTTTATTGTTATTAGCAAAAGAAGTCCGTATATAAACACCCTCACTCTGTGATTTGACTATCCCTACATGAGAAATAAGCTAAAATGGTGTTACAGAAATGCTGACTTTCTCCTGGAAAGCAGGAGTCTTGCGAGCTGCATTCACCAGGGTTCTTAAAACTGATATTTGGCAGTGATATTTTGTTTTTTGGGGCAAGCAAGGTTTAGTTTCAGGAAATGCTTTCAGGAGGGCACAGGAGAGTGGGGGTTTGAGCCCCACTGTGAGCTCCTGAGAGAGGAATGAGGGATTTGTCTGTACAGACAAGCTGTGGGTCTGCTGGTGGGTAAAACCAAAAAGAAAAGAAACAATGGGAAGGATTCCACTGATTGGTGAATGGAAAAAGATATTTGCATTTACAAATTGCCTTTACAATTGGATATTGAAAGATGAAATAGACAGTGGGGAAGAAAAAGCCCTACATTCCATAAGAATTAAAAGTTGAAAGGGAGGGTTGTGCATTAGAGGGGAATCTCTGGTATCAGGTGTTCTGGGAAGTCTGAACCTCCCAAGGACCTCAGAAATGGGGAGAGAGAGAGGGGAAATGTGGCTGGGAAATTGGGGTAAAAGGAGGATGAATTGGAGACACCCCAGGGGAATGTTCTATGGCTTCTCTCTTTATTGGAATAAAGGACTCCTTTGATTCCTTTTGGACATCAAGCTCTGATGTTTGAGAGTTAATTTTCCTGACACCAGCTTCAGCTTGGCCAGGAGGAGCTGGCTGAATAAGAGGGACAGAAGCCTTGGAAGTAGCCAGAAAATAAAACCTTTAATAGTCAAAAATAACAAAGGTGCAGAAGCCAGGTCCCAAAGACCCTGGGTGAGGCCAGCACAGCCAGGGCACAGACCCAGGCTGAGAGGTGAACTCAGGACGTGACCTTATAAGAAAAAGGTCTTTCCAGTGAAGGAAAAGTGGAAATTGCACCAAATTTGGGAAGGTTCTGTTATCAGGACCGGCTCCAGAATGGTTTTTAGGGTGGCCTGGCCAGGTGTCCCCTGCAGGGAAAATCCTGGAGCCCCCTGAGAGGCTGCTGCTGCTGCTGCCTGTGCTGAGCCTGCCCTGGCAGCAGGGGTGAGCTCCTCTGCTCCTGCCAGGCTTGTTCCTGGTTTGGGATTTCACACACACAGGATTGCCTCATATTTCTGGATTTTATCCACTCTGTGATTCCAGATTTCAGGGAAGATTGCTGTCCTGCAAAACCCTTCCTCAAAGCCTCCAGGGTGTAGGTGACCTTATTCTTTAATTTTTTTAAAATTTATTTTTAAAAAATTCTTTTGGTCACAAGAGAAGAAGCCATTTGGAGCTGCTTAAGGACAAAAAGGTCAGAGGGTGTTGGTGTTTGTAGGACTGTGAATTTGTGGTTGAGGGTCTTCTGTGTCTCTACATAAATGACAAAACTGCTGCCTGAAAAGGTTCAGCACAAGCTTCACCCCAGGTGAGGAGCGTGAGCAGAGCTGTTGGGGTGCCTGGTTTGTGGGGTGCCTGGTTTTTTGGGGTGCCTGTTTTTTTGGGGTGCCTGGTTTTTTGGGGTGTCTGGTTTCCAGGAATGTCTGGTTTTTGGGATGTCTGCTTTCTGAGGTGTCTAGTTTTTGGGGTGTCTGTTTTTCTGAGATGTCTGGTTTTTTTGGGGTGTCTGTTTTTTGGGATATCTCTTTTTTTGGGGTGTCTGTTTTCTGAGGTGTCTGTTTCTTTGAGTGTCTGTTTTTTGGGGTGTATGGTTTTTGAGGTGTCTGGATTTTGTGGTGTCTGTTTTTTGGAGTGTCTGTTTTCTGGGGTGTTTGTTTCTGGGGGTGTCTGTTTTGATGTGTCTGGGTTTTGGGGTGTCTGGTTTTTGGGGTATATGGTTTTTGGGGTGTCTGTTTTCAGAAGTGTCTTTTTTGGGGGTGTCTTCTTTTGGGGTGTCTGTTTTCTGAGGTGTCTGATTTTTGGGGTGTCTGGTTTTTGGGGTGTCTGGTTCTTTTGGGTGTCTGGTTTCTAGGGATGTCTGTTTTTTGGGGTGTCTGGTTTTTAGACTGTTTTTGGAGTGTCTGTTTTTTGGGGTGTCTGATTTTTGTGGTGTCTGATTTTTTTTTTGGAGTGTCTGTTTTCTGGGGTGTTTGTTTCTGGGGGTGTCTGTTTTGATGTGTCTGGGTTTTGGGGTGTCTGGTTTTTGGGGTATATGGTTTTTGGGGTGTCTGTTTTCAGAAGTGTCTTTTTTGGGGGTGTCTTCTTTTGGGGTGTCTGTTTTCTGAGGTGTCTGATTTTTGGGGTGTCTGGTTTTTGGGGTGTCTGGTTCTTTTGGGTGTCTGGTTTCTATGGATATCTGTTTTTTGGGGTGTCTGATTTTTGGGGTGTCTGATTTTTGTGGTGTCTGATTTTTGTGGTGTCTGTTTTTTTGGGTGTCTGTTTTTTGGGGTGTCTGTTTTTCCTGGTGGATTTGGTGCCTTCAGTGCATGGCCAAGGCTGTGCAGGGTCCGTGGCCCTGCCCAGGTGCCACCACGCCCTGCCTGGTTCCCCTGGGGGTGTGACAGCACGGTGACACCACAGCCTCACTGTTTCTTCCTAAATAGTTTTTATTTTGAGCCTGTGACTGTTTTCACCACAAGCTGTGTTTGGCCTGAACTTCCAATATAATTGATTGTAATGGAAAATGTGTTTGGGGAATAAACTCTTGTTTGTAATGCAAATAGATTCATACTTCTGCTCGTGCCTTTTTTTTTTAAACTTTAAACTGGGAAGAGGAGCACTGCAGGAAACCTGTGTGTTTTCTTAGATTAATTAAGAAGATTAGCTGAGAAAAGCGTGTTTTATCAGTGGCAGAATTAACAAGCACTTTGAGATTTTATTTTCCTGATTGTTTTCTTTACCAAGTGCCTTGCTCCGTGTGGGAAGAAAGCAGCAGAGGGAATGGCAAGAGTGAATATTACTGAGAAACCCAAATTAAAGCAGTGTAATTTTCTTTCAGCCTTTTCTACCAAACTTCTTTACCCAACTCCTTTTCTTGAGTGTTCCTCAGTTGTGCTTGTACTTCTAATTTTAACAGCTATTCTGATGCATATATGTTAATAGACTTATATAATTCATAGGGTACATCCCTGTTAGGCTGACAAGGCACAGCTCAAGTTGGAGCAATAACAATCCAAGACAGCAGAGCTTAGAAATGCTGCAGAGAAATGAAACCAGAACAATACTTTTTATATAAATTATATATATTTCATCTATATTTCATACCCATTTCTGCGTAACACTCAGTTTCAGTCACATCTGATGGGTCCAATTTAAGGCAATTAAGATCTTTTAATGGTTAGGGAGAAAGGATGGGCTGCACAGAACAAAAAACCCTTTGTGAAACACTGGGAACCATAAAACCTTCACCTCTAACTACCTGTATTTTTTGTGACAAATCCAGGTGTGAGCTGCAGGAATACTTTATACCACAGGTATTCCTGCAGCTGTGGAGGAACAGCCAACAAGACAAAATCCATCCAGCTGTGAGAGCTGCTGCAGCTCCTGCAGGTGTGTAGGCAGGAACAACCACACAGGAGTCACCTCCAGCCCCAAGCAGGAAAACACCCGGGATGTTTTGCTCTGGGAATGGCTTTGTGTGGCTGCTGCAGTGCTGTCACTGCCCCGGGGGCTGGCACGGGCACAGGGAGATGCCAAAAGCACAGGGAGAAGCCTGTCACTGCCTGGAGGATTCCCCAAGCGCTTTTGGGGTGTTTCTCCCCATTTTCTGAGCCCTGGGCCAGAGGAAGGTGCTGTGAGTGTTCCCCAGCTCAGCAGACAGCAGCCACCAAAGGGAGGTAGGTGGCTGCAGTGTAATTTCAAAAGTCAGAGCAGGATTTGTGCTGATTCCTCTCTTCAGCTGAGCGCGACGCGGGGACGGGAGGGCACAAAGCTCTGCGTGCCGTGGCTGACTCCACGTGCTGCTCTCTTTGCCTTTGGAAGGCTTTCCTGAGAAAAGAGTGGAAATTCTGTGTGTGTTTTTTGGGGGCATTGAGAGGAACAACCCCTGACTCCACATCCCCAGCAGGGACAGGGACAGGGACAGGCCCTGCTGGGGCACAGCGAGCTCATCCCCAGCGGTGTCTGCATCCCTGAGTGATAAACCTCTGCAGCTCCAAAAATGCCCAAAGTTCCCGGGGTGCTTCACATAAGGTTGGCAATTTGCTCCATGGGTTGAGATGGAATTCCCAGGTCTGTTTGGCTTCCTGCCAGGGTCTCTGAGCCATCCAGGGCACCCAGAGGGATGTCCTGGGTTCTGACACAAAGTGAGGGCAAAGGGGTGAGCAGCTGGTGAGGGTGACTGTGATCTGTGCTAAGGAAAGGGATAAAACACACAGACATAAGAGATTTCTGACAGAAATGGTATTTTCGGATGCAGGTTAAACTTCACCAGCACTGCAGATGCCACAGAGAGCTACCCAGGATGTGTTCTCCATCAGCATGGGGAAAATTGCCAAAACACACAGTTACCCTCATCCATTCCTTCCCCAGGGAATTGGAGAACTTTTTTTAGAGGTTTCTGCACACCCCTGCTCTTCCTGTGCCTATAGGATGAGTTACTTTCAGATATTTTTTACTCTTCATGAAGAATTCTCTAAGGGCATTATCTAATTAGCCTTTCTTAATATCTGACAAAACTACTGTGCAATAGCCGTGTCTGATCTGTGTGTCTACGTGTGTCAGAAATTTAGAATTATTTCCCCAAAGCTGTTAAACACCAGAGCAAGAAATGGAAACTGTAGAGATCATAAAGAAAAGTATTTTCATGTTGCCTTTTTCTTTGGTGAAAAATAGCACCACTCAAACAAGGAAAAATCTCACTCAAAATCCTTGAATATTTATAATCTATGTTTATTATTGATGCCATCAAACAGGATGGCAAATTGGAATAAATACAATTTTCAGCACCACTTGCAACCAGCAGTGTATAACAGAAGGGTAAACATCTGAAACAATGCAAGTGACCCAAGAATTAAAAACAAACAAAATAATAAGGGCATGAACACAATACACAATTTTTTAAATTTTCTAATAAAATTATGTTAATGTTATGTTCTTACTAACAATCAAAGGAGAACCTACTTGTGAAATAAACTCCATTTCTGCATTACAAGATCCAAGAGTACTTTGATATGGATTCAGGCCTTTGCTCATTTTAGCATGTAGCAGTAGTGGCTTTGTGACAAATGAAATAAATGTTTAGTTTTGTCTTTTGCTTAAAAAATATATATGGAAAATCTTGAAGTGCAATTAATTTACCTATCCCCAGGAAAGCTTTTTACTATTAGTGATGAAATTACAAATTTTATGTCAGTTGAGATACAATTTACAGATGGATATTGCTGATTTTTTCACTTTTAAATTATGTTTCTCTGGGCTATTTTTTCACTTTTCTTCCTCTTCATACTTTTTTCCCCCCCACAGAAAATTACAACCCACACCTCCCAGGCAGCTACAAAACTCCTCAGCTGGGAATGTGAGCAACACAAATTTGGTACCAGGGAGAAAGTGCATTATCAACAGTGGGTCAGCAGTTGCAGACAGCTGCTGTGCACTTCCCACCTGCCCAGAAATCCCCGAAATTAACAGGGGCTGATGTTAAGCTCAATTTCTTTGCTCTTGTTTGACAAGATGCTGTTTGGTATATCTTTGCTTGCATGTGAGGGGTGACAACACTGGCTCAGATCACTGTTGTCAGGGCTGCTCTGCCTACAGCCTTTTAAGATAATTTTTAAATTTTTCTCTGCTGTTACACACATTTTCCCCGGGCGTTTGCGTTTGAGCAGTTCCATTATTATTATTATTATTATTATTATTATTTTCAGTGCATTGCATCTGTACCCAAACCAAACGCAGTGTTCCCCTGCGAGGGCAATCCCCACACCGCCCTGGGTGCCCTGCAATGTTTGATTTCTGGCAAGTGGCTCCATCTGCCACAAGCCCCATTGCTGTGGCCCCTGGGCCTGCCTCCCCCCGGGCTGTGCTCGGCTCTGCTCAGCTGCACACAGGGGACACCAAACGTCTCTCTCAAGGCTTCCGCGGGGGAATGCAACTCGTGGATTGTCAAACCTGCCTCTGCTGAATTATGCACCCCTGTGGCAGATTATTTGCAGGCCTGGTGCCAGATGGAGAGAATTCTCTGCATCAGCATCAGGCCTTGTAAACATCGCCACTTCTTCCCAGGGTTACTTACTTGTTCCAGATGGCACCCGCTGCGCTCTCCGTATCTTCCTTCCAATCTGTGGGGCTTACTTTTTCCCAAGAAATGAGTGCTTTAATATTTTACACATTTTTCCTATTTCCATGCCAATATGTGAGAGTATCTTGACAGAATAAGCAAAGAGCGATTTGCATTCATACTCGGTTCACATGGAATAAGGAAAAAGATTAAAAAAAGAAAGGGAATTTTATCCTAATATGTCTTTTTAATTCTAAAGTAATTTTCCCAGCTACCAAGGGCTTTCTGAAACTGAGAGCAATCACAGCCCAGTGTCTGCTGATCCCCCTGCTCTCAGGAGCTCAGCCATCACACTGCCTCTCCCGACTCACATTTGGAGAGCATTATGAAATCTGTGTTGGGACATGCCAGAGCCTTTGGAACACTGAGAGCACTAATTTGAGATATCTCCCCACAACGTCGAGACAGCCTCATGCTTTAGCAATTTGTGAGCTGTAGGACAATGCCCTTCTTAAGGACACCACACCAATCACAGGGTCTGTGAAATTCTCATTACACAGCTCCCAGAGCAGGGGAAAAGGGAATAATCTCTACTTTCAAATTCAGGGCTTGGCTCTGGCAGTCATATCTCCAGCAAGAGAGTGTGTGTCTCCATATGAAAATTTCAGTCATGTGAATAAAGTTTTGAAGCATTGTTGTCACTGCATTTTGCATTTAGTGCGTAGCTAACGCTTGTTGCAT
Organism: Passer montanus; assembly: GCF_014805655.1. Classification (NCBI taxonomy): domain Eukaryota; kingdom Metazoa; phylum Chordata; class Aves; order Passeriformes; family Passeridae; genus Passer; species Passer montanus. The sequence goes on along the minus strand of NW_024375145.1, from coordinate 2,218,053 downwards.
CTGTATTAAATAAAATAGCCCTGGAACTTTTAATTAACATGTCTGGTCAACAAGCTGAATCCTGGCTCTTCCCTTTTAATCCCAGCTGGCAAACCTTTTGCTGAAAAGGAACCAGCTGAAAACAGGCTTAAGGAGAAAAGCTGCTGTCTTTTCTTCCCCACGTGATTCCAGCACTGGTTTGGACTACCAGCATTTCCACATTTGAAATGCCACTTTCCTTCCCAGCACCGCCCTTGCCCTGATCCTTTCCCTTCACCTGCTGTGCTGCACTGACCCCAGCCGACCCTCCTCTTCCTCTCCTCACTGTGCCCTTGTCCAGCCCCAGGGTCCTGCCCCAGGGTCCTGCTCTCACCCCCAGCACCCCAGTGGGTGTTTCCCAGCTCTTCCTCACCCTGTCCCAGCCTTGCCAAGCTCTCCTGCCCCTGCTGCTTTGTTTGCTCCAGGATTCCTGCCCACCCAGCCCAGCTGCCCCTGCCCTGCCCTGGTTCTGTCTCCCCCAGCTCACAGAGTTTCCCTCTGCTCCCTGCCCACCACGCTCTCATTACCATCACTCTGCCAGCCAGGCTCAGCTCTCCCTCAGCCCACTTGCCTCTGCCTCCTGCCTTACTAGTGGTATTTCTCCACTTTAATTGAGTCCCTTGATTCCAGATTTTCTTTTTTTTTTTCCCCTTCTGCTTTTGATTTTCTCCAGCCTGACTGTGAGACACCTCCTGCATTGCATTTATTTTTCTCGTTCCTTTTCAACAGCCCTTTGTATTTTCTCATGCTGTCCTTGACCACAGGCAAGAACTCACCAACGACCTCTGCAGACACACCAAACTGTTTCTTTCAAAAGTTGCTCTACAACCTTATTTAGCTATTCTTCTCTCCCAAAATCCCAGCAGCAGATATGCCAGCTGTGTCCTGGGGATGCTGCCTGTCACAAAGGGCAGCACGTACTCCCTGCACTCCTTTCTTGCCTCTAGGGATCTGATCCTCTGCTTGGACTAAGTGGCTCCTGGCTGGGATGGTTTTCCTGTGGTTCTGCAGCATTTTGCACTAAGAGGTTAAGGCATGACCACAAAAAATGTTGGTGATGGTGATGGTGATGATGATGATGCTATCCTCACCTTCACGACAGGTGATTTCCAGGTGTCTGCCTTCAGCTGGAGCTCCCACTGGGAATTGGGCTGGGGTTCCTGAAGGAGGGAATCTCATGGACACACCTGTGTCAGCACCTCTCACACCCCTGAGCAGCCACAGGTAAATCCATCTGGAATTAACTACCGCTGTGGTATACACAGCGACTTAAAATTGATCTAACAAGAAAATTCCTCCCCAAAATATCTCCACAAAAGAGGAATAGTAACTCTCAAAGGATGTCATCAGCTCTGTGAAACCAAAGTATTTGGCAAGATATTCAGGCCTTAGAATGGCAGTGATGTGAAGTGTGCATTTCAATATTTTCCTTCTTTATCAGATAACTGAATCTTAGCTGAATAATACAAATTCCTCTCAAGCAGCCAAGTTGTGCTCTGTGCCTCGAAGAGCAAAGAGTCAGATAGCAAAATCAAAATTTTACTCTGTGAGTAAAATCACAGAGAAGAGAATGGATCAGCTCTGCTTCTCCAACAATCTGCAGGAGGAGACACAGAGGTGCATTCTTAGTGAAACTGGGTTTTTTCCCCAGAAGTTCTTGCAGAACTTCTTCAACAGCTTTACTAAATCATTTTTTATTTGATACATTACCCTGATATGAAAATGCAAATAGTGATTTAGTGACAAATAAACATATAAAAAATGGAGTATGTATATACAAAACCAGACATAAAAACAGTGGTATAACAACTTCTCCATTGCTTTACTCAGTTTTTATTAACTGTACATTAACGGTACTTTTTCTGAAGTGTTTTTCAGGATAGAGACCTAAATTTTACATGATTTCTAAACTAGATTTTCTAGATTTTTTTTTTTTTTTTGTCATGCAGAGGATTGACAACTCGCTGCCCTGCCCCCCAAATTCCCAGGGTCACTTCTGGTTATGGGACTCAGCAATTCCACTGCTGTGGAACACAACTCCATGTATTTCCCTGCTTATGACACCTTTGAGCACCCTGCACCGGACTAGTTCCCAAAGGAAATTTCAGGTTAAGTGTGGCCTAATTGGGTCAAATTATCTCTGCTGATACAGGACCACAACTTTCCCCTGTTGTTCTACAGCAAGGTACTTGGAGCCCATCCTGGCAACACTTGGGGAAGTGTTTTTGTAAAGTAATCCTCTGGAATTACAATACAATAAAATGAAGATTAGGATATAAAATGAAGTAAAACTGTGTGCTTATCTGCATGTTCTCTTCCTCAGAGCCCTATGGAATAAATTACATCCACGGATTCCTTTACATCTGTTTGCACATATAACTCAATCGTGTTCATACATATGAATTTGGCCTAGAATTCCTTTTTTTTTAAAGCACAAACAAGCCCTTCTTTAATGTTGATAATGAAGAATTTTTAAAAATAATCCCATACAGATACATAGATACATTTGGATGTATTAAATAGTATATATGCTCATATATGTGTTGTGGACATTTATTTAAAGCAAGAAAAAGGTTGTCCTTGTAGGAGAATGATCAGTGATAAGTATTAAAGATAATATCATGGGGAGAACTAAATCATACTTGAACAATAAAGGACAGGCTGCTGGTTACACAAACAGCATTCACTGTAGTGACCAGGATTATTGGACTCCATTTGGTTCCTACAGATTGCTGTGCAATGACATATTCAACCTTTTCAGCTGAGGAAAAGTGCCTGCATGTCTAGGAGAAAATGATGTAGCCAAAGAAAACCCTCTGTTTCTTTCTTTACAAATAAAATTTAACTCCTGTAATTTATTTTTTTCCTGTGTGTCTCAGGTGACCTGCTGGAACAGATGATGTGTGATCATTCATGATTTGTGCAAAAAAGCTCTATTAAAGCACAAATTACGTCAGCTGGGACAGAAGCCTGCAACTTTATCTTGGCAAAGATGGGCTCTTGCTGTAGATTTCGCCGTGATGTACGACGTGCCTGTTCTGGAGAGCTCCAGCTCCTCACTGAGCATCAGATGTCTGCAGGCTCCCCTGAGCGGCAGCTTGCTGCTCTCCCTGGTCTGGCTGCCCTGCCCTTTGCTAGAATTCCATGGAATTCTACAGGGGAGGCGAGGAGGCATCCGTGGGGCAGGTGAGTGCCCGGGCTGGGTGGGCACCAGCCCTGTCACACCTCCCCGGTGCTGCACAAGCCCTGCCCAAAGCCTGGCCTTGCTGAGCTGGGCTCAGATTTCACCCTGTAAAAGGCACAAGGCAGTCAAAGCCAGCTCCAGCAGGGTTTGTGGATCTGCTTGTTGTGTATCTATTTTTCTAATAAAAAAGTGTCTGTTGGCGAGACGAGAGCCTTGCAACCCTGCATGGGCCCTCAGCTCCTGCAAATAACACACAGATCATTTATATTTGACTGACTACATGTCAGAACCACAGGTGCTGACACAGATCACACAGGAAATATTTTCTAACTCATTCTGCGCATTTTACAGCAATACTGAACGTTGTAACTTCCACATTTTTATTCCTTTTTCTTTATTACTCATGAGACGCAGCAGAGCGAAAGCCACATATGCAAAATACGTTTTCAAACGAAACAGTTCCAAGGCTTTTCCTGAAAGAGCCCTAAGAGCAAGCCTGGGTCTCTGAATTAAAGGTGCAGCGTGCAGGTAGAAATTTCCATGCCGGGATGTTTTATGCAAAGCACTCTGGGTTTGGTGGCTGTCATGAAGGTGTGCAGGTGATGCTGGGCAGGAGCCAGCCCCTGCTGCCATCCCCGGCGTGGGAGCACACCCGGAGATTTCCCTTTCGGCTGCCTCCCCGGCTCCATCCCCGGCTCCATCCCATGGATGGTCCCGTTTGGAGCCCGTGCCGGGGCTCCCTCTGTGCCCCCCGAGCTGCCCAAGCCCATGCGGGGCTGGGGTCCCCGCGGTGCCACCCGGCGCGCTCCCCCCGCGCCAACATCGGCGTGAATTTCGGGGTAAAAGTGACAGGTTTCTGGTCTCTCTCGTGGGTTTCCCCGCTGCCTTTTGCTTTAATTGTTTCGGCACGGCTCGGGAGCGGAGTTAGAGCGGCTCCGGCGGCCGCGCTCGCCCGGCCCTGCCGCTTTCCAAGATTCTCCCTCCAAGAATGGAAACTATCGAAAAAGACGGGGCAGCCCCAAATCGCCCCGCGGCTGCCGGCCCGGCCCGGCCAGCGCTGCGCATCCCGGGGGGATGGAGGGGTAGCGGGATGGGGGAATGCAGGGATGGGGGGATAGGGGTATGGAAGGATGGGGGATGGAAGGATGGACGGACAGGGGGATGGAAAGATGGGGGAATTCAGGGAGAGGGGGATACGCGGATGGAAAGATGGGGGGATAGAAAGACAAGGGGTGGGGGAATAGGAGAATAGGAGAATTCAGGGATAGGGGGACAGAAAGACGGGGGGATGCAGGGATGAGGGGATACAGGGATGGAAGGACGGGGGGATAGAGGGATGCAGGGATGGGAGTACGGAGAGCGGAGGGATGGGGGGAAGGGTGGAGGGGGGCAGGGACCCGGGCGCTGCCGCTGCCGCGGCGGCGGCGACTTTGCTCTTTAAATCTCTCTCCAAAGCGGCTTTACGGCTGATCCCCCCAGCGCGTCAGCGGCGGGCCGCTCGGGCGGGGCGCGGGGCCGGGGCCGCCCCGTCGGTGCGTGCCGGAGCCCATGAATTGCTCCGGGAGCGCCCGGCGAGGCTGCGCCGCGGCCGCGGGCTCCGGGCACCATGCAGAAGAGCGTGCGGTACAACGAGGGGCACGCCCTGTACCTGGCGCTGCTGGCCCGCAAGGAGGGCACCAAGCGCGGCTACCTGGGCAAGAAGACGGCGGAGACCAACCGCTGGCACGACAAGTGGTTCGCCCTCTACCAGAACGTGCTCTTCTACTTCGAGGGCGAGCAGAGCGCCCGCCCCGCCGGCATGTACATGCTGGAGGGCTGCAACTGCGAGCGGGTGCCCGCTCCCAAGGGATGCGCCGCGGGCAGCGCCAAGGATGCCGCGCTGGACAAGCAGGTACCGCCCCGAGGGTGGAGGGCAGGCGGGGAGGGAGCGCTCGGGCCGCCCCCTGCCCCCGGCGGTGCCGCCCCCGGCCCGGCCCCGCCGGGAGATGCCGCTGGAGCGCTCGCTGGTGGCCCCGGGTCCCCGCGTGGTCGCCCCCGGTGACGGCGCGGGCTGAGCCGCCCGGGAGCGGCGTGGCACGGGGCTCAGCGGTCTCTGTGCACATTCCTCGGCAAACTGGGCGCAGCCAGGGCCAGAGTCCCGGAGCAGCGCTGGGCGCTCCGAGGATGCTCTGAGCCTGCCCCGTGCGGCTGCCGCCTCTCCCGGCGATGCTCCGCGGCCAAAGCAGGGGCTGGGGGTCCGGGTGAGCCCTGACTGCAGCCTGCACATCCCCCGGCTCCGTGCCGGGCAGGTCTGGCCGTGCCCGAGGTGCCGGGGGTGGCACCGAGCCGGGCCGTGGGTTAAGGGTGGGATTCCTTCCCCCGCAGAGCCGAATTCCTGCCCTGTCCCTGCCCGGCTGACCCTGCCCTGGGCTGATCTGGGTGGCAGGCGTGTGTCAGAGCCGCCGTGGTTAAACACTCCGAGTATTACATAACCCCGGGGAGGGACTGTGGCTGCTCGGCGTGCCGGCAGGTCGGGTGTCTCACCCACTCCCCGTGCCTCTTCTCGGGTCTGCATTTGTTAGAAGTGTGTTCCAGGCCGGTGCTGGCGTGCCCCGGTGCCTTTCCCCCTGCTCGGGAGGGGTTTTGGGAAGTTTGGCTGGCTGCAGGTGTTTCCTCAGGCTTGTGACAGAGTGACACCAGCCACAGCCGTGCCCTCAAGCCCGGCACATCTCTGATTAAAAGTTCCCTTTGCAGGGCCACCCACTTGCCCTGCAAAGGGAACTTTGCACGGGCAGCTCGGAGCCTCTCTGGTATTTGTGCTTTCCCCCCATCTATAAATATAAAAATAATCCCCGTGTGCTTGGGCAGCCTCCGGGTGTCTCGTGGTGGAGCGAGCGAACTTCGGGGAGCTGGGGTGGTTGTACTCGTGCCATGTTCACCCTCCCGGTTCCTGCTGGTGGCTTTGAGGCATGTTTTCACAGCGTTGTAAACCGGAGGGTCCCCAGATGATATTAAACATGGATGTTGCCCTGCCTTCTTTACACGGGCTTACTACACTTGTTTATCGGCGGTGTTGTTAAATTGCAGCCTGGCCAGGGGAGCTGCCTGAAAACAAATCCCTTCCATGCCTGTTCTCTGCGAGCCCTAGGTTGTGCTTTTATAGTGATGAATGAGTTGCTCATAATTACATCTAGTAATAATTACAGGGCAGGAAGCTGAGCTTTTATTGCTTCAGACATCAACTATGTTGGTGCTTTCAAGAATAGCAGACTGCGATTACAGAGGCAGAAGAATGCTTTGTTTTTTTGGTTTTTTTTTTGTGGGATGCTAGTTTGAATTTTCAGGAGAGACCATCAGGAAATACCCTTTTCTGTTCACCTTCTGCTTTATTCAGAGCTTTTGAGTGTTAGCAGCTTTTACAGATGTTTAATCATTGAAGTGCACCCTTGTTTGTGTACACACAAACAGACACAAATCTTTGCTAAGGTGCACAGGGTACTCCCTCAGTGACTAAAACTGATCCATCACAAGGGGAAAAAAAAGGAAAATATTTGAAAATTAAGCAATCTCTTTCATTTAGAAAATGTGCTCACATTCGTAAAGGTGTGAAGCAGTAAGCCATGAACCTTCACTTTATTAACAGAGGCAGGCAAACTTTAATCAGATGGTAATGAAAAGTCGATATTGCACATGCTAACTCCTGGCAGTGAAAAAATGCTGCATGTATTTAATTTGCTTTGATTTCACCACACAAATGTATTAATGGAATGAAGAAAAAAAAAGCAGAAGAGATGCTCTATGGCAGTTTTTGAAGAATCAGATCTCTCTTCTCCAAAGGAGGGACAAAAGACAAAAGTTACCTGCTTTATTTTGGGGTTTATTTACCTGAGTAACTTAGACAGTAGAGTGATATGTGCTGTGGAATTACACAAATGAGGGAGAGAAAGAGGAATTAATCACACCAGAGAGCTTCATCAGCATACCTTGAGTGGATATTTGAAAAAGCAATGCATTTTCTCCAAGTTACATAATAATAAAGATTATGGACAATGCTTGTAGGACAGACAGATTTTGTTTTCCTTATCTTGCAGATCCTTTCAATGCTGTTTTGGGCATTGAGTGTCAGGGCATGTGCCAGCTGAAACTCTGTGAATTGCCAGAGCTGAGTGCTGGGCTGTGCTGTCCTGCCCAGCACACTGAATTTTGGCCGCCAGGTGTGTCCAGGTGTGGTGTCCCTGTCCCAGCCAGCCCAGGGCTGGGCAGTGACACATTCCACCCTGCTGGGGACATTTGGGTGTGACAGGAACCACCATCCCTCATAAGATTTGCTCTGATATTGCAGCATTAGGGGCTTGAGAAACAATTGCCATGCCAGAATGGGCTTATTTTGCCTATTCCTGGCATATTAGTATTTTTTTCCCCTTCATATTAGGATTTTTTTTTCCTTCAGAGGGATATTTGCTTCAAAGGAAAATCTGTTAAAAGTACAGAACCCGTCCTGATAATGACTGCATAAAGAGTGAATCAACTGATTTTCTGGAAATGTGTGATCAAATTGAGCATGCTGCATGCGCTGAATGATCTGCGGAGGGAATTATTGTTTTTAAAGAAAAATGTTTGGATCCCCCTCAGATTTCAGAGGCGTTTTCGTAAACACCAAACAGGTGTTGCTGTACACTCTGATTTCACATCTCAGGCAAAAAAAGAAGACAAAGACTTATTGAAAGAATAACAGTGTGGAAGAGGCTGAGCTTCAAATCAGCAAATTAGGACATGTAAATACCACATGCAGCTAGGTTCTGATTTTAGTTAAACTGCTTCTTCCCAGGGGAACTGAGGGTTGTAAACAAGTGCAGCTCCCAACAAGTCCTTCCCTGTGGCACTGGGAGCCTGGATGAGAACACATTTCTGCTTTTCTTTCAAGAACTCTGGAAGGAGAGTGGCTGGCTCTGTCCCAGTGAGGGGCTGTTCTCTTCCAAAAGTAAAGCAAAATGCCCCAAATCATGCTTTTTGCTGAGCCTCAAGAAGGCTGGCACTTGCTACCCAGCAAGCTCACAGATACTTTTTGAAATACTACTGGAAACAAGTGATTGGAGGAATGTAAATATTACCATTATTATTATTGTCCGCGTTGGGAGGAGGCCTGTGTGTTTAGTTTATTTCATAACTGTGCATTGAATAAGTGGAAATGTTCTGATACTGTTATTAATAACTGCCTCGGAGTATTTAAGGTTGCAAATGCTACATGATTGGCGCAGAGATATTCTTTGTGTCTTGCCTGCAATAATCTTCCTCCCACTTAGCAAAATTAAATGCAGTATTAGGTCCGTGTCCCCACAGATTAACAGAATCCAATCATTTGAATTTTTTTTTTTCCTGCCTGCTGCAGCTCTGGTTTTGTGGAGGGCACAGAGATTTTGTGGATCCTCTCTGTTTTACACTTTTTGCTTGGCACATGCCACCAACAGCTTTGCTGTACCTTCAGCTGCTTTAATGTGCGTTTAACCAAGCAGCAGCACTTAAAGGGCATTTTTAAATTAAGATTAAATTAATTACAGTTACTTTTTTTTGGGCAATCCCCCCGAGTTGCTCAGCATCCTGTGCATGTTTAATGCTGTAGATGGCTGAGGAGCGTTGGGGTTTTTTTGGCACCTTCAGAATTAGTGTAGTCCATAAATCTCATGGCTTGCATGTGGGCAGGGAATTCCCTGTGGTGTTCCAGTGAAAGGTAGGCCAGAGACCACCAAGCTTTAGAAATTTTTAGGAGAAATTAAAAAATAATAGATGAGATTTTCTCCTCATCGTCTGAGAAGAAATGAAAATACGTGTTGTGCATTTGTTTTCTCCAAACTTTTGGGATTTTTTAATGGATTACCTTCTGCAGAAAGAGTTAATTAAAAAAATATGGTTTTCAGTGCTCTTGGGGTTAATGTTTTTGTGAGATCTTCCCCGTGGCAGAGTCTCTGAATGGTTCTGGTGTGAAGCAGCAGGTCTGGGTCACTTTCCAGGCTGTCCCTGTGCCCCTGCAGTCCCCCAGTGGCTGTCAGAGCTGGTGGGCACATTCCCCAGGTGTTTCAGACTCCTCTGGTCTGTGCAGAAATGAAAAGGGAATTTACAGCATCCCCTGGCACCTGAGGCAACAGGTGGGAAATAAAGGCAGAAATTAATGAAAACCCCAAACAAACGAAGAAACAAAGAACCCAACCCTAAACAGCAACCAAACAAACAAGTAAAAACCCCCTGGGATCTGTGCAGGGACTGAGCTCTGCTCTTTGGTAAATGTTTTGTGTTTGCTCAGCAGCGAGCACATTTTGTGAGTAAGGAGAAGGACAGGAAAACCTCACAGCCATCTTCGTTTGCAGAATTGCCAAAATTCAGGCATTTCCCCCCCGGCTCCTCAGGACGTGTGTTTCTTCTGTGGTGTCACCACGTGGGTTGTTTGTGGCTGTGCATGTGTGGGGAGCCCACAGAGCTGATAATCGAGCTGCAGGGAGGTGTGGTTTATTTCTGACATGCCTCCTCCAAGATTAGTTGAATCCACACAGACACAGCTTGGAGAACATCGATGACATTTAATTGTTTGTTATTAAACCTTTGGCAGCCTTCAACCAGGTGAAGTGGCTTTGGTCAGGCGCCTCAGCCTGATTAATTTTGTTTTCTCTTCTTGATTATTGGTCACCCTTGAGGGTGGAAGGCAGCAGGACACCCCACCTGAATGTCTGAGGGAGTAATTAAAAGGACTGGGGGTAATAAGATCAGATTTTGGTGAGACAGAGTTTTATTGGATAGAAAACATGGACTGAGGTCCTCAGCTTTTCCCTGCAAGGCATTGTAAGAACCTGAAATATTACAACGTGCTCCAACAGAAGTGCATAATGTGTAATTAAGTTATTGGGCAATAATTAGATCCCAAGACAAATGACATTTGGCAGGGGCTTGTTTGCGGAGCTGCTGGGAAATGCTCGTGGCCAGCAGGTGAAATGTCAGTGGCTGGAAGCACAGGTTAGGAAATGCAAAATCCCAGAGCCTGAAGACCAAAAATGCCACTCAGCCAGTTCCCTGTGGGAGTGATGTGAGCCACAGTCCCAGCCTGGTGTCCAGGAGCTCCTGCTGCAGGGCAGCTCCTGGTGGGGGAGAGAACACTCAAATAAACTTCAGATCAAGCACTGCAACAGGTCAATGTGAATTTCATTCTCCCACCTGTCTCGCAGCCAGTGCTGCTGCTGCTGATTTCACTTTGTCTCCCTCATTGACGGAGCTGCATCGATCTGGCCTCACCTGCTCAGCTCCTCAAAGGTACCAGGAGATCTATGGAAAGCAAATTCCGAGCACAGAAAGAGCAGCTCAGTCCCTAATTTACTGAATAATTGTACTTCATTTATCTCAATTTACCGTGACTTAACTTTTAAACCTGGTCTTTTATTTTTCCACTGTTTTTTTTTGGGCAGGGTTTGTCAGGGTGGGGAGCAGTGCTGGTGGGTCTGTCCCTGCAGGAGCACCAGAATTTGGGGAGCCCCTCTTCACAGTTCTTTCTGTGTACCAGTCATTACTGATTGAGGGATGGGTTTTTTTAACACTGTGCCTCTGCACTAAATGTGCAGGAACATATGCTTCCAATTGAGCTTCCAAATTTATTTTTTTTTCTTGGATTTGCCAATCCCGCAAGGTTTTCTGTTTGAGCTACAGAATCAGTATTTATAGAAGCAGAGGCTTCCCCAAGTCAGTCCAGCCATTTCAGTTTCTTGGTGTTTGCCATGAGCTCAGAACCAACTGAGGTTTTTTTAAGGAAGTGTTATAAACTGCCAGTTCTGAACTGAGCTCTGTTATATTTTTTAATTTTACTTTTGAAAGTGTGCTGGGGATTTTTTTTTGTTTGGTTTTTGGTGTGGTTTGGTGTGGTTTTTTTGGGTTTTTTTGGTTTGAGTTTTTTTTTTTTTTTGGTTGGGTTTTTTTTTGTTTTGGTTGTTTGGTTTTTTTTTTGGTGGTAGATCTGATCATCTCCACTACATCTTAAAAAAAAAAAAAGGTTGTGTTTTAAGAGGTAAATGCTGTAACTTTTGACAACAATCTAGAATTATATTCTGTCCCTTTTTCTCATGGTGCTGTGGAGCTGTGACTTTTGCCCATTTTTTGCCCTCTGAGATTTTTCAAGTGTGACATCACGTCTGAGAAACAAAAACTATCTGATTAATTATTCCGCAGTCTTGAACTGGTGTGATCCAAGTTCCTGAATTGCTGTGAGATTCCCACTGCACTGCAGCGTGCCCTTTGCAATCTTTCAGTCTCAGCAGCCTTGCTGAGTTGCTGAAATGCATTGCATTTCATTCACTGTGCTGCATTTTTGGGGTGCTGTGCCTCCCCTTGGCGTCCTGTGAGTGAATTTTCTGTGGATTTTGGTGCAGAGGTGCAGCACAGGGGGGTCAGGACAGCTGCTGCTGGCAGGATTTTGGGAGCCCCGCCTGAGCTGGATCCCAGGGGCAGTTCTGGGGAATTGTCACCCCATTCCAAGGTGGGTGTGTTATAAATGAGAAGCTTGACTAGGCCAGTATTCAAGCAGCAATCAATTTATTAATTAATGTGGTAAAGTATGAGCAATACAGGCTGGGTACAGCGGGGGAAATTTTCCCTCCAACTGCACACCCATAGTTGGGGCTCACAGATATTTATAGGGGTGCTCATGAGCTTTCTCAGCAGTTTCTATTCCCAATTTCTACATCACAATTCTATACACTACTGAGATTTAGTTTTTCTCAGGTTGTATCCCAGAAAGGAGTATCCCCAGATCAGGGGGTCCAGCTGCCAAAGGAGAAAGAACTCTCCCAGCTGGTGAGGTGCAGATTCCAGATGTGGGTGCACCTTTTAATTGCATTAATTGCAAGGACTATCAATCTCATACCAGTGATGTCCAGCTTCCCTTGGTCGAAACTATCAGTCCTGGAGTTGATGTTCATCTTCCTTTCTCAAGCTGCTTTTCACTGTTTTGTTAAGGCATCGAGATGTTTCCTTTTGATATATTCTAAAGCTACAGTTTCAAAGATCCTTACTACAAGCAATATTCTAAAGTTGTGCTTCAAAAGGTTATTATTGCAAAACTCTTTTTAGCTAGAAGCAGAAAGCTCCTGTCAAACAGCAACATCCCTAAAGCTTTAATTTGAATGCTCCTAAATGAACTGAAGAGTAATAAAGGTTAATTGCAAACAAAGGAGAGGTTCAAAGGCCTTCTTCCATGCTTTACTCCCTCAGTTATGTATTGGAATTGTCTTTATACCTGTCCCACAGTCAGTTTGCACACATAATCACAGGTACATGGGTTGTCTGTATGTACCTGACACAAACACAGCTCTGCATTTCACAGGTGTTTGCCTCTGTTCTGACATTTCCCAGGTTGGATCCTGACCCACACCACACTGCTGGCGTTTACTCTCGTCCAAAGCAAGTGTCACCATTAGAAAATTTTAAATAAAAGTTTAGCAAGGGATAAAAGGGACAATATCCAGTGCTGGCGTGCGTTGCCAACATGCCAGAAGCACACCCTTAGCTTGGAACAATTTTCCTATGTACTTTTCATTAGAGTGGTGAAATGCATGTTAATGAGAGCTATGCACATTCAAACGTTTTTGTGAGTTTAGATGTTCCAGGAATTTCTTTTGCTTGGTTTTAACCTTTGACTTGTCTGCATGCCATCCTGTAGAATAACTCAATATATTTTATTTCTTCTCGAGGCTCCATTCTGTTGTTTTGACACTACTTGATAACTGGAGGGTTGGTAGTAAATTTTTCCTGGTTTTTGTCACTGTAATCTTATCACCCAGATAATGTAGTCTACAAATGTGAGGAACAACTTTGCTATTTCACACTATTGTTTGAGTTAGTTACACAAATAAAGTCATTTTAATGTTGCATAGTGTCTATTTCAATATTCTGCTAAGGCCTAAGATATATTTATCACACTACTATTTCTATAAGCTATACAGTGTGTAAATAAACTGACAGATTATACTATACCAAAAAGCAGTTAAAAGGAATTACAAACTGTACTATATCAGAATATTTATGATCAATAATAACTTGTAAAAGGCGATACAGAAATGTGAAAGCCCATAACTATATTTTCATTTGTAACAAATTTATAACTCATTTATAACTCTGATGCCTCAGGACTCTGCTGGGTCCCCACCTGTGGCAGATTTAGGATGGCTGTTCCTGTTTCTTTCTGATTTCTCTTCACTTCCTCTGCCTTACACAAAATATTTCTCCTGTTTCAGCAAATGCCAGAGATTTTATGTTCTCTGGAATGGTGGGGATCATGCTCAGCGCCTTTGGCAGGATGTCTCTGATGTCCTCCAGAGTGGAGTCAGTTTATTTTTAACCCTGTGCATTCATGGGGGATCAGGCATGACAAGAAAATTGCAGCCTTCTTCTGCACTAGTCATGTTCCCCCCAGTTTGGCATTCACAGAACAATTCCAGAACTATTAAAAATGCTTCCTCCCAATAAATCTGTTGGGGAGACAGGCTGGGGTGGAACTGAGCCCTGTGTCTGTGATTTTCCAGGTTTTTATGTCGATTTTATTTTTTTTCATGTTGATTTTTTGTCACTGAGGTCTTGCAGTTGTGCTTTCCTGGCCCAGCAAGTACCTGATGGCTGAGGGAAACAGCAGGGCCCCCTTTCTCCCGGAGTCCTCAGGGAGGAATTGTGGTTGTGATTAATAATGGTGATTAATCCTTGTTTTGGGGACCCAGCTTGGCTCAGGAGGGAGGCAGAACCAACCTCTGTGGACGTGGTGGCTGAAATATAAAAGTTCCACTTAAACACCAAAGATCAGTGGCTGCATCTCACCAGGCATCCAGACTGAGTTGCATCTCACCTGCTGGGGTTTGTGCTGACCACTGCTGCAGCAATTCCTTCCTGCCTCTCTGGCTGCTGTGAAAATAAATCTGTCAGTGGTAGGGGAGTGGTGAATGATGAAATGAGGCAATGAGAGGTGTCACAGGGCATGGGGATTGTGTTTGTAGGGATCCCCGTGGCAGGGAGCAATGATGAATCTGTCTCTGTGTTCTGAGAAGGTTAATTTATTACTTTATAATACAGTATTATATTAAAGAATACCATGCTGAACTATACTAAGGAATACAGAAAGGATACAGACGGAATGCTCAAAAGATAATAATGAAAACTTTTGACTCTCTCCAGAGTCCTGACACAGCTTGGAACTGATTGGCAAAAGAGTGAAAACAACTCACACCGGAATTTAATGGAACAATCACCTGTGGGTAAACAATCTCCAACCACATTCCAAAGGAGCAAAACACAGGAGAAGAAAATGAGATAAGAATTTTTTTTTCCTTTTCCTGGAGGAAAAATCCGGGTGAAAGAATTTGTTCAGGGAATGTGAATGCCACACACACACGGTGTGAGAATTTCTGGTCTCTGCTGATCAGGAGACGTGCATCACAACAGGTCTCACCTGAGCGTGGTGGCTGAGGCAGGGTCTGCTGAGGGGAGGAAGCTCCCAGGAAGGGCTCTTTGCACCCTGGCACTGCATTCACTGCCCCAGGCTGCCGGGGCTACTCTCTCCAGAGTCCTGACACAGCTTGGAACTGATTGGCAAAAGAGTGAAAACAACTCACACCGGAATTTAATGGAACAATCACCTGTGGGTAAACAATCTCCAACCACATTCCACAGGAGCAAAACACAGGAGAAGCAAATGAGATAAGGATTTTTTTTCCTTTTCCTGGAGGAAAAATCTGGGTGAAAGAATTTGTTCAGGGAATGTGAGTGCCACACACACGGTGTGAGAATTTCTGGTCTCTGCTGATCAGGAGACGTGCATCACAACAGGTCTCACCTGAGCGTGGTGGCTGAGGCAGGGTCTGCTGAGGGGAGGAAGCTCCCAGGAAGGGCTCTTTGCACCCTGGCACTGCATTCACTGCCCCAGGCTGCCGGGGCTGGCTGTCACTTGTCTCTGCCCCAGCAGGGAAAAGGTGGTTCTGGGCAGGCCACGCTTTGAAGGAGTCTGGACTCTTGCTTTTGCTCTTCAGTTGAGTTTATTGTTCCTTATCTACAAAGTTTTTCTGTCTGTCCAGCCAGGTCTGATCAGCAAGACAGCCAAGGGCACTCTCTCCTGCCCACGGGGTCTCTTTTATAGTGAAAACTACATATTAGATATTTACCTTTAATTTCCAATACTTTCTGCCCTTGTTGGCAAGTGCACCTTCACCATGAACCAATCCACACATGCCAACATCATCCTGAACATGGATGCCAGGGAGAAGAAAGAAGAAGGACAGGGCACGCCCAAATTCCTCCATCTTAGAACCCCTGACCCCCTGTACAGAATTTCAAACCCCCTGTACAACATACAAAACCCCCTGTACAGTGCTCCATAGTTTTTCCCTTCACCCTGTGATTGCTACTGAAACTTTTGTGACCTGTAGTTCTTCATATAACGTTGGTAATTTGCTGCCTGGGTTGAGATGGAATTCCCAGGTGTCTTTGGCTTCCTGCCAGGGTCTCTGAGGCATCCAGGGCACCCAGAGGGATGTCCTGGGTTCTGACTGGGCAGGGAAGAAGGAGTTGATGGACAGAACTTTGAGAGGGGCAAAAGGGTTAAAAGGCAAAATCTCCATTGTGTGGGTGAGCATGTGGTGGGGGAAATCCTCTGCTCCCAGCGCCATAATATTTTCTGTATTCAGTCTTTTGTGGTATTCATGATAAGGTTTAATAAACCTTTGTAGATTTATGAGCAGTGAGTAGCTATTTCTCACACCCGGGAGAGCTCTCAGCAGGGCTGCCCTGGCACAGGGCTGCAGACCTGCCAGGGCTCTGTCTGCACCCCTGGGGTGATGCTGGAGTAATTTACAGACCCTGGGTGCTGCTCTGCATCCCTGTGCCTGTGGGCCAGCCAAGGGGATTGGCCCTTGGTGAGACACCTTGATGCCTCAGGATATTAACCTTTATTTTTATTATACATTTGTGATCCTGCAGTTCTTTAGTGCCTAACTCCAAACTCCACATTCAGTGCCAGCTGCTGCTGTCCCGTTCTGGGCAGACACAACAATTCCTCTCCAGGCCTGGCAGTCAGGGACACCTCACTGCCCCAGGGCCCAGAAATGCAAACAAAACTGAGTTGGGGAGATGAATTGGGGTCAATTACCTGAACCTTCATTACCTGAAGCTGTAATTAGAACATTAACCCCCAATATGCAAATGGACAAAACTTGTAGAAGTGTGAAAACCCGAGACCCATCATCCATTTTTGGGTGTAGCCCCTGGGAGGCTTTGTCTGCTCTAAATGTACCTGAAGGGCCCTCAGTAATTTTATTCCCTTAATTCTGTCTGGCCTCTGGTTTTGGGTAGCTCAAAAAGGCATCAACCTGACAAACTGAGAGAGATGCCAAGTGGTTTGTCTCTGTGTGAGATAAACCAGTAAACCAGTGCCATTTGTGTCTGTGTGAGACAAATAAATATATTTACCTGCCCTGGAAAGGAAGAGGGGAAAAACTAAAGTTTCTTCCCAGCACTGCTTCAGACAGGTTTTCCTACAGATCATTGACTTTCTGCAAATGCGGGAAGAGGGGAAAAACTAAAGTTTCTTCCCAAGTTTCTTCCCAGCACTGCTTCAGACAGATCATTGACTTTCTGCAAATGCATCTTTGATTTTTTACATTTATTTTTATTTTTGAGTGTGTTTAAATGTATATCTGACGTGTGTTCATTCCCTGTGTGATCCAGAGCAGAAGGATGCTTGTCTGGGCCACCTGTGTGCTGAGTTATTTCCCTCTTGAGCCCCTCTCACCCCGCTGAACCAGCTTCCTGTCTCTGCTGTGACTTCTGCAGACACAAACCAGCCTAAATTGCGGCTCAAACTGGAGAGAGATTTTATTCCTAATATTTATTTTGTGAGCCAGTTATTTGTAATTGTAGCAGGTCTCCTTAATACCACTTGCATCAGAAGGGTGATGTGAAAAATGTGTATTTTATGATTGGCTTTTTGTAAGTATTAGAATGAATATTGTATGAGTATGTCAGAAAATTATGCTGTATTAATTTTCTTAAATATAGTTTTAGGTTATAACACAATGTTAAAATAGAAGTCGATGCTGTGCAAGATATTTGTTTAAGAAAGGACTGGCCCCAGATAGCAGCCACAGGACACCTAAATCTTTCAGAGAAAGGGAATTTATGGCTCCCTTATCAGCACAAAACTAACTTCTGCCCACCTCGCTCAGACTGGAAGAGGTCATGAGGATTGAGAGGAAGAAGCTGACAGTGACCAGGCAGAATCCTGTGTTTTAGTGGAATTTATGCATCCTGTGTGAGGTGTATGAATATACAACAGGCTGTTGTTTTTAAGGGTTAATCCTCTGTTAATGGGGTGCTTTATCGGGCTTGTGTTGCCCTGAAAAAGGTACCCGGACGTCCCTATCTCTTTGTTTTTATTGTCTCATGTTGTCCTAATCTCAACTGTTCAAACTTTATCACTCTAATTACATTACTATTTTTATAGCCATTTTATTACTATTGAACTTTTAAAATTTCAAAAACAAGTGATTGGCGTTTTTCACAGGTGAATATATGACTTTTTAAATAACTGACATTCATTGCCAGGGTAACATCAAGAGTTTGTTCACACTTTTGCTCCCTTTTTGTAGTGTCCCCCACTCTCTGACCCTTTCCCTCCAGCATTTGTTTTGCCTCCTGTAAATTTCCAGCTGCTTTTGGTGCATATTCCTGGCCTGGTTTCTGCCCCACAAATGTCAGTGTGGTGCTTCCAGGCTGCAGTGCTGGGAGCTCTGGGTCAGTCCCTGTGCTGCTCTCACCGGGAGCAGGGCAGAAAGTGACTCCAGCTGTGAGCAGGAGCAGAACAAAACCTGTGTTCATCATTTGTGTCCTTTCCCATGGATCTCCAGCTCACTGTGTCCTGTTTCTGCAGCTCCTTCAGCAGCTTCCAGGGCAGCCACCCTTTATTTCTTGCTGTGAGCATCTCTCCCTCTCCTGGCTGAGAGACCCTGACTTTCTCTGATGGTTTTAGGGTGGCTGGAGAAGTGTGAGCAACCAAGTCCTCTTATTCTGAGCAGTGAAAGGCACCTCATCTTTCTGAATTGTGTTTTTCATCTTTGCTAATAAGTTTTGATATTTATTCTTTCCCACCTTACAGTAATGTCAGCTTTTGACAGTTACATGCAGCAAAAACAGACAGTTTTTTCCCTCTCCAAATTACTGTGGTGTAATACAAAATAATCAGAATTTTCTAAATTTTTGAGTGGCTCAGGAGCACAAACCTGTTTGACTTGGAAGCCGCACATACTCTTCAATGATTTCCTAGTGCAGTCCAGTGTCACCCAGACTTTTTGCTGGAGTGAGCCTTGAAAAGTGGCTGGGAGAGAGCAGATGCCTCCCAGAAATCATCCCTCACATCCCAGGGATGGCCACGACCACCAGTGTCACTGCAGCCCCTGGGAAGGTGATGAGGAAGATCCTCCTGGGAAGCATTTCCAGAGACATGGGGCAAGGAGGGATTTGGGGTGGTCAGAGGGATGCACAAAGAGGAAATTACACCAGAGCCTGACAGCCTCCAGCAGGGATGGGGATTAAAACTCCCTGAAGGACCAGGCCCCGAGGGCAGTGAAAGATGACATTGAACCTTCACCCAGCACATTCAGTTCTGTTGGCCCAAATAGTAGGAATTTTTTTTTTTTTTTTTTTGGTAGGGCAGCAAGGCTTCCCACTCTGCTTTCTTAAATTTTCCTCTCTGCTTGTTGTCAGGAAGTGGAATCACGTGTGAAAAGAAATATATATGCCAGGACATTGTTGCAAGTTGCTGCACAGTGATCAGTCTCCTCTTCTTTCTGGAAGAAATTTACTATTGGCTCAGAACCATAACGAAAAATTTAGAATTCTTACGAGTTTATTGCAAAATAAAAAGGTGAAAACTCTGTCTGCCTTCTTGTGCCTTTGACATGCTTTTTTTTCTTTAATGCACATTTTAGTGCACCATATATGTGGCATGTGTTTTTTCTTTAACTTTTTTTTTTTTTTCTGGGGGAGTAAAAAAGGTTGTTTTCTTTTTTAATCGCTTCCCATCTGATTTAAATTTGAAGTAGTCATTCTAGCTTGGCTCACGTTTAAGTTGTAGCAGGAAAAAATTGTGCAACTAGAATAAACTTAACTTTAAACTTTTATGCACTAATGAACAGAATGTGATATAACTGCTGCTAACTCAAGCTGAAGCCTTTTTTCCTTGTCTTGAGTTACTTGGAATATATCTGTAATTCAGTGGTTTTCTGCCTTTTGTATTCTCCCTGTGCTGAGCAGTAACAATATTTCAAAAACCCCAAGTTTTGCTGCCCTGGGGAATGTAAAATCAATTTTTTGGGCTGTGTTATTGCAGAGGTGGAAGCACAGAGGGGGATGTGGTTGTTCAGCTTCAGGACATTCCAGACACTGCCAGGACTCACCTGGCTCCAGCGTGTGTCACTTCTTGGCCCATTTCCTTTCTGATTTTTCCCTTACCCTTTCCTTCTCCCTGCTGTTCACTCAGGTGGCTTTTTATTCAATCTCCTCCCCCTGGGGTTTATTTGGGGAATCCCTAGCTGGTGTACTGAAGGTGGATCATTTGTAAAGCTGGGACACTCCCTAGCACAAATCTTTGTGAAGATTTGTTTATTCCCACTCCACTTACTTCCATAAAAATACATAAATGGTGTTCCCTACATCAAAGACACAAATTAAATGTCTGTCCTTTACCTGATGCAATTTCACAGTGGTGGATTATTTAATCTAAGTGACTTCAGTAGACTTTTCTAAATATATCAAGTGGGACCAGGTGCCTGATCTGCTTTAATACCATGTCCCTTTTATTAAGAGTTGATCAGCTGCCATTTCCATTTATATTTCCTGATGTTCTTTCTTGATTCAAGGTTATTTTTAAGTCACCCAGGTCAGGAAGGATATGAGTGGGGTGGAGTGCTGAGGGAAGTGTGGATAATTAATGGAAAACATATTTGAAAGGGAGTTTTGAAAGCTTCCAAAGAACAGTATTCAAATGTAATTGACTCATTTGATTAAAAACACTTACTAGATTCAGGCTGCTCCCTTTGCACTCTTAAAACCCCCTGAATCATGAACCTGTCAAATTAATTATTACTAAGTAATACTTACATCAATAATAGCATCCAGTTCTGCATGGATTTTATGTATAACC
Source organism: Passer montanus (assembly GCF_014805655.1). NCBI lineage: Eukaryota > Metazoa > Chordata > Aves > Passeriformes > Passeridae > Passer > Passer montanus. Next base: position 2,197,663 of record NW_024375145.1, on the reverse strand, counting down.
TGCAGCTTCCATTGTAGTTTACTCATGCCATGAAAATGTTGGTGTATGTTCATGTCTAGTTGTTATTTGGAAACTGGAGTGTGTTAAATGTGCTTAGAGTACCAGCACTTTCCATGAGCTATTTGAGACAAGCACAGGGCTGCTAAGGTAAAATTGTGGAAAGTTTCAGCCTGGAATTATTGGCACCACGTCTTGTTTTCAGTGTTGGGATCACAATGTGGCACAATAGAGTATGTCATAACATTGTTTCCTGGGTTGATTTGGTTTTTAAAGATTTTGTTTGTTTATTTATTTATTTTTAGGCAAGGACTTAAAGGGCAACAACTAATTTAGTGAGATACTGGAAACTCGCTTTGTCAGTGAGGGCAGGCTTGGTTGTTGGCAGTGTCTGTATTGAACAAGAGTTGTCTCATGGAATAAATTGTTATGGCTATAACTGTCAGTAGGCTACAATATCCTTCTCTACCAGCAAGAAGTCTCAATACCTCTCCTATTTTCCTTGTAAGCCCCTTGTCCTCTGCCAGGTGGCTGTGCTGGAAATCTTTGGTCGCCCACAGCCTCAATAAAATCCTTCTTCACAGGCAGGAGTAGCTGCAGGTTTATTTATGCAGCTGGTATTGGGTGTTGCTGGAGCTGCCTGGCCTGGTGAGAGAGGAAATTTGGGGTGCTGTGAACTGTCTGCAGTGAGTGGGTCTGTGTGTGGGTACAGCTGGGCCACCCTGTGCTGCTGTGGTGTCCCCGGGGCTGCTGGGGCCCTGCTGATGACAAAGGGCTGCTCTCCGTGTTTATTTGTGTCACCAGAGCAGCAAACCTCTCCATGCAACAGGGTAATAACAGATCCATCATCCATCCATCCATCCATCCATCATCCATCCATCCTCCATCCATCCATCCATCATCCATCCATCCTCCATCCATCCATCCATCATCCATCCATCCTCCATCCATCCATCCATCATCCATCCATCCTCCATCCATCCATCCATCATCCATCCATCCTCCATCCATCCATCCATCATCCATCCATCCTCCATCCATCCATCCATCATCCATCCATCCTCCATCCATCCATCCATCATCCATCCATCCTCCATCCATCCATCCATCATCCATCCATCCTCCATCCATCCATCCATCATCCATCCATCCTCCATCCATCCATCCATCATCCATCCATCCTCCATCCATCCATCCATCATCCATCCATCCTCCATCCATCCATCCATCATCCATCCATCCTCCATCCATCCATCCATCATCCATCCATCCTCCATCCATCCATCCATCATCCATCCATCCTCCATCCATCCATCCATCATCCATCCATCCTCCATCCATCCATCCATCATCCATCCATCCTCCATCCATCCATCCATCATCCATCCATCCTCCATCCATCCATCCATCATCCATCCATCCTCCATCCATCCATCCATCATCCATCCATCCTCCATCCATCCATCCATCATCCATCCATCCTCCATCCATCCATCCATCATCCATCCATCCTCCATCCATCCATCCATCATCCATCCATCCTCCATCCATCCATCCATCATCCATCCATCCTCCATCCATCCATCCATCATCCATCCATCCTCCATCCATCCATCCATCATCCATCCATCCTCCATCCATCCATCCATCATCCATCCATCCTCCATCCATCCATCCATCATCCATCCATCCTCCATCCATCCATCCATCATCCATCCATCCTCCATCCATCCATCCATCATCCATCCATCCTCCATCCATCCATCCATCATCCATCCATCCTCCATCCATCCATCCATCATCCATCCATCCTCCATCCATCCATCCATCATCCATCCATCCTCCATCCATCCATCCATCATCCATCCATCCTCCATCCATCCATCCATCATCCATCCATCCTCCATCCATCCATCCATCATCCATCCATCCTCCATCCATCCATCCATCATCCATCCATCCTCCATCCATCCATCCATCATCCATCCATCCTCCATCCATCCATCCATCATCCATCCATCCTCCATCCATCCATCCATCATCCATCCATCCTCCATCCATCCATCCATCATCCATCCATCCTCCATCCATCCATCCATCATCCATCCATCCTCCATCCATCCATCCATCATCCATCCATCCTCCATCCATCCATCCATCATCCATCCATCCTCCATCCATCCATCCATCATCCATCCATCCTCCATCCATCCATCCATCATCCATCCATCCTCCATCCATCCATCCATCATCCATCCATCCTCCATCCATCCATCCATCATCCATCCATCCTCCATCCATCCATCCATCATCCATCCATCCTCCATCCATCCATCCATCATCCATCCATCCTCCATCCATCCATCCATCATCCATCCATCCTCCATCCATCCATCCATCATCCATCCATCCTCCATCCATCCATCCATCATCCATCCATCCTCCATCCATCCATCCATCATCCATCCATCCTCCATCCATCCATCCATCATCCATCCATCCTCCATCCATCCATCCATCATCCATCCATCCTCCATCCATCCATCCATCATCCATCCATCCTCCATCCATCCATCCATCATCCATCCATCCTCCATCCATCCATCCATCATCCATCCATCCTCCATCCATCCATCCATCATCCATCCATCCTCCATCCATCCATCCATCATCCATCCATCCTCCATCCATCCATCCATCATCCATCCATCCTCCATCCATCCATCCATCATCCATCCATCCTCCATCCATCCATCCATCATCCATCCATCCTCCATCCATCCATCCATCATCCATCCATCCTCCATCCATCCATCCATCATCCATCCATCCTCCATCCATCCATCCATCATCCATCCATCCTCCATCCATCCATCCATCATCCATCCATCCTCCATCCATCCATCCATCATCCATCCATCCTCCATCCATCCATCCATCATCCATCCATCCTCCATCCATCCATCCATCATCCATCCATCCTCCATCCATCCATCCATCATCCATCCATCCTCCATCCATCCATCCATCATCCATCCATCCTCCATCCATCCATCCATCATCCATCCATCCTCCATCCATCCATCCATCATCCATCCATCCTCCATCCATCCATCCATCATCCATCCATCCTCCATCCATCCATCCATCATCCATCCATCCTCCATCCATCCATCCATCATCCATCCATCCTCCATCCATCCATCCATCATCCATCCATCCTCCATCCATCCATCCATCATCCATCCATCCTCCATCCATCCATCCATCATCCATCCATCCTCCATCCATCCATCCATCATCCATCCATCCTCCATCCATCCATCCATCATCCATCCATCCTCCATCCATCCATCCATCATCCATCCATCCTCCATCCATCCATCCATCATCCATCCATCCTCCATCCATCCATCCATCATCCATCCATCCTCCATCCATCCATCCATCATCCATCCATCCTCCATCCATCCATCCATCATCCATCCATCCTCCATCCATCCATCCATCATCCATCCATCCTCCATCCATCCATCCATCATCCATCCATCCTCCATCCATCCATCCATCATCCATCCATCCTCCATCCATCCATCCATCATCCATCCATCCTCCATCCATCCATCCATCATCCATCCATCCTCCATCCATCCATCCATCATCCATCCATCCTCCATCCATCCATCCATCATCCATCCATCCTCCATCCATCCATCCATCATCCATCCATCCTCCATCCATCCATCCATCATCCATCCATCCTCCATCCATCCATCCATCATCCATCCATCCTCCATCCATCCATCCATCATCCATCCATCCTCCATCCATCCATCCATCATCCATCCATCCTCCATCCATCCATCCATCATCCATCCATCCTCCATCCATCCATCCATCATCCATCCATCCTCCATCCATCCATCCATCATCCATCCATCCTCCATCCATCCATCCATCATCCATCCATCCTCCATCCATCCATCCATCATCCATCCATCCTCCATCCATCCATCCATCATCCATCCATCCTCCATCCATCCATCCATCATCCATCCATCCTCCATCCATCCATCCATCATCCATCCATCCTCCATCCATCCATCCATCATCCATCCATCCTCCATCCATCCATCCATCATCCATCCATCCTCCATCCATCCATCCATCATCCATCCATCCTCCATCCATCCATCCATCATCCATCCATCCTCCATCCATCCATCCATCATCCATCCATCCTCCATCCATCCATCCATCCATCATCCATCATCCATCATCCATGCCCATCCCGGAGCTGGGCATGCTTATCTTGCCATCCACAGTCACAGGCAGGCACAGGGAGATGCAGCAGACATTCCAGATTGGACTACATGGAAGTGTTGGCACCTGCTGGCATCCCAAACACGGAGCAGCCAGCAGCAGTCCCTGGATCACCAGCAAGGAGTGCACACCGTGGGCTTGGGAGGGTGGAGAGATGCACATTTCTGTTGTGGGTGTTGATACTGAAAGCTCTGAGGGTGTCTTAGGCTTAGCAGTTGAGATATTTGTTTTAAAAACTTAGGTTATTTTCTTACGTGCTAGATAAGCAGCATTGGCTTAATTTCTGGCGTGGTTTGCTGGTGCTCGCTGAAGGTTGTTTGTGGAGCTGGAACATGCTGGGGTCTGCAGGTGAACATAAGCGTTCTAAAAATGGTATATTTAGTGTTATTAAATATTACATAAAATTTAATATATTTCGTGTTAGTCAATATTAAATTTATTAATTTTTAGAGTGTGGCAGAGTATTGCAAAGCTTTGAAACATTTATAAGATAGGTTTCCAAAGTAAGCCCATTTAACCCTCTCTCATCACCTGCAAGAGCTCCTTCTTGCAGTTCAGAAATGTGCTTATTAAATGTACTTAGTTAAATTTATTCTTTGAGGTGTGCCAACATAACTGCTATCATCAAATGTGGCAGGAATAATTCTTTCCTACTGTACTTGGCACCCATCACACTTAGAGCTGGCCTGAGTTTTTAAAATTTTTATGTAACTTCCATGTCCCTGCCACAGGCTATGTTTTAAAAATAATGCTTGCACATCTCCTGTAGGGTTAGCCTCATCACCAGCAGGCCAGAATTTCTGGCTTTCCAGAATCAGTTGACAGCCAGCAGGAATAATATCTTTGTCTTAAGTATACACGGTCATCTAATCTATTAAAAAAAAGAAAAAAATAAGGCATTGGAAACCAGCAGTAGAATTGGTGTCCTAGCCAGACACCCACCCTCATACGTGGGAACTGATGCCTGGTGTGTGGTCTGAGCTGTTCTGGTGGGGGCAGAACAGGAGATCACTGGCAATTGTGGCACTGCTGCCTGGCTCAGCATTTCACCACCAAACCCCCAATTTATTTTCTCCGAATGGCTGTGCACCCCTGCCTTGGTACCAAGGAGCTCTGCTGCCTTCTCTGAGCTGAGTGTGAGCCCTGTTTCCCTGGGGCAGTGTCCGGGACACTGAGGTTGGAGCCTGCAATTTGTTTGAGAGCCTCTGGACTCCTGTGTGTGGCTGCAGACCTTTCATCCAGGGCACTTTCTGGCCAAATAAAAGAAAAAGGGATTGCAGTGCTCCTGCAGTGATGCCATGCACTGCAGCTTTTTGTCAGCAGATGATGTTTGCTTCCCGATGGCCTGCCCTAGGAGATGAGTGGGGCCAAAAATACCTCAGTTTTTGAGGCCAGAAAAGCTGAGTTTGTGATTGCAGAGCCCCAGGCACCTGCGGGTTGGTGTGGTGGGGCACAGAGCACCCCTGAGAGGACATTCAGGGACAGAGAGCACGGGACAACCTCTGCAGGGGTGGCACCAGCACGTGGGGTGTCAGCCCTGGGCTGTAAGGCATTAATTACCTGCCATTCATAGTTATGAAATTAATGTGGGACGGTTCCAGCCTGGCTCCTGCAGCAGGTTGAGTGTGGATTATGTCAAAGCAGCTCCACCACCACACGCCAAGGGTTTGATCCTCACTCTCTCCTGGGCTTGGCAGCTGATGGCTGGGTAGGGTTTTCCAGGGAATTACATGAGTTGGAGACATTGCACCTGATGGAAATATGCTGGTTTTATAAGCAATGATTGTCCCACACCATGCCTTAAACATAGACAATAATTTCACAACAAAAGAGGACAACAATTTTCGGGGAAAATCAGTTTCTCTGGGTATGTGTACAATACCTTTAGCCTTTCTTTTACTTAAAAAAATCGATGGGAAACTACATGGTAGCAGCCTTCCCATTTAGCAGTGAGAGCTTTCTTTTGTGGTTCAGGAAATTTTCACATTGGACTTCTGCCAAATTTTGTTATATGCCTTAAATACTTGAAATATTTGGAATGGCCACCTGTAATGAAAGTAAGCAAGTGTAAATTGGCAATGAATGACTTCCCAGGCAGTTAGTCACACAAAATCCAGTGATTTTGTGAGTGGATTGCCACCTGAGCTAGAATTAGCAGAAGTCAGGGAAAGGGCCTGAGGTCACCTGGAGGCTGAGCTCTGGCTATGGGAAGCAGGGAACAGCTTTAGGGCTGCACTGGACTTGCTATGGGGTGACTCCAGGAGGAGCCTAAGGCAGGGAATGGGATGAGTGTACGTGGAGAAACAGTGGAATAAGCTAATTAAAGAGAGCAGTCTGCCTGCCCTGGTGTGTGATCACCACAGAGGGTCTGTCCTTGCCCTGAGCCCTGAGGTGCAGGACATGATCCGCCCTGAGCAGCACACCACTGAGCTGCTGATCAAAACCAAAAGGTCTTTCACTTCATTACCTGAAGCTGTAATTAGAACATTAACCCCCAATATGCAAATGGACCAAACTTATGAAAGTGTGGAAACCCGTGAGCTGTTGTTCATTTTGGCTGCAGCCCCTGAGGGAGGGTTTTGCCTGCCCAAAATGTACCTGAAGGCCCTTCAATAAATAATACTGCTTTTTATTCTCCTAACTTGGTCTGCCCCCAGTTTTTAGGTAGCCCAATGAGTTATCAATAGCAAGGAGTGATCCCTGAGACTGCTGGCAGCAGCCACTGGGGACTGCTGGGGTTGGCAGGTCGGGGTGCAGGAAAAAGTATTTTGGGCAGGTCTGAGGAGGAAAATGGCTACGAACAGCTTTTTGGAAGTGTGTCTGAATTGCACAAACCACTGGGAAACCTTTTCCTGTGTCACTGCAGCTCTGACCCACCCACACTGGGCTGTGTGAAGGTCACTTGTGCACAGGGGCAGCAAAGCCTTTCTGGGGTGAAGAGTGAGGAACCTGGGCACGGTGCAGCTGTGCAGGTTCAGCTCTCAGCATGAGACAGTTTAGTGTCTGGAGTATCAGAATTAGTATCAAGATAGTTTACCTCACAACCAGATTGTTGGTGCTTCAATTACTTCCTGTAAGAATTTTATGCTCTGCTCACCTGAAATGAGCTCTTTTCCACCCTGCCTTTGGTGTGAAGGTGGAGAGAGAAGGTTTTGCCCCATCAGCATTACAGACTGTGCCTGTGGCCCAGAAACAGTTTTTGTTTTCTTGAATTGTGGGAATTTCCCACATTACATTAAAAATAGATTCCTACTACCTTTTGTGCCTATAGAAATCTTCAAAAAGGGATGCTAATTATTGTTTTTCCAACACTTTGATTTGTTTTATGAGCCTGCCTGATATGTGGCATGTAGTATTTATTTTCTGCAATATTCAAGGAAGGAAGAGAATTAGGATAGCAGACAGAAAAATACAAATTTTCTATTCCTAAGGTACCTGTATCATAACAATGACATGTTTGTTGATCTGTGTTTGTGTCTGGTTTATGCCTTGTTGTTTCTTTTCTTTCACAGGTAATAGATAAAAACTTCAGTACTTTGTAAAAACGTGTTTTCTCTTCTTTGTACTGAATAAATAATGGCAGGTGGGTTTTGGTTGTCTCTGTTGAGTTTTTCAAGTGTGCAGGAGATGTGACCTGCTGCTCCTCACACCTGCACACAGGACAGGGAGAACTCACTGAGCAGGGGTGTGGAACAAAACCTTGAGCAAAAAGAACCATTAATTTCTATAAGGACCTTCAGCTTGTGGTGTATTTCCAGTGCCTACAAATTTGTTTGGGAGTTAGTGCAGGAGGGAGAAGTGCAGGGAGTGGTGGGTGATGCAGGCTGGAACTGCACCTTTTTAACCCCAGTGACATCAGAGTCAGACACCAAGGCCCAGAGTCCTCTGGGATTTAGGTGGAGCTTTCCTTTTATTTTGGTGATCATAAGGTTTCAGCCTGGTGGTCCTAATCCAGCCAGCTAAATCAGAGGACACACTGCTGGGAGTGAAACACCCACAATCCTGAATTATTCTGGTGCTGTTGGGTGAGTGGCTGGCAGAAGCACGTGGAAAACCTTCATCCCAGCTCTCTGCCCAGCAGTGCAAATAGCTGAATTTGGATGACTGACCTTCCTAGCAGGACATGGTGCTTTTCCTGTGCACAGGCCCCAAATTATACTGGGACATCTGTCACTTGGTTAGGCTGCAGAATGGCCTGCAGCTGGTTTTATCAGGACTCTGCTGCACAACCCCTGTGGCTGAGTGACATTATCACTGCCCTGCTGTGTGCTTCAGAGGAACTGTGAGCAAGCTGATGTTCAGTGTGTCACCCCTAAATGGTGCTCCTTTAGCTGGGGCAATGGCATAGACCAGCACTTGTGGAAATTTAAAGATTTATCTGATATAAATATTTACAAGATATGGGTTTCCCTGGTAACTTGAAATGTCTAAAAGGCAAACCTGTAAAAATGTAGGGAGCTGTGACGTGTCTCTTAGTGTTAAGATTTGTTCAACTATTCAAGCTGTGGTACTAGAAAACCATCTTTTTTTTTTTTTTTTTTTTTTTTGAAAAGCAAACTTGTTTAGTTGTACTGCAAGACAAAATTAGGTTCATATCTCTTATGAAAAGAATAAGAGATATGCACACTGATAGCAAGTAAAGCATTTGCCTGCTGTGTTTTGTAATAGCACATGCCTTCATTTTACAATTATTAGAAAAATAATAACTCTGTCATTTCAATCACTGAGTAGCAGCCCCCAGAAGTTGTGTTTTTATGATTTTGTGGACCATTTTTGGGAACACTCTGCTCTTCCCCCATTCTCTGGATCATTTAAGGACTAGCAAGTGGCTGTGGCCACTGAGTGGTGGCTAATTTGAGCCAGGATAGCAAGAGCTGTAACCTGTCACACCTCTGCTGTATTCTGTTTGTACACAAATTATTTTATAACTCTGTTATATCTGTGTTTTACTCAGCAGCTCTTGAGACAACTGCAGCTTGTGTTCATAGAGCCAACAATGTTCTGTTGAAAGGAAAAGGTGTGGGAGGAGAATAAAAACGATCCCGTGGGTCTTGTCAACTGAATTTAAAGTGGTTTTTGTGCTTTTTGATTGCACTCGGAGTTCCTCTGGGGAGGAGGAGGAGGAGGAGGATGAGAAAGAAGCCCCCACACGTCACAGTGACACTGGAGCTGTTTGCTGGGAGCCACACAAGGCTTGGGACACTGGGTCTGCACCCAGAGTTTGGGTGGAAGGGTGGGCTTGGTGATCCTTTTCACAGCAAGCAAGTAAATTCATGTGCTTCTTACGCCTTTTCTTTTTTCTTTTTCTTTTTTTTTTACATGGGGATACAAAACTGGGACGTTGCAAGACAGTAAGTTTCCCCAGTTGTGTCAAAAAATGTGAACTCTGAAACTTCTTTCTTTAGTTATCAAAAGCACTTCTGCATTGTTTTGTCTTTGGAACAAAGGTAATTTTAAACGCTTGATAGGGATTGCTTTGTGGGTTTCTTTTTCCCAAGAAACCTGAATTAACCGGGTTATCTTTCTGACACCATGTCAGGCAGTAGGATGGCAATCTCCATAATTACTACAACTCCTGCAGTAGTAGCACTGGTATCCCATGTTATGCAAGTGCCAGAACAAAGAAGTTTATTAATGTTTTACATTACAAAGGTTAGGGAGGAGGTGTCAGAAATAGAATTCTAAGAATGAAGGCAAGAAGGGGGAGAATCCAAGGGGAGTGTCCCTGCTTGCTGCTCTTCACCTTTTAGTTATAATTATTTTGCATAGAAATAAGAGTTTCAAAAGACCTGGGAGGAAAAAAAAAACAAAAAACCAAAACATAATTGGTTCAATCAACACAAAGTGCTTTTTTTTCTTTGATTTTATGATTCTAAACAACAATTGATACAGAGAAGCATTTACATTTCCTTTAGGATAAAAGCTGTGGGGTTTTTAACCTGTTGCCACCCCTTACCCATCCCTTGCCCAACTCTGGTGTAAATCAGAGCAGAAGATTTCAGAACTATTTTTCCTTTTGTTAGAAATAGTTTGGAAGAAAAGATGACTTAAGGAATATTTTATCTGTTGCTGCAGAAAAAACCTCCCATTTTCAGCAAGAAAGTGATTGAGCATTTAACTGACCTGAAGGCTGCAGCTGAATTCCTACTGTATTTTTTACATTATGCCCTGCATGCCTGCTAATGCAGAAAATTAGGTTTTTTATGGTTTCCCTTTCTTGTTATCAGCAGCAAAACTGGATGGCTTTTCCATCCTCACACACTGCTGTGTGTTTCTCTGCCTTTGGAAAGGGTAATATTCATGTGGGCTACAAAGCTCTGAAAAATGAGAGGATTTTGAGAGGAGAAGTAGAATTTCTGACATAGTCTTCCCACAATACATTCCAGTGAGTTAAAAACAAAAACCAAGAGAAACTGTTTGTATTTAGATGCAGCTCTGAGTGATAAACTGCTTCTCAGACATTTTGGTGGAAACTGATGGCCTAAAGATGGGGTGTTTTTCTGTATTTAAGGAAAAAAAGAGACCAGTTTTGGTTACAATTAGAAGAAAAATCCAGCAGTGTACTTTGCTTGAGAGGGAGAGGGATTTCAGCTAAAACCAAGACTTTTATGTGCAAATGGAAAAAAGAAATGAGAAGCAAATTGAATTTCAACATTTGCCATTTGAAGACTTCTTTGATCATTCAGGCTGTGCTATTACATGACATAAGATGTGTGGACCTTTAGTAGAGTTTACTAAAAACTGCAGTAAAAGGGAAGAAATCACAAACTTCTAAAACTTGGTACTGGCACCACTAAAAGAAAGTGCAATACCATTCCCCAAAATAATTCTGTTTGTATCCAAGCTGAAGCTGGTTTTGCCACTCTGCCTCATTTGCTGTTCCAGATTTTTTCAGCAATTTGTTCTGAAAAGCACTGTGAAACAAACATAGTGGAAAGCAGAGCTTTCCTTAAAAGTTTCTTCAGTTGTATGGCAAGTGCAGGACTTAATGAACTATCCAGTACAACTGTCAAACTGGCAAGAAATAGTAAATTTGGCCTTTTTCCTGCCAGAGAGGAGAGATGAGGATGCTGTTCTGCACCTCTCAAGCCTGGGCTTTGCAGGATTTATTGTGGAAGAGCAACAATGGGAAGGCTTTCCTGCTCAGAGATGATGTCCCCTGGGAGCCCAAAATCTCCTGTTTATTCAGGTTAGCCTGAGAAAGCTCTTGCTGCTGGGGATGTGTATTGACATGGAAAGCAAAATTTGAGGTTGCATAAGAAGGAGGAACATAAAATATTCTCTTTGTGGAAAATGAACAGAAAATCCCATTGTTCTGCATACAATTTACTCTCTTCTGGGAGGGAGAAAGTGATGCCTGTGCTTCTCTGCCCCCTTTTCCAAGCCCTCTGTAACTCTGTCCTCTCCAGAATGGTGCTGCCTGCTTGGGATTTTCCTTTGCTGCCACTGCCACCCGTGCCTTGCACAGAGGTGACATTCCCAAGTGAATTCTCTGCTCACATCCATGAGATTTGAGATTCCCAAATCCCCTGTGTGTGCAAGCAGGGTCAGGCTCTGCTCTGCCCAGGATATTAGAACCCTGACTACTGAGAATTGTAAACTTTCTGTGCTGACAGACACTGACCCCCCCAAAAAAACACTGTATTTGACCTGAGGCTTTTGGAATTAAATAATAAAACTGAGATTATGAGTGTACAATTTGAATAAAAGTACATAATATCACACAGTAGAAAACTTAGAGTTCCAAGTTTTAGAATATAATAATATATAATAATAATATGTATTATTTATATATTATTTATAATAGATACATTATCTATATTATTTATAATATATATAATTAATTATATATATAAAACAAAATAGAAGTTTTAAAATGAAGGCTAGTCATTCTTCTTCACCTTCTTCTTCATGAGTTTGAGTGGAAGTGGCACTTGGGGACAGGGGTCAGTGGTGGCTGTGGCAGTGCTGAGAAAGGGCTGGGCTCTGATCTTTGAGGGCTTTTCCAACCCAAACAATTCCATGATTCTGTGATCCCTGTGATTCTGCAGCTCCTCGTGGTCTGTTTGGTTTAAGCCCCTTTCCCTTTCTCTTGGGTTCAGTGTTTGGGGTGGGTGTAGTGTGAGACTTTCTTGTCAAACTCTCCCCCTTCCCAACAGGGGGGTGGGAGGCTCTGCCACGGGGTGAAAACAGTGCAAAATGAGGGCAGTGAGTGAGGAAGGGATTGAACCTCCTACCGTGAGTAATTTACCTCCTGTACAAACTTTGCTGCTGGATTAATAGTGCTGGAATGACAGGTGTGGCTGAAACCACAGTTTGTGGGGGAACAGAACTCCAGGCATTCTCTGCAAGATGTGAAAAGTTTCCATCCTGTTATCAGAGAATATGAGTAATTGTTGAATTATTTAAAAAGCAAACTTCAACATGTCCTTTGATATATCATGACACTAATTTGGGTGAGTATTAGGTATATTGTCTCTGTGTTTAAAGCACTCCACACTGGAAAACCTTCAAACTGAATCAACTCCAAAATCTCTGTTACTAAGATATTGAGTGTAGCATAGTTAATATGATTGGGGACATATTAGTAAAAACCTGAAAAGAAAACATGTGCTGCTGTTCCAGTTGGGTAAATTGCTAAAAACTGAATGTGTGCTTAAGTGGCTCTTGGACAGTCAACATTATAAAATGTGGATTCTATCTGTAATGCCATTGGTTTTAAAGCCTGAGCATAATTTTATTTGACATAAAGTTTGAACACATTTCAGCAATCTTCAGCCAAATTTTGAAAACTTAATTTTCAGCTCACAGTTTGTGTAGTGCAACTCACTTCTTACTACTCTTATGAAATGCTGGTGGCTGTGACCTTTGTCAGTGTGAGATTTTTTTTCTATATTTGCAAGGTGGAGTATTGGAGTATTTACTGTTACAGCATGTCCAAATAATGTCAACAGTTAAGGAAATTTCAGACAATCTTTGTGCAAAACCAGCAATTGAAAATGGACAATCAGAAGTCCTGGGGATTAGGGAAGTATTGTCATATGATGGAATCATCTTAATTGTTGCTTGGCCAAGGTGAGGTGCATCACTGCTTCTTGTTTGGTTGGTTTTTTGTTTCTGTAGGGGTGGGGGTTTTTGGTTTTGGTTTTCTTTTTTTTTCTTTCTTTTTTAAAATTTTTTTATTGTGTGTGGGTTTTTTTTTGTTTGTTTGGTTTGGTTTTTTTGTCGGTTTGGTTTGGTTTTCTTTTTTTTCCTTGGTTAATTTTGTTAGTTTGGGGTCTCTTTCATTGCAAATTTGGAGACTTCAAAGGACAGTAGATGGAAGAATGTGTGTAGAAATGCCATGGAAATTTCATCCCAGTTTCTCTGGGGTGTCCAGATGTGCTGGAACACCCAGATGTGCTCAGGGAGGCAGTGACAGGTTCCCTGAACAGGAACTTTTCTGCTCACAGCCCTTGGGAAGAGCAAGGGAAGTGCAGTTCTAATGAAGAGCTGCTCCTCTGAGAGCTGTGGTTAGAGCAGCTCTGTGTTCTGCTCTGTGGCCCCTGGAATGTCCTTCCCTGCCCTCCTGGGTGTTGTAATTACCTTTTCTTGCTCAAAACCAGAGTCTGTCACTTTTCCTGCCAATTTTTTTACAAGGTTGTAATGAGGCTCTGGCCCTTCAGGGCTGCTTAAGCACAGAGTGTGGCTGTCAGGGAGCACGGTGCCCACAAAAGGGTGTTTTCCTGTGCAATAAAATCATTCAGGTGTCATGAAAACCTTGTGTTTGGCTCTTTGCAGTGGTCGTTGATTTTCCATCAGAGCCCTGTCAGTCTCTGGTGTTGGTGTGTGTCTGTACCAGCCTCATCCCTCATCTCACACAAAACTGCAGTGGCTTGAAATTTCAAGTGTTTGGTTTTTTTTGTTTTTTTTTCCTTGAAAATGTTTATAGATAGAAATTATTATATATAACAGGGGTGTAACAAGGTCTGAGATGTGCTGACTTCTTATTCTTGCCTCCCTATCGTGTGTTGGCTCACTTCAGGGAGAGAGGCTCTGTTTATAGCAGTCTTGAGTTGAACTCTTTTACAGCAGATCTATATTTGGGCATCTTTGCACATATCCTTGTGTCTAAAATGGGCACCATAATTCTTACCTTGTAGAGGAGTTTGGAGATTAGTTACTGTCTGTAAAGAGCTTTGAAAATGTCAAATGCTGTGTTTGCATATTTTGAAAATATAATTAGAAGACAGTCAATTAATCTGCTTCCTGTAAATTAATACATCAGAATTGTTTGCTCTGTAGAAATTGTTTGTGTGAATGCTTTGGGGTGGATTTATCTTTGTTCCTTTTTATTTTTGGTACATGTGTGATGGTGTTTGCTGAGGAAGCCAGGCTTCACTTTTGCAGTGCACAGTATAGGAATGCAATCTTCAAAATAAAGGCTGTTCTTATAATTTCATTATTTACCTGCCTGCTCATTGTTTAAAATAAGGCTGCATGGTTTTCAGCAGTGGGGGTAATTTATTACCTAGAAACTTTTAACTTGGGCTCAGGAGGGTTTTCCATTATTTTCTGTGTTTATTTTCTGTGTTGGATGGATGAAGGAGGGTGTGTGTCTCATCTTGATTCTGCATGTTTGATGCAGGAGCTCTCTGGAGAGATTTTTCTGGTCCATATTACATAAGTAATCAAAATAGAAGGTTATAAATGTTTGTTCTGGCCTTTAAAGTTTGATCTATTAATTAAAATACAGGGATGTCTTCTGCAGGGCAAACCAGATGCTGAGGTTTGTGTCAGAATTGGTGTGGAGGAGCTCTCTGCACTGTCAGGTTCAGAGGAAAGGGCTGGAGAGCTCTGGCTGCTGCTTGGACAAGGAGGGGAAGGCTGTAAGTACATGGAGAAAGGTTAAGGTTGTGACAACTGGTGAACAAATGAGACAGTGTGGAGAAAAAACCCTCAAAACACAGAAAGCTTGGAGTCCTGAAAAATGTTAACAGTGGAAATGATTATAATACTCCCTTTGGTCTGTTTCTGTCTGTTTTCCCCATCTGTTCTTTCTGTGTCAGACTGAAGATCACATTTTCTATTGATGCAGCTACATTCCTACTGATACAGCTCTATTTCTACAAATTTAGTTGGATTTCCACTAATTTATTTGTATTCTGCTTAGTTATGTGGTAGGACTGTAGTCCTGGTTCACTTCAGCTGTGCCATGCTTGAGGGGGACCAAAACTTGGAGTGAGTTGAGCGTTCATTCCCTCCAGTTTGGGCCAAATGGAAGCTGCAGAAATCCTGAAAAGGGGCAGGGACAAGGAGTGAGGGGCTGTGCCCCCAGCCTACCTGCAGTAGGGTGTCACGTTCATATTTGTGAAAATCCCTTCACCCAGGATTTTTCTCCTGGGAAGCTGAGAAGCCTCAGAGAAAAAGGAAAACAATTCTTATCTCATTTGCTTCTCCTGCGTAGTGCTCATGTGGAATGTGGTTGGAGATTGTTTACCCACAGGTGATTGCTTCATTGGATTCTGCTGTGAGTTGTTTTCACTCTTTGGCCAATCAGGGCCAAGCTGTGTTGGACTCTGGAGTTAATGAAAACTCACAAGTTTTCATTATTATCTTTCTAGCCTTCTGTAAGTATCCTTTCTGTATTCTTTAGTGTAGTTTAATATACTATTCTTTAATACAATACAATGTCATAAAATAATAAATTAGCCTTCTGAGAACATGGAGTCAGATGCATCACTTCTCCCTTCATTGGGGCACCCTGCAAATACAATAGCAGGGAAAATGGGATTTCTGTGCTCCCTCTCTCCATCACTTGCAGTGCAAACATTTCACTGGCATGGTCCCCACAGGTGTCTGCCCATTTGTTGAGCTTTCCACATGAGTGTGTCCTGAAAACCTCTGAAATTACCCCTACAACCACAGAAAGTGGTTGTTCCTTTGCCAGCATAAGGAATATTTCACAGAGGAACCCGAGGCTGGGAGGGAGCAGAGGCAACAAGTGGTGGCTGGAATATTTTTGTGTTTGAGCGCGAGCTGCAGCTCTGAGTGCTGCGTCCTTTCCCCGGTGCTTGGGAGGATCAGAATCCTAGGAATGGGGCCGAGGGTGAGCACAGGGCTGGCTGTGTCCACCACCAGGTCTTTGGAGCAGTTCTGTCTCTCCCTGGGCTTGGGCAGGCTGGATTTGGCCGTGCTTTGCAGGAGTCGCTCTCCACTTTTCAGGAATGCAGCCTGCAGAAGTGTCCTCAGGGCACATCTCAGCGTCAGTCACCTGGGGAAATGAGATGCAGAGATGTGTCAGTGGCAGCCCCAGGAGCCCTGGTGCACGTGGGAGGGAGGCAGCAGCCCTGGCAGGGCTGTGAGTGTTTACTAGAGACTCTGCTGTCCCTGCAAGGCAGCTCTCAGGTCCCTGGGAAGCAAGTGGCTCGTGGTTTCTGGCAGCAAATTCCCACTGGACTGTGTCAAATGCACTTTGAGATGAAGGTACCCGTGTTCAGTTTATGATGAGTGAATAATTTAGCTGCACTCGCTTGTTGTACCCATTCCTGTAGGTTTTACTTGTTAAAATTTTCCTTTTATGTGGCAGAATTTTCCCCTGTTGATAAACTGCTGCTGAAGTACAAATGGTCTGCATTGAAAATGGAGCAGATGGGGCCATATTAGCCTGGTTCTCTCATCCATGAAAACAAGTGCTATAACCATTGTAATTTGGTGTAATTTCAATGCAAGTCAACAGAGTTGCAGGAGAATTTAGGTCCTCAGTGACCTTTGTGTATTCCTTGACTTCTGTTTTGCATGCAAGTTGGTATTTTCTAATTGACAGAGTAAGAGTTTATAACACAGGGTGCATTTATGTGTAATCTCCCTAACTAGAAAACTGTTGATTGCATAATTACATATAATTACCTCAGTTGTTCTTGGCCTGGCAATATTTGCAGGATGGCTCAGGAAGGCAATTCACTGTCAGATGTCAGAATGGATTTCATAGAGCAGGTTGGCACTCTATTAATTCAATATTGGCTGAAGAAAGGAGACAGCAAGCCATCCCATCCCTCACCCAGTACAAGATATTTTGTATTTGTCCAGTTTGAAGCTGAACCTGGAGCAGATACCACAGCCCATCTCTGAATATCCTCAGTGTGGGAGATCCAAATCAGTGTCTTCTAATGTGCTCTTGGCAGACAAAAGCTCTATTCTCATTTACCTCTGGAATATTTTTCTCCCTAGCTCTGTTCAGTATCAGATGTCTACCTATCAGGGATGATAAAGTAATACTAAAATAGTAAAAAAACCCACCCTCCTTAATCCCCAGGTGTCTCCAGAAAGAAACACAGAACCTGAAATACTCCAGTGCATCTCTACTAGGTTTGCAAATTACTTCTTTATTTTTTTAAAGAATCAAAATCGAGCCCAAAACCAGCAAGAAAAACCCCAGGAAACTTGTTAGAGCCAGCACTCATGAAGGCACCAGCACATCTCGTTTATAATCAGGTGCAGAGCAATCTGAAGGCTGTAGAAGACGCTCATGCCACCAAGGGAAGTTTTAATTAGCCCCTCTAGGACAATGAGAAAGGCTTCAACCAAGGTCCAACTGCTCTAATTACCTGTGCCACACGGTGGCTGTGGGGACATGCTGGGGAAAGCATCTATTTAATACTTACTTTACTTCTCCCTTCCCTCTGCTCTGAAATGACTTTGCGGTTATTTTCAGCTTCAGGACTGTTTGCATTACAAACATGTGAATTCTGTGTGTTTGCTAGCCCAGAAATTCTGCACACTGAACCCTCTGCTCTCCCTGCACATCACTGCCACTGCATTTACCACCTCCTTTGTCACAGACCATCACCAGACTATCACCAGCTCTGTGATAGAAAAACCACTTTCTTCTGTTTGTTTTGAAGCTGTTTCCTCTGACCTTTGTTTAATAGATTTTTTTGCTTTTAATTGGAAAAGAAGTAGACCTGTGACACCCTATTCATCCACTTTGCACACCTCCTGGTTTTGCAGACTTCTGTTGTATCCCCAAAGTTGTTCCTTCCTTTGAATTACAGAACTTTCTGGCTAGAAGAGATCTTTTACGGGTTTCCTAGTCCAATGCTCCCTGCAATGAGCAGTGACTTCCTCACCTTGACCAGGTGGGTCAGAGCCCTGTGCAGCCACATCCTGACTGTCCCAGGGATGGGGCACCCTCCTCCTCCTGGGCAGCCTGTGCAGGGCCTCTCCACCCTCATGGTAAAGTGCTCCTTCCTCACACCCAGTCTGAATTGGCCTCCTCCCTCACAAAACCATCACCCTTTGTCCTTTCTCTGCACTGAAGAGTCCCAGATTAAATGTTTTACTTATCCCACTGGAACATACCCAACCCTTTCCACACCACTTCTGTTTTTTTGTGAAGCTTTCCCAATTTACGTCTGTGAAAAGTCCAATAGTGGCCATGGTACTCTGGATGCTTCATAGTGTAACTGCCTTGTTCACTGTGTTCTGCTTCTTTCCAGCCATCCCTGTAGTCTGATTTGCTTCTTTTGGCATTGCTGAGCATTGGGATGGTGTTTTCATGGAACCTTTCCTGGGATCTTGCTCCTGAGTGGTGCTACCCAGCACAAAGTCCATCTTTCCACATGTGAAGCTTGGAACGTTTTTCCTCACGTGTGTGCCTTTGCGTTTATGACAATTAATTCCTTCTGCCATCTTGCTCTCCAGTAACTCAGGCCTGTTGAAGTTCTTAATAATAGATTCTCATCATTACTATCTCAAATAATTTACAAACGTTGTCATCCTTTCTAATGGTTGCCTCAGTCCTCAACAGAATTCCTCGAGGAAGCCCTTTGATGACTTTGTTTCATTCTAAGAACTGACAGATGGCCCAATATTCCAACTGTTTCCTAGCTTTTGATCAGATTTTTTTTCTTTTTTTTCATCTGTAGAGTGATCTTTTTTTTTTAAGTCGTAGATGCTTAAGCATTTTCCTAAATATCTGTCAGAATTGCTGTGAAAACCATTTCTGTTGCAATCCAAACACTTGTTGACCCCTGTGAGAGCTCCTCTGGGTTTACAGGAGATGCCACCCTTGTACAAAAACCATCTGACTCTGCCCGGGTACATCGTGTTAATTCTGATGTCCACTAATCCTGTTCTCATTATAGCTTCTACTAATTGGTGTGATACAAGCATGAAATGTGTTGGCTCAGTAGGTCTCCCTGGAAACTTCAAAATGAATTCTCAGTCCTGTCATCATCCCATTCTCATGCTAATTTAGCAGCAATGGGCCGTGGGTTTCCTGCCAGGAGTGGTGGCACAGCAAGTCCCAGCACGGGGGAATCTTCCCTGGCAGAGAGGAACTCTCCTGCCCACCGTGCTGCTGGCACAGCCATGGAATTACAGGATGGTTTGGGTTGGAGGGGTCCTCAAAGCCCATCCATCCCACCCCTGACATGGCAGGGACATGTCCCAGGCTGCTCCAGCCTGCCTTTGGACACTTCCAGGGATCCTGGGGCAGCCCCAGCTGCTCTGGGAGCTCCATCCCAGGCCTGCCCACCCTGCCAGGGAACAACTCCTAATTCCCAATATCCCATCTCACCCTCCTGTGGCTGGAACCATTCCCCTTGTCCTGACACCACACGTTGTTATAAATTATCTCCCTCAGTGAGGGGTTGCTGCCTTCCCCCCAAACATTTCCCTCACCTCCACACGTTCATCCTTGCCCACTTATTCCCTCCTAGAGGTGCTGCCTTCTTCCCAACATTTCCCCTTCTTTTCCTTCCCTTTCCCCAGGCTGTGAGTAATGCAGAATACACATTCTGCTCTGTGTTTCAGAAGCTGGGCAAAATACTGTCAGTAGAACACATCTGAAAGCTCCATGAGTTAATGTGTCCTTGGATAGCATAAGCTGCTTTGATTTAGACTGCAATTTGCTGCTTTTCCTTCTGGGATTACTGAGGAGTTTTCAGTTGCTGCAGTGGTTGCTCTCTTTTGCTCAGTAATTTACTTGCATTTCAGGGTGCACACAGGCTTCCAGGTTCTGAAATGAAAATGTCTTAAGAAGTCAAGAACAATAAATCTTTTTAGCTTGTCATGTCAAATTTTAATTAATCACCTCTGCCACCTTTTCCAGCATCAAAGGTTTGCAACACACCCTTGCAAACATCAGACAGTGAACGTAAGCCTTAAATACATGGCAAATGATTAGGCTTCCTCATGCCTCACATTGAAGGTAGGCTTTTGGTAGGGCTCTTAATGTTTTGGTAGCAATCTTGGTACACAGACAAATTTTTCACCATTGTTTTTGATCTCTGGCTTCCATTCTTACCAATATTGATACCTGTAATTTTCTTTTTGACTTACTCTCAACATCCTGGCTTGAATAGTTAAGCCAGGACTGCAATAAATTGGTGAAAAATCAGAAAATAGCCCCTGGCCAGATCATGGCACAACTAAGTTTTTAAATGACAATTTCACAGTGCATTATTATAAATTAGTTTTATGTTCAGCAAGGAAATCTTAGTGAAGGGCAGACCATGGGAGGGTTATATTGCCACACCACACACACCATCTGGAGGTTCACAGGACAGTTTGGTGTCACCCTGGAGCCCTTTGGAACATAACTTACAGGCTGCACTTGCATCATTTCCCTGCTGTGAGCTGTGCCTCCTGGGCAGTGGAAGCTGATGGAATTTAGGAGGAGCTGAAGGCAGGTGGCATTCCCTGGGGCAGCAGCTCCCCTGCCTGTGACAGGGAACCCTCATTCCTCTGGGTCCCTCAGGGCTTCACTCGCAAGGTTGTTTGGGGCATCACCACTCACTGACCTCAGTGGGATTGAAAAGCAGCATTTTTATTACAGGGCATGTATCATTTGGGTTAATATTTTTTTTCCTTTTTTTTTTTGGGGGGGGGGGCGTTGGCTTTTGAACTTTTGGTTTTTTTCAGGTGTTTTGTGTGTGTTTTTCTTTGTTTGTCTGTTTGTTTGCTCTGTTGTTGTGCACTTTTTTTGGTGAGAGTTTGTTTGATTGATTTATTTATTTTTTTTTTTAGTCAGAGCAGTGTTTTTTCCCCTCTGAAGGGGAACTGTTGGAGCTGCAGAGGTTTTGCTGCCTTGCTTTGGGCGCTGCCATCCCTTGGGCAGCTTTCCAAGGGCAGAGTTGTGCTGTGAGCTGCTGGGCAGCCCAGCTCTGGTGCAGGATTTCTGCACCCAGAGTCTGAGCCTGGCTCCAGCCTTGTCTCTGCACCCATCAGCTCCTCCCTCACTGCTCCTTTCACTGCAGGGAGAAGTTCTGGTTAGCCCCAGGTAGGAGCCAAGGAGTGACACACAGCAGTGCCCCTGATGTCCCTCCACTCCTTCCCTGGCTGTCAGTTGTGCCTTCATACCTGTGCCAGCCACCCAAAGTTCTCCCTCCTCTTTTTTTCTCCAGCTTTACCTTCAAGAACTCTGCCAAAGGTGTTTTTGTGCAAATGAAGCCTTGCCGTGTCACTCGTGTGCACCTGAATACTGAAAAGGCATCTTGAAATGAAATTACTTCATTTGTTTTATGTCAAAACACAGATTGTTCATATTACCCTCTATGACTCCAGTGGTTTTCAGAATAAACAACAAAATTGTCTAGCTGAACTTGAAACACAAGTGTGTTCCTGATATCCAGCAGACGGGATAATGATGGTGATGAGGGTAGTTGATGTAAATATGTGCTACAGTGCTTAAATATTTACTGTTTCCCCTTCAGGAAAAGGATGGTGTGTCTGCAGAAGGGTGTTTTTTACCTGTACTGTGCTGCAGTGATGTGCAAGCTGAACTGTTTGGCATTGAATGGCAGTGCTAAAATTATATTGTCTCTGTGTAATTATATATACAGGCCCACTCACATACATCACTTACGGAGAATGTAATAGTGCATCACAGACACCATCTTATTTTCTTGTAGTAAATTAGTTTTTTAAATGAGCAACATTTATTTTGAAAAGATAATTTAAAAGCGACTTTGAGATTCTTTTTAGAGGCATGTTATGGTATTTTTTCTTGCACTTTTCTTGCTCCAGAATTGACTATTTCTGGATAAATGAAGTGAGAGCTGATGTTGATGCTGGAATGCCATATCTCTGTTTGGGGGGCTGACAGATGTGGGTGATTTCATAACAAATGCCTTCTGTAATTTAGCTATAATTGCCATTGGGTCTAGACCTGGTGTGGCTGCCCTCTAAGTTAGTTTAAATGCATGCATTTTCCTGGTCTAACTGTGTGTTTCTGGCGTGCCTGTCACCATGGTAACTGCACACCTCTGAGTTTAAATTCTGTGACACGAGATCACTGCAAGTCTTGCTTTACAGAGGTCTGAGTTGCTGCACTTCAAAGTAGGAAGGACTCTGATATTGTCTCCCTTTAACTTGAATCCCCACACAATGGGATTAAATCCAGTGCTTGTCTGCACTTGTGTCTTTATTCTAATTTTATATGTAACAGCTTTATGAAACGCAAATAACTTCTTACATAATATGCAGTGCTGAACAGTGTGATTTATCTTTAAATATGCTTTTTAAAATAGACTATTCCACTCTATAAACAGAGCACATTTGTGTGTAATCTTGCTGCACTTTTCACTGTGCTGGAGGTTATTTTCAACTGCACTGTATTGTTGTAAAAGTTTTTATCTTTCACTGCTATGGAGAATCCTATGGACCTGATTAAATGGGTTTTTCCTTCCTATTCATAGTATTCAGGTTTAAGTTATATGCTCTGTTGAAACCCCACAGGTTATAAGATTGTCCTTATACTCATTTATTATTCCTCATTTGGGCTCTGGAGCAGTTTAATTTCTGAAACCTAACAGGTCTGAGCCTGAACTTCCTTTAGTTAAAGCCTGTTAAATGTGAATACTGGTTCTGGTTTGGCCTCATTTCTGTTGTGATTGTCTGTAATCCTGCAGTTCTGGTGCCCTTCTGCATGAAGAGTGCTTTTTATATACACAGTGATGTTTAACAAACTAATACAATGCACAAGTGAATAATTTCTCCTCCTGGTATCCCTTTTTTTGTGCTCATGTTACCCAAAAGGAAGCCGAATGTAGGAGTGCTTGATTTTGTCTGTTGGAGCCCAGACAGGAATTTCTATTCCCTGAGCACAGGTGTGGAGGTGGACGAGGCTGGGAGAGCTCTGGGCAGTGAGGACAGTGGAGAGATCCAGGGGAGTTCAGTCAGAATTGGTCCTGAATGACCTCAGACCCAAACCCAGATGGTTTTATCACCCTCACTCGTCCTCCTGCCTGTGAAACATCTGGATTTCTAAAGGGTGCATTCAGGGCACCTGTGGAAATTAAAGCTGTGTTTAGGTAGAATATTTTTCTGACCTGTTTTCATCCGAGCTGGAAGAAGCCTGCTTGCTGCCTGGCTGTAAGCTGGTACAGAAGCTAAATAAGGTTGTAAATATCCATCCCTGTGAAATGGGAGCTAGGGTGTCTCTCCCCTCCCCACCAGCTAAATCTGTTTATGCTGCATTCTGACACAAAAACCTCCCTGAAACTTCTGTGGAACACACCAGGGCAATGCCCTTCGTGCAAAATATGCCAGATTTTGGGTGAATAGCATTTTCCTGTGAAAACAAAAGGTAGCTGCCATGGGTGAGGCTTCTTGAGAGAGGGGAAAACATGTTTTGGGAGTGTGATGGATGGAAAGGGACCCTGTTCTTCTGGGAAGGTGGGAAAAAAGCTGGAGCCAGTGCACAGTCTGTATTTTTGGGAGGAGGAGTTGGTGGTTCCAGGCTTGGGTCCCCATGCTGGCTTGTGAGGGAACTTTTAGGTTAAAAAATGTGAGAGAGAACTGCAGACACCACGCTGTAGTTCTGTTATTGTACTTGGCTTAGGAGCTCTTTAGGGAATTGTATTTTGTTGTCTTGGATGTGGAAGTTTAAGAACAATAACTTAGCAATAAGTACATGAAAGCTATTACCTTGATACACAGGGGAATTTTTTCAGGGTAGTTTTAACTTCAATCCATGTTCCAAGACTAAAACTTAAAACACATCTTCCTTGGGCTGGCAGCACACTGGGCTGAGTATTGAAAGTCTTCTGGTGGTTTTTATTTGCTGGGTGGGACGTTTGTTGTGTTTTGTATTTTTTGTTTGGTCGTTTTTTGTTTATTTAAAAATTTTTATATATCTGTTAAATGTAAGAATTTCTGAACCTTTTTTTTCTCTCTTTGTTCTAATTTGCAGCATTACTTTACTGTTCTCTTTGGCCATGAGGGGCAGAAGCCACTGGAGCTGCGTTGTGAGGATGAGGTTGATGGAGATGAGTGGGTAGAAGCTATTCACCAAGCGAGGTATGAAACTCAAATTGTGACCCTCTGATCCATTTTATTACAGATAAATGGATAATGCTTTGAGAACCTAAACCCACCTTCCAAACAGAAGGAAATGATTACATTATTAGTTTGGTGTTGTTTGCAATTCATGAGTACCTTATAGAAAAAAAACACCTTTAACATTCAATGCTTATTTCACTTTTTTTATCTTTCATAAGCAATTGTGCTGCAGTTGAAATTAGTTCAGAAAAAACAGTGTTTCATTAGGAAGAAGCCCTAGGATTGGTGTTCTGTTAGAGACAAGTGTGTCACGTGAATGAGGAAATTAATGATATGACAGATGAATAAATGACTTTTTCCTTAAAAACTCTTACAGAGAAATAAATGTAAGAAAGAGAAGGTCAAGACATTAAGATGATGAAGTGTGACAAATAAAATTTTGGCTTTAAAACTGCAATTCTGAACCACCTGAACCACAGTTTTGTGAAAAGGGATGTGGTAGGACCTTGAGCCATGCACCAGTCTGTGCCTGAGGGGAGGCCTGTGTGGCAAGTGGCCATGGTTTGGGTGTAATCTAAATTAAAGAAATCTCACTGAAGGCCTGAGGAATGCAGGAGGTGTGAGAAACGATGCTCACTCTTCAA
Organism: Passer montanus; assembly: GCF_014805655.1. Classification (NCBI taxonomy): domain Eukaryota; kingdom Metazoa; phylum Chordata; class Aves; order Passeriformes; family Passeridae; genus Passer; species Passer montanus. Next base: position 2,172,434 of record NW_024375145.1, on the reverse strand, counting down.
AAATTTTAATAAAAAAAGTTAAATAAATTAAAGTTTAATAAGGGATAAAAGGGATAAAATCCAATGTTGAGGTGCTTGGCTATTTACCAAAAGCACACCATTAACCTAAACCACTTTCTCTATGTACTGCTACATTACAGGGGGTACATGCATATTCATAAGAGTTTGAGTTGAATATGTATATATTCAAACATTCCTTTGGGTTTAGATGTTCTTTTGCTTGGTTTTAACCTTTGACTTGTCTGCATGCCATCTTGTACATTAAACCAATATATTTTATTTCTTCCTGTGGTTCCATCATGTTGTTTTTACACTCCCTGGTAACGAGGAATCAGTAAACTGGGTTCTGGTTTTTCTCACTCTTATTTTACCACTCAGATAGTCTGCAAATGCAAGGAACCACATAATTATCTTACACCATTCTCTGAGTTAGTTACATAAAAGCATGTTAGCATCAGACAGTCTCTATTTTAATATTATGCTACACCCTACGATACCATATATTTCTCAAATTATTATTTACTATTTATATAAGCTATACCATGCATACATAAACTGACAGATTATACTATACCAAAAAGCAGTTAAAAGGAATTACAAATTGTACTATATCAGGATCTTTGTGATCAACAGTAACTTGCAAAACAAAAGCTAATACATCAATGTGAAAGCCAATAACTGCATTTGTGACAGCCAATAACTGCATTTGTCATCTGTAACAGGAGGGAAAGCTGCTGCTGAAATGCACTTTCTGCATCCTCCTCCCATCCACACTCACCTCAGCTAATCTGCAGTGCCATGGTAACGCACAAGGAGCCAGGCAGCTCCTGAATTGCTTAGGACACGAGCCATGTAAACAGAAGTGATTCTGCTTCAGAACTAAAATTGAACATGAGCAGCTCGTAGTTTTTAATTTAGAGCTTGAGAAGCGAGGCCCTGGGGCTGCAGGCCTTGTGCTGCCTGGGCAGCCAGCTTTGGGATCTGTGTCCTCATTTTGGGTTGGTGATGTCTGGAGAGGTGGTCTAGAACAGAGGCTAGGCAGTGGTAAAGGAATGAAGTGGGTATTTATTAAAAGGCCTCAAAGGATGCACCTTGAGCAGCACAAAAGTCTGGGCAAAGCTCAACCCAAGGTGGACCCAAGATGGACCCAAGATGGACTCTGAGTCACGAGTTCTCACACTTTTATCAGTTTTGGTCCATTCCCACCTTGGGTTCATTGTCCAGTTCCAGCTCCAGGTGATGCAGTCCCACCCTCCCAGGTTGCTCTCCTCCATTCCTGTTGTTGGCACTTTTGGGGCTGAAGCTGCAGCGGTGTCCTTGGTTCTGGGGCTGGAAAAAGGATTGTTCTGTGTCACTGAGCTGTGAGGAGAGCTGCTGACATTTTACATGCAGTTCAGAGTCACACACCAATGCAGCGCAGAATCTGGAAAATATGAAGGCTAACACTTAAGGTATGGCTGGTGCCAGCTGTATGTAGCCCTGTCCTCTCCCAGGACAGCCCTGCAGGTGGGCAGTGCTGCAGCTCTGGGTGGCCACATCACCCCGTGCCCTGGGGGTCCCTGGGGGTCCCTGGGGGTCCCTGGGGCTCAGGGCTGGGCCAGTGTCCCCGGTGTGACACCACAGCCCCGTGATGCTGCAGGGCTTGTCCTGGTCTGGGACAGCTTCTGCTGTCCAGTGCCTGGAACAGAGGCTGGATAAGATTAATAGAATAAAGTGGGTATTTATTAAAGGCCTTCAATAGGTGCAGCTGGAGTAGTCAGGAGCCTGCCAGACACTACACCCAAAATGGACAATGGTCACCAGTTTTTCACACAGTTACAAGTTTGGTCCATTTACATTTCAGGGGTTAATCCTCCAATTGCAGCTTTGGGTAATGAAGTCATTTCCCCCCAGTTTGCTCCCCTCAATTCACTGTTGTTTATACTTTCAGGGCCTGAGGCTGTTGGGTGTCCTTGGACCAGGCCCAGAGGGATTGTGTTGTCTGTTCAAAATGTGAAGGCACTAACTAACACTCTATATGGAGTATAGAGTTATCCAATAATGCAGTACAGGATCTGAAAAACATAAAAGCTAAATCAAAGCAGTGTGAGGACACTGACAGTGTGAGGAAGGGAGCAGGGCTTTTTGCCTCGTGCTCGTGGACATTCAGGGACACCAGCATCCTGGCATTCCCTCTCTGCAGCATCTGTTTGGTTTTGCCACACCTTTCCCTGCCAGGAGGGGACACACAGGAGGGATTTGGGATCTAATCCCAGGAACAGGGACAGGAGCATAGGGAACGGCCTCAGGCTGGGCCAGGGCAGGCTCAGGGTGGGCACAGCAGGAATTTCCCCATGGAAAGGGGGCTCAGGAACTGCCCTGGCACTGCCCAGAGGACTCTGGAGTGCCCATCCCTGCAGGTGTCACCTGGAGGTGGCACTCAGAGCCCTGGGCTGGGGACAAGGTGGGTATTGAGCACATCTGTGACTGGATGGGCTGAGAGGGATTTTCCAACCTCAGTGATCCTGGAAGATTCCTGTCCATTGCCTGGTGTAAAAGGCACGTAAGCAAGAAGAGCTTCATAACATGAAGTAAATTTTTGTCCTTGTAGTTCAGTCTGTAAATGTGTCACATATGAATTTTCAAGGTAGAAACTGACAGGAAATGAAGGCAATGGTGAACAATGCACAGCTGAAAATATTGAGAATTGCAGAGAAGTTAGTTGTGGCATTCAGGGTCAGGGTGGCTGACTTTTGACTCCATCAGGGAGTTGTAGTTGCAGGCTTTACAGGACAGCTGGGTCTCTGAGGCAACTAAGATCAGTATTTTTATCTACACCCCTTTTGCTATTTTCCTGTTTCTACCTTATTTGATAGAAACAAAAGAAACATATTACCTCCTGATGATATTGAATTGGGCATCTCCGTGAGGGACAGTCTCAAGGTCCTATGCCATTTGGGGGATTTTCTTCATCATCTTTTCTGCATAGGTATCTAAATTTTTTAGGAAGTTTCCCAGGGATACAGACACTGCTTTCTTGTGTTTTCTTGGACAAACAACATATGACAAAAAAAACCCCAAAACCAAAACCAAAACAAAAAAAACCCCAAAAAACTCCCAACAACAACAAAAACAAAACAAAACAAAAACAAAAAAACAACAAGAAACCAAAAAAACCCCAAAAAATACAAAAAAAAAAAAAAACAAAACAAAAACAAAAAAACAACAAGAAAAAAAATTTAAAAAAACCAAACCAAAACAAAAAAAAACTTAGTTGGTAAGCATGGAGTGTCCTTCCCTATTGTGGGTTACCTCCTTGCTCTAATGATTTTCTACTTTACTGGAAGCTGCTTTTGTTTGCATTGCATTGTGTTGAGCAGAACAGCCTGGAGTTTCTAATTAGTTACTAAACCATTGGGTCTTTTGCTGAAGATACATAAACAGAGGATAAAGTAATAGTTTTTGAGTATTGTGTAAGACTTTTCTTGCCAACTTAATTGAACAAAAGAGCACAGATTGTCTTTAGGTATTGAATTTTGCCTTCAGCATGATCTAGACCTTTTCCCTTAAGTTTATCTGTATTTTTGACAAATGGGAGAAGTTTTGGCAACTTCTGAAGTGCCACTGTTGATTTGAGCCTAACCTCAGGGTTTTTTTTAGGAATTGATGAATGGCATTTTATGTAGCACTTCAAAGATTCTTTTTTGTACTATCTCAGGTAGTCTTAGTTACAAATTGTAGGAGGCATTGAGAAGACTGCCACTACTCTTATATTGAAAAGAGACCTGGGAACATCATGTTCCGTGTGAATATGCTGGCATTTGAGAAAGGGAAGTATTTAATTGCTTTCCAGAGGGTCATATCCTCATGAGGAGCTGTGGTAATCCCTGTGTTAGCTGAGACAATGCAATTGAGGTAGTTGAGGCTTTTTGTTTTCTTAGATTGACATACAGAAAATCTAATTTTGGACTGCTTTTCATTATTTTTTTCCCCATTCACATGTAGCCATCCAAATTTCTTCCACATCTAATTTACTTTGTCAGTTATCAACAGAGTGTTGAAAAAAGGTTGCTCCAATCTCACTGCACCCCATGGTCCACTTTGGGTACATAAAAATTTAATTTGGATGCCAGTACCTAATTAAAGGATCTTTTCTGCTGTGATGTTGTCCATTGTTCCTGCCCATAGGGCCCTTTCCTGACATGGGAGATTGTTTGGCTTTTGAGCAGGAAGTGGGATATTTAATCCAGTACATTTCACTGCAACCTCACTATCAGTTCCACACCTGTACTTACTTTTCTTCCCCTTCCATTTTATTTGAATTGCCACTATTTTGGTTTCTTGTTAATATCCAGGGTGGCAGAGCATGGTTTGGTCCTCCTGAGCTACATTTTTGGGAAGGAGGTTTATTCCTGGTAAATCCTAATTCCTCTGTCAGTGACTGCATTGGGAAGTCCTGTTTTTGGCTTTCTTCCAGAACTTGTTCTCTTATGAAGAAATCTCTTTCACCCTCAATACACTGAGATGTACTTATCACTCTCTCTTACAAAATCTTCTATATTTTGAGGCTTTTTTGCATTTAACTCAAAAACTCTTATGTTCTTTTTTTAATATGAATGCAGTATTAATAAAATTTATTGGACTTCTCTGCTTCAGCTTATTCCAAAGTCTTAAATTTACCACCTGTGGGAATAAAAACCCTCCTTTCGTGCAGGCACAAGTGTGAACTTAATTGGGAAACTGATTTGAAAAGGAAATATGCTTTTTTAATTTATTGCCAGCTTAGTTGTAATCAGTCTCATTCCTCCAGGTCTGCTCACTGCATAAGTGATGTGGGAGAAGAGCAGGGAGGAAAATGGAATAATTCTTTCACCTGGGTTACTGTTTAAGGTGTACAAGAAACTACTGCCCTCTAACTGGCAATTTAAAATTAAAAACAGACAGAAGCAGAAAGGCTTTCTCTCAGATTTGCAGGCACACTTTGCTGTGTATTTTACACAGTGTTTTGCAGGGGGTTGTAATCTCAGTGTGGCAGCTCAGAACTGCCCTGTGCTGATGCCTTGCTTTCAGTGAGGCTGTGTTGGCTGAGGCCTGGTGCTTTAATAACCAGAATTCTGTGGTTTCTGGTGGGCTGGGAGGGAGGCAGAGAGGTGCACCTAGGACAGACATGCAGTGTGAGCCCCCCAAAAATCACTGAGCTGTGCAGGCTGTCCAGGGGCTGCTCCTGGACCTCCATCCCCGTGATGCCTTGGAGTGGCTGCCTAGAACAGAGGCTGGATAAGATTACGAGAATGAAGTGGGTGTTAATTAAAGGCCTTCAAAAGGTGCAGCTCGGGCAGCCAGGAGCCTCCCAGAGGCTGCACCCAAAATGGACAATGGTCACGAGTTTTTCACACAGTTATAAGTTTGGTCCATTTACATTTCAGAGGTTAATCCTCCAATTCCAGCTTCGGGTACTGAGGTCATTTCCCCCCAGTTTGCTCCCCTCAATTCACTGTTGTTTACACTTTCAGGGCCTGAGGCTGTAGGGTGTCCTTGGACCACCGTCCCAGAGGGAATGTGTTGTGTGACCCAAATGTGAAGACAGGAACTAACACTGTATATGGAGTATAGAGTTATACCCTGAAGAAGTACATGATTTGAAAACTATAAAAGCTGAAATCCCTGCAAGTGCCCGTGCTGCTCTCAGCTCCAGCCGGGCACACTTGGGCCTGCAGAGCCATCTCAGCCAGCCCCCACAGCCCGTGGTGTTCCCAAAGCTGCTCTTGTTTGATTTGCATTGTGTCAAGCAGAACAGCCTGGGGTTCCTAATTAGTTACTAAACCTCTGGGTTTAGTAAAGTTGGGTTTAGTTTAGTTTAAGCCGTTTCCAGCAGCCGAATCACGAAGTCCCTGTTGGTGCAGCCCGGCCTTGGCGTGTCCCCAGCGCTTGGCTGGCCCGGCTGGGCCATGGCTGGGCTCACACCCTGGGCCAGGCTCACACCTCCCAGCTCGCCTGTGGCCACTGGAGCTGCAGGGACCTGTGGCCTCTTGGTCCCAGCTCCAGAAAGTGGCACTGAGGGCTGCAGGGATGCACAGTGCCATCCCTCACCAAGGAGAGCAGTGAGAGCTGGGTTTGGTGAGAAGGCAGGGTGGGTAGTGGTGGTGATGTGCAAGACATGGCCTGTGTATTGATCACTCTGGTTACCCGTGATCCTTTATCCCCTTATCTCTGTGTTTTCCAGAGCTTGCTGCTCTTCAAACCTATTCCATGCCTCCCTTTCCCTGCCTTTTGTTCCTACACTTCCATAACAAGCCTTACACAGCCCCAAAATGCTCTTCCCCGTAAGCCCATAAGACGTTTCACACCCATGTGGCTGGTGGCTGCTCTCAGCCTGAGAGGAGACATGGAGAGGCTTTCCATGGACTCTGGGCACACCTCATGGCAGCTTTTCATGAGCTTCCCTCTGTAAGGGCCTCCTGGAAAAGAGGGAGAATGATGTTTTACATGGCCAGATAGCAAGAGGATGAGGGGGAATGGCTTTAAACTAAAAGAGCAAGTTAAAATTGATATTATGAAGGAATTGTTCCCTGGCAGGGCGGGCAGGGCTGGCACAGGGTGCCCAGAGCAGCTGGGGCTGCCCCTGGATCCCTGGCAGTGCCCAAGGCCAGGCTGGACACTGGGGCTGGAGCAGCCTGGCACAGGGGAAAGTGTCCCTGACATGGCTGGGGTGCCACTGGCTGATCTTCAATGTCCCTTCAACACAACTCATGCCACGATTCTGTGATTCATGGCTGCTCATGCTTTGAGGTCTGTCTCAGTTGTGCACAATGGGATGGGGTGCCGTTCTCCTCCAGTTTGCTTTTGGATGAATTCCTATGGTCAGATTTTCCTGGCTGGAGTGCCAGGACAATGGGAGCAGCTGGTTTTGGTGTGAGGTGTGAGTCTGGTGGGTGACACAGTGGGTGGTGAGAGGTGTTTTGAGCACAGTCCCCATCCCACACAACAGGCCTTCCCTCCCCTCACACCCTGCTCCTGAGTGAGCCATTCCCCATGGACGTGATTTGAGTACTTTACCTGTTGGGTCCACTTTCCCTGTCTTCCTTTTTCTGCCTCCCAGCTCATATTTCCCCCTCTCAGTTAAAATGGTAGTAGAAACCATTCCGAGTGTGGAGTTCTCGTGGTGCCCTGTGGCTGTGTCTGGCACAGGGATCCCTCAGAACCCTGGATCACACCCCAAGGCAGCTTGCTTGGAGTCACATTGGTTATGTCCTAGTGCAGCTTTTACTGTTCCCATCCCTGCTGTGGCTGTGCCATCAGGCTTTAAAATCTGTCTGGAGGCTCCTTCTCCTCTGTTGAGGAATCCTGCAGCTGCTCAAGGTGGGTGTGGGGACAGATGCAGGCAATTTCTACTGCCTTCCAGAGAGCCAGAGCCTGGTTTTCATAAGGAGTGGGTTAGGCTGTGTATTTGGCTTTTCAGGAGGGTGGTTTGATGTGGCCAGACCAAATGCCTGCTTCTCCCAGCAGCCTGAGCAACTTCAGTGCAATTAGCATGGGCTGCTGCAATGAACCATCACTCTGGTCTCATTCTGGGACAAAACTCAAAAGCTTTTAACACTACTGGAACTTGTATACTGGCTTGCTGTCAGAGGCTATGGTTAAGCTTTCTCCATTTTCCTAGGTTTTCTAAGCATGCCAGGTTAAATGGTACAGGACTTTTTATCAGGGTTTTATTAATTTCTTCCTCTCTCCATGTGGTGGGTGATGGGTCAATCAGAGGTTCTTGAAATACCTGGTTTGAGCCCTGTTCCTACAGATGATTGTAGCAGACAGGTTCAGCCTCAGCTTTCAGGATGTTTTAGACACTGCAGAATTGCTTCCCTCAATAAAATATTAATAAAAATTCGTATAAGCTGTGGTTTGCAGCAGTTGTTTCTTTCTATCAAACGATACCCTAGACAAAAAAACAGACCTAGACTGGCTGCTCACAAGTTGCTTTATATATTTTTCTGTGTTGCTTTGACATCTGAACATTTTGGTACAATTTTCTCTGACAAGGATGTTTTATACATGTGTGCTCGTGTCAGTACTGATACCCTGTCCTCTTGTAAGGCTGCTGGGATTACTATGGATATTCAGATTAATACATTTGGACATGGTGATCTCTACTCAGGCGTGCAGAGAGATGGATGGAAGGAGCTGTTGGAAGAATGTGAAGTTTATTCCAAAAGCCTCTGATTTTTCCTTTCCCAGCAGTAGTTTTGAGAAGGAGAATGGATTTAGCCTATTATAAGTTAGTGTAGGTGTACACAGGCTTTTCGAATTAACTCTTCTTCGTACTGCTAATTATGGGAGTGAAGGAGATGTTGTTTGGTTTCCAGGCTGAGTCTCACATTTTAGACAGCCAAAGCCCCCCACTGAATTGCTCTAAGAGCATCTCAAAAGAGCAAAAACTTCCGTCTTCCAGAGCAAAGTTTCTTGTTCCCCAGTAAGGCGAATCTGTCCAGCTTAATGCATTTAAAGAACCCAAGAAATACACACAAATTTCTTCCCCTAAAAGAAGCAACAAAAAAGTGAAAGAGAAGTACTGTATGTAGCAATGTCTTGGGTCCTACATCAGCAGTTCATCCTTTCTGAGTCTGTATCCTACTATTTTCCTTCTATTTTTCTCAGTTTGAATGAAATTGAAGTGAAACCCCTCAAAATCTGTGTTGAAAACAATTGGTAGCAAAACTTCTAAAACATTTTGAAAAGGATGGATAGAAAAAGAGAGTGTTTCACCTGTCTGGATTTGGTTTTAGGTAGGAAAGACTATTTCAGTTAAATTTAAATAAAAGCATTTCATTGCATATGTTACATATATTTTTATCTTGAGAACATTGTAAAACAATTTATGCTACCTCAGACATGATTAGTGCTTTTGATTCAGACGACTTTTATGATGTGCAAATGACTTTTTAGGGTGCAAAGAGGTGAAGTACTCTGATTTCTGAAAAAAAACAAACCCAGAATTCTTGGAAAGAAAAAAAAAAAAAAACCCAGAATTCTTGGAAAGAAAAAAAAAAAAAAATTTGAAAAAATTTAAGGAACTAATCTCATACTTCACTGCTTTTTCTTGCACAGCTGAGTGATAAGTGGATTGCTTCATGGCAGATTTATTTATGCATATTTTTCACTTCTTGGAAGAAGTGCCCTGACCTTCCTTTTTCCAGTGTATTGTTTACTTCTGCAGTAATCAAACTATAACAGCAAATGTAATAGAATTACATTCACTTCTTGTTCTTTTTATAATCTGTACAAGGAGGAAAATTTTTTACTTTATGATAGCTGTGGGAATTTATACTAATTATTTTAAATCCAAGCTTGTTTTCCAGATTAGGTGTTGAATTTAACAGCTGTGGTTAATATTGGCCCCCTCCAGTGTGGAAGTTCACTAACACTGACTGAAATACAAGTAAATATTTACAGAAAAAAACCACATTGTAGAGGATGCACATTACTGCAATTTTAGGAACCTCACAGTATTTAATAGTGAGTATTCATTTTTTTAAGAGTGCTATAACAAGCAGGAGGAATTTTAAAAGGAAAAGATTTGCTATCCCAAAGTTCCCTCTGTTAAATGCTGTGCTCAAACTCAGCAATGGAAAATGATGTGATATCAAACAGTGATGGATCACTTGTCAATGATTTAGGGCCTCCATTCTGCTGTGTTTTGTTGGCTCTTTGTCTTGTATATTTACGTAATTCTCAGAGGAAGAACCTTCCTAAAACCCGGGGTAAGAGGCAGCAAAGTGTCTGGATTTTGCTGCTTCGGTGTCAGTCTGATGAAGGTGCTGCACAGGGAGAAACTGATTTCTCCTCTCCCTGAAGCTGGGAAGCATTTCTGACGTGATGCTCAGATTTTGGCATCTGATTACACTAGGGATATTGTCCCTTTGCAGAGAAAAGCTGCCCAAGAGCTAAAGGAAACACTGGTTCCTGATACTGATTGGATTACAGGCATTTATTTCAGTAATCTTAAAAAGGCCTAAAAAATAAAACATGTGTTAGCACACTAAAGTGACAGTTTTGATGGGAATTCTTCCATAAATTGATCTGGCAGATGAAGAGAAATAGTTTTGATGAAGTGCTACATGCTCCCCCAAGTCTTCCCAAAAGATGGAAAAAAATCAAGACCTCAAAATACATAAAACAAACTGAGTTTACTGAGTTCTTGGGCTTAGCATGAGATTTAGAAGCTCATAAAAAGTGCAGTTATCTTGCTCTCAGAAGCTGAATACTGTGAAACTGGGTACTGTTACACCCGTGTCTAAAAAAGGATATTAAACTGTTTCAATTTGGATGATTTGGTGGTTATGATTTGGGTGGTTTATGATCAAGCTGCACATTATAACTTAAGCCAAACAAGCATGTCTTTGTAAGTTTATTGCCACTGGGGCCATGTTATCTGTCCAAGTCCCATGAGGGGGTTTTGATGCCTTGAGAGGACACCTAGAACAGAGGCTAGGCAGAATAAAGACATAAAGTAGGAGTTTATTAAAAATATATTAGCCTAGAAAAGGATTGTTTTGTCTAGGTAAACTGTGAGGACATATAACACTATGTGAAGTTCAGAGTTATATACTGATGCAGTACAGAATCTGGAAAATATGAAAGCTAAATCTTAAGGCATTATTCCCCCCCTTTAGAGGCTTGACAAAGCCTCTAGCTTGTCAAGTCTCTAGTCTAAATATCTACTAATAATAGGTATTTAATAATAGATACATATCTAACAACAGTAAATATCTAACAATAGTAAATGTCTAACAATAGTTAGATGTCTAACGGTAGTAAATATCTAACAACAGGAAATATATAACAATAATAAATGTCTAACAGTAATAACGTTTTGCACAGTTGGCTATCATGCCAGGAACAATAATGATTATTATGAACAGTTCTTTAGGCACAGAAGAGGAATCATTTGAAACATCTTTTCACCTGAACCAGTCTCTGTTTTTACAATTCCTTCAGGAGCAGAAGCCTTCTTAAACTAAAACCACGAAAACCAGCATCTGGCTGTTTTTAGTGACCTGATCTTTCTCTGGCAGCTACTCGGACATCCTGATTGAGCGGGAGGTGCTGATGCAGAAGTACATCCACCTGGTGCAGATCGTGGAGACCGAGAAGGTGGCGGCCAACCAGCTCCGGCACCAGCTGGAGGACCAGGACACGGAGATCGAGCGGCTCAAGTCAGAGGTGAGGGCCACCAGGCAGCCCCTGACTGGAGCCTTCTGCTGGGTGCATGGCTGTGGGGATGCCTTGGCAGGCTCCTACAGCAGGGCTAGACACAGTTAAAGGAATAAAGTACAATTTATTAAAAGGCCTTGGGCAGGACAAGAGCCCAGCTGTGGCTCCTCCCGAGGTGTACAGCAGAATCAGGAGCCCCTGATGCAGGGAGTGATTGGCATCTCACTCCATTTGTTCAGAGTGCTGAACAATTGCTTTATTATAACAGTATTATATTATACTATACTATATTGAAGACATACCACTCTAAAGAATACTAAAAAAATACTACAGAAAAACCCATGACTGTCTGAGACAGTCAGGACACAGCTTTGACCCAATAGGCCAATTAATATAAACAATCATCACCAGAATCCAATTAAGAACTCCCTTCAGGTAAACAATCTTCCTGACACATTCCACATGTGCAAAAATGGTAGGAACAGAGAATAGAGATAAGAATTGTTTTCTCTTTCTCTGAGGTTCCTCACTGCGATTCCCAGAAAATATCCTTGGGAAGTTGTGCCTGCCTGCTCTCTATGAAGAGAGCTGTGGCCACAAAGCTGCACCCAAGGCAGACCCAAGATGAACTCTGAGTCACGAGTTCTCACACTTTTATCAGTTTTGGTCCATTCCCACCTTGGGTTCATTGTCCAGTTCCAGCTCCAGGCTGTGCAGTCCCACCCTCCCAGGTTGCTCTCCTCCATTCCTGTTGTTGGCACTTTTGGGGCTGAAGCTGCAGCGGTGTCCTTGGTTCTGGGGCTGGAAAAGGATTGTTCTGTGTGCCTGAGCTGTGAGGAGAGCTGCTGGCACTGTACATGAAGTTCAGAGTTACATACTAATGCAGCGCAGAGTCTGGGAAATATGAAATCTCAAACTTGAGGCATCAGTGGCATTCAGAATTTCTGTAGTATTCTGTGAAAATTGCAGAGCCCAGTGAGGTTAACATGTTACAGTCCCCCTGTGACTCCTTAGAATAATAATTTTTTTTAATTTTTTTTTTTAAGTATTGGGGTGTGTTGGGCTGCTTGTGTTACTTTTCCTGGCATCCTGTCATCCTTTCATCCTGTTAAGATGACACACTGCTTTGCAGAGTGGATGCCACTGATTTCACTGTTTCCTCCCAGCCTTCAGGTTTGAGTTTGGCTGTGATGGTGTTAAGGACTGTCCCAGACTGCTCTGATTCCCTGGATGTTGTTCAAATCCTTGCTGCAGTCCCAGGCTGATAAAGCCCAAAAGGCATAGTTAGTTTTGGGGGCAGAACCTGCTGGTTCTGGGTCCCTTTTACAGCTGAATCTGTACTAGCCTGAAGTGCCCCAGTCCCTCTCCCCAGATGTTTGTTGGTCATTCTGTGCCCCTTCCACAGGCTGGGGGAAGAGGAAATTGTTGTTCTCCAACCAAGGGTTTCCTTAACTTTAGGAAGCATTTAATGAGTGTTTGGTTTTGTCAGATTGTAGCGCTGAATAAAACAAAGGAAAAAATGCGACCTTATCAAGGCAACCAGGAAGATGAAGATCCAGATATTAAAAAAATTAAGAAGGTAAACATGAGACCTTTTGTGTTTAAAGGGAGGAGGGTGGGATGAGGGGTGTGCTTCCTTTTTTTGGCCTAGCTTTTTTTTTTTTAAGTACAGTTGAATAGCAAAGTTTTTCTTTTCCCTGCCCCTACTTAAATCTTTTCAGTAACATGTATTTTAGTGCCACATTTAACCTTGTGATGTATTTGCATGAAATCCTTTATGGAATGTTTCTAGTTGCTGTCTTTTTCTGGGGTGTGCAGTTTGAGCCAGGGTCAGCACTGAGCTGGTAACTTGGTGTGAGCTTTTTGTGTAAATTAACCATTGTTGCAGAAGCTGGGAATGCCCCTTTTAGTAGCAAGAGAGCTTTGAATCTGTATGCAATTCACTGTATTCTGCGTCTTGGTCATTCTGGCATTTGGGCCCCTTTTATTTAAGTTATTTTTTCAGAGTAAACTGATACCAGTGAAATTCTGCACTTCTCATTCAAGATGAATGATCTCCACATCAAGATCAGGGCACACACATAATGAAATTTCCTGTGGCCAGATGTAGACCTCCTCTGTAATCTTTAATGCACTTGCAACTTTAATAAATATTGTGCTTAGTTAGATTTTTCCATGACACAGAGGTGCTTTTTAAGAATGCCAATAATCTGTCTTTTTGAATACTGTGTTTGTTACCTTGATGTCTGATACCAAGCAATGTATTGATACCTAGCTTTAAATACCCGTGCCAAATATTATCTGTTCAAAATGGAAAGCAAACTGAGTTTAAAAAATCATTTAAGAATTCTGCCAGTAGTGACATTGACTCTGTGCTGGGATGTTTTACCTGGAGGTATTGCAGGATACCTTTGGGGTATAAGAGAAATGGTCTAGGAGGAGGAAGAAGGAACTGCACTCATGCTGATGGGAAGGGGACAACACTCCATTTTGCAGTGAAAGATTCCCTTCTATGTATACCATGTTTTACAGTCTGTTTCCTGGCAACAATTATGACCCTTAACAAACAGAAATGTACAATATATGTAATTACAGAACAATTATATATCAATAAGGGAACATTTTTACTTTTGAGCAAAGGCTTTTAATTTTGAGAGCTATTTCTACAGCGAAGAGCTTATGATAAGCCATGTAATATGTTTTTTTAACTTTCTTTTCCTGCGTGATCCCCTTTTTAGGTTCAGAGCTTTATGCGGGGCTGGCTGTGCAGAAGAAAATGGAAAACCATTGTCCAAGACTATATTTGTTCTCCTCATGCAGAGAGCATGAGGAAGAGGAACCAGATAGTTTTCAACATGGTGGAGGCTGAGTCTGAGTACGTGCACCAGCTTTATGTGCTGGTGAACTGCTTCCTGCGGCCCCTGAGGATGGCAGCGAGCTCCAAGAAGCCACCCATCAGCCACGATGATGTCAGCAGCATTTTCCTCAACAGGTATGGGGGATTTATTTGGGATATCTTTTGGATATTTTGGTATGGTTGAGCCGACGGGGGCTCCCGGGACAAGTGAGGAGAGGAGAATCCTGACTCCGTGTTTCAGAGGGCTGGTTATTATATTATGATATATATTATATTAAATGCTATATTAAGACTGTACTAAAAGAATAGAGAGAAAGGATCCATCAGAAGGCTAGGAAGGACAGGAGAGGAATGGTAACAAAAGCCCCTGACTCTGAGAGTCTGAGCCAGCTGACTGTGACTGGCCATCAATTAGAAACAACCAACATGCACTAATCCCAGGTGCACCTGCTGGTAAACAATGTCCAGACCACATTCCACAGCCATCAGATTGTTAATTGTTTACATTTCTTTTCTGAGGCTTCTAGCTAGGATAAGAGAAAAATTCTAGCAAAGGATTTTTCATAAAATATCATGGCTACAGGTTTGGGCTTTTTATTTGGGTTTTTTTTTTTGGTGGGTTTCCCTGAGTGCTTGAGTGAGGAGAGGAGAATCCTGACTCCGTGTTTCAGAGGGCTGGTTATTATATTATGATATATATTATATTAAATGCTATATTAAGACTGTACTAAAAGAATAGAGAGAAAGGATCCATCAGAAGGCTAGGAAGGACAGGAGAGGAATGGTAACAAAAGCCCCTAACTCTGAGAGTCCAAGACAGCTGACTGTGACTGGCCATCAATTAGAAACAACCAACATGCACCAATCCCAGGTGCACCTGCTGGTAAACAATGTCCAGAGCACATTCCACAGCCATCAGATACTTAATTATTTACATTTCCTTTCTGAGGCTTCTAGCTAGGATAAGAGAAAAATTCTAGCAAAGGATTTTTCATAAAATATCATGGCTACAGGTTTGGGCTTTTTATTTGGGTTTTTTTTTTTGGTGGGTTTCCCTGAGTGCTTGTTCCCATTCTGGTTCAGCTGAAGGAAGAGTCCTGGCCCCTGGTTTCACTCTAGTGCAGGTGGTGTCACTGAGCCAGACACTTTTCCAGGGCTGAAAGGCAAAGGTGCTGCAGGTGATGCTGTTGGAAACCAGCATGACCTCTTTACCTCCCTACATTCTGTGTCTGCCTCTGCTAAAGGCAAAAAAGGACAGATGGTGCCTCTTAGGACAGTTCCCATAATTTCCTGTCACCTTTCCTGTTTCTTTTTTTCTCTTAAGAGAGCAAAACTGGACTTAGTGGCCTCATATGATCCCCATAAGACCCCGAGGATGAGAACGTCAAAGCTTCTATTTTCTGTTGTCCTGCCTAAGGAATCTCCTTCCCTCTCACTTGTCTTTTCATATCCTGCAAAAAAAGAATTGTTGTTTCATTAGGCATCCAAGTACTGCTGTAATGAGCATGTTCAAGTAGCCCAGGAGGCATCTAACATTAGATGCAGGGCTGGGATTGCATCCAAGCCTGCCCCAAACTTCTGAGAAATAGAATATGTTCCTTTAGTCATAAGGCAGGTTTCCTTTCCCTTGCTGGAATATGAATTCAATGTTAGAATATTATCTTGAACACTACAAGTTTTTTAGGAGCACTGAGCTAGTATTTTTAAACAATGAAATAAAAGGAAGCACTTATTTCCATAACAATAATTGTCTTTTGTTTTTTTCCTAGCAAAGTGCAAAAGAGGAAGAGATGTTTCTCTGTGAATTATTAATCAGAAAATAAAACCAGAATTGTCTTTTTGTTTGTTTAAATACTTGTTTTTCAGTGAAACAATCATGTTTCTTCATGAGATATTTCACCAGGGCTTAAAAGCAAGAATAGCCAACTGGCCTACCTTAATTCTAGGTAAGTTACTTTATTTTCTGGAGGGGTAGAACTTTCATATTTACTTTTGAAAATTCAGTGGGGATTTTTTTTTCTAAAGTCCCTTTTGAAGGGAATGTATATGCATAAAACCACAAGATCAGGTGTAGTGGGAATCCCATGTGGGCAGTAATGGTCTGTATATGAGAATTGCTCTGCCCTAAGCCTTGATTAGACTTGTATTTTTGGTAATGGTATCTGACCATTGGGTAATCAGAACAACCATCACTGGGCAGGTGAAATAGCTATGTTTAATATTGCTAAATTGTCAGTATATTGGAAACAGAACTGATTATAGTAATTTCACTTCCAGAGAAAACACTGCTTTCTTTAAAAATGTATTCCAATACATGGGTAGTTGGGGGGAAAAAAAAAAAAAAAGGTATTTTTCTGTTTTTTCTAGCTGACTTATTTGACATTCTCCTGCCAATGCTGAACATATATCAAGAATTTGTTCGGAATCATCAGTATAGCCTACAAGTGCTGGCAAACTGTAAGCAAAACAGAGATTTTGACAAACTCTTGAAGCAATATGAAGCCAACCCGGCATGTGAGGGCAGAATGCTGGAAACTTTCCTTACCTACCCCATGTTTCAGGTACTCCATCTGTATTTTTTGTGTATTTTTGGTTTTACTGTTTGGTAGATTCATTTTATGTTACTGACATTGCAATCGGTGGAGGGCTCTTCTTGCTTAACGAGAAGCACTCTCCTGAAAATGAGTTTGGTGTAATTTATTTTGATGGAGATCGGTAGAGAGCTCTGCTCAGTCTCAGCAATGCTGAGGGGGAGTGTGGGGTGAGGATGGCACCAAAGAGCGGGGGACAGCCATGAGGGAAAAAAGGGTGGGAATGCCATGGGAAGACACCACCGTGTAAATCAGGGCAAGAGACTAGCACAATTCCACATCATCCCTTGATTTTTAATGTTAATGTGCTGCTGCCAATTGACCTCTGCTCATTCCCTGGTTCTAGAAAGTTCTGCGCCCCCTGCTCCCCTCATTGGTTCCCCCTAAGAAACCACGCCCTCTCTGCTTTCCCATTGGTGCAGCCCATGTCAATCTCGCTTCAGCTCTGCCCTGATCCCTTTCCCATTGGATGATTTGGCCTTGACCCCGCCTCCCTCCCCCAGTTGCATACCCTGGCCCTGCCCCGTTGAGGGGAGATTGTGCTCCTGTCTCTGTCCTCACCCACACCCTTGGATTTTTCCTTAATAAACCCTACTGGATCGTCCATGCCAAGAGCCCTCCTGTCTCTGGTGAGGCTGTGGCTACCCCGTTTGGGCTCAGGTGTCTGATGGGCTGGGGGAGTTGTCAAAGTAGCCCAAAGAGGAGATACCTTCAGCACCTGCCTGGGGAGCCCACCTGGCCTCCCACACCAAAAAAAAAAAAAAAAAAATTAGCAAGGAACAGGTCCTTGACTTAGGACTCCTGGTTATAAAGCCTGGAGGAAGATGCTATTCAGTAACTTAGAGCTACCATTAGCACCTTACTGAGAATTTTTTGTGTCCTTCTCTCTGCCTCGCTCTCGAGTGACTTGGTCTCTAGGAAATGAAAAATAAACTGCAAAAGTTTTGTAAACTGTGCTTACCCTCCTGATGTCTGTCTGGAGTAGGCATTTTCTGCTGTTTTACGATGTCTGTGAAGCACTGGCCTGAGAATTTTATGTCTTTTTCATTTAACCTGACATTTTACTCATGAGGAATAGTGAACCCCCTCCGTTTGTGCAGTCATTGGCAAGCCAGATAGAGAAAACAAAATTAAAAAGGGGCATCAGTGACACTTATGTAAATGGTAATTATTCATATTAGCCTAAGGAGCCATCAGCACCTGTGACAATACTTTTTTAATTTTTGAAGCGGTACTTTGCAAAGTTTTTGTGGGTATGGGGTTTCCTTGGGTTGAGTTGAAGCCAGGTCAAGGGAGGGAAGGAGATGGTCCTGTTCCTGCATGATGAGGAATGTTATTATGTCATTGCTGGTGACTTTCCACATGAGCATAATGTTGCCTCTCCTCCTACATAAATCTTGTTGTGTCAGACCAGTTATGCTGCACCATCACTTGGTTAAAAGCTCTGAAGGGTCCTTCTTTCTGTGGTTAAAAGCTCTGAAGGGTCCTTGTTACCCTGCAGCCTTTAATAGTCAAATGCTGGACATTCTTCCATCTCCTTTTGTGCAATGTGAATGTTTTCTGAATGCAGACAGGTCACCTGGTATTTTCAATGTCAAAAGAAATTTACATGCTCATAATCTATTAAAATTGAGGGAAGGTATATATGGATTTACTGATATTATATCTTATTGGTTTCAAGATTCCCAGATACATTATAACACTTCATGAACTTTTGGCTCACACACCACACGAACACGTTGAGAGAAAAAGCCTTGAATTTGCTAAATCTAAACTAGAAGAACTTTCAAGGTAAGATTTTTCTACCTTCTATCTGGTAATTTTGAATTAAAGGTTTTGAAAAGAAAAATTAGTTTTTCTTTATTTTTGTTTTTGCTCTTTTAAAAATATATGCATTTTAGAGAAAGGGATCAAACCCAAAACAGAAGATAAAGAAAAAACCAAAAATATGTCAGTATAATATTTTGTCTGTTCTATTTTTTTTATTTTTTGGTCAATTTTAAATCTCCAAGTGTCTCCTTGTATTTTGGATAGGGAGAATTGAAATCACTATAGAAACCACCTACTCCTGGGTTCCGAACAGAGCATTTTTCTTTACATAAAGAGATTTTATTTTTCTTAATTTAAAGAGACAAGGGCATTTTAAATAATCATGGTCTTGGAAAGTACTTAGTTCTGTATCTGTGTCAGAATTTTAGCATGCTTCTGTGAAAATTGACTTTCATATATGCTTCAAATAATGCTAGATAAGCAGGAACTAAAGATAATATTCTGAGAACTTTTGCTCCCTGTGGAAACCTGCACAGTGAAGCTCTTCCCTGAACCCCCAGACCTTTCTCAGATGTTCCTCTCATCAGCCCAGTGAGAAATGTGTTTCTCCTCTCTGGGAAATGCAGTTTTCTGCTGTGAACAAAGAGACCATGAGTGAACTCCAGGATATAAATATTCAGTGACTGGAGTATTCACTAAAGATGTGCTTGGAGAATGTTTAGTTGTAAAAGATCTGCACGAGCAGATAAACCAGCTTTGGACTGGCTTCATCACGTAAGTCAGAGTTCACTGCTGATCCAGCTGATTCACCACTGAACACTCAGAGCTGGAGTCTGAGACTGACTGATCCTCTCTGCTCATAAAGTCAGTAGAGACCTTAAATGTAAAATAAACCGACTCATTTCCATCCCTTTAAGGTAGTTCTGAGGAGGGAGGAGATTCCAGAAAGTGCAGTCCAGTCCCACTTCGGGAAAATATCATTGCAAGATCATATAAGCTCCTGGGTCGGTTTCAGCACTTAAAAAAAAAAAAATAAAAAAAAAGAAAATCGGTATTTTTCTCTGTAAGGGGAGAATGCCTATTAAAAAAAAAAGCAGTAAAGGAAAAGAAATATTGAAATATCAAAGCTGTGTTTGTTGAAGGAAGGGAAAGAGGAAAGGAAAAAGAAAAAAAAAAGGAAAGGGAAAGGGAAAGGACTGAATTGTAAATATGAAGCAGGGACAGAGTAGGACCCTAAATGGAGAGGAAATTTACAATGTGCCCTCCACAATTCTAGGCAACACTTCCCTGTTTGTGGCATTAAGGATCAGGTTGTCTTCTATCAGCTGTGAAGTGTTTGCAGCTCAGTGGCATCTGTCAGATGTGCTCAGGAACAGTCACAAGTCTGCCAAATAGGCTCCCCTGCTGAAAAATCAAAATGATCACAAGAATGACTGGAAAAGGAGAGGATAAAAAGGCAGGAGACCTGCTCTGGAGTGCAGAGTGGAGTGGTGAGGCACGGGGTGGGTAGATCTGTAGCAGGTGGTGAAGGGCATGCACTGTGTCTTCACAGACACAGCAGGTGTGAGGCACATTTTGGGGAGATAAAGTGCATTTTTTGTCCCCAACAGAGTGATGCACGACGAGGTGAGTGACACAGAGAACATCAGGAAGAACCTGGCCATAGAGAGGACCATAGTGGAGGGCTGTGACATATTGCTAGACACCAGCCAAACCTTTATCCGCCAAGGTAAGACATTGCTCTGCAAAGCTGCCCAAAATTCATGAAAAAAACTGCACTGGAGGCAGCAGGGCTCACACTGCCATCGCCAGGCTGGGCACTGCACTGGGCACTTGTCAGCATCCTGAGCCTGCCCCCTGTCCCTGCAGGGTGAGTCACAAAGTGCCCTGAAAACAGGTGATTTTGGGCTGTGCTTGGACCTCAGGTCTGTGCTGTGCTCTGCAGGAAAATCAGCAAAGCCCCCCTGGGGCTGTGCTTCACGTTCTGCCTGGATTGTGGTCCCAAGGGGATGAGCAGCACTCTTCTCTCTGTCTATTGATGGAAACTTTCTGTTGAAAATCAGTTACAGCAGAGGTGGAATTTGTTGTGAAGTTCCAAAAAACTCTGCTGGAATAATGCCTATTATTTAAATAAGGGACAGGTTTTTTTTTTTTGTTTTGTTTTGTTTTGTTTTTTTTTTGCCAGAAATTGCAAATTGGTTGCAATTCTTACTAGATGGTGTTTACTTCAGCTGCTTATTTTTCTCCCATTTATATAATATTTTACTTTTGAATCTCTTGAAGCCAGTTACTGGGCTTGTACACAATAACTACAGATCTGTAGTGCAGGATTCTGACAGGTTTTGCTCCTTTGTGCTGAAAAGCCTTAAATATACTCAGGAAAGGTTAGGAATATAATTTAGGTGCATCTCTTCATGAAACCTTTTTCAGATAACCTCGGCAGAACATCTGGTATTCGATGGGACCATATTGCACCTGGTAATTAATAGTCTTTCTGTACATTTTGTAATGCATTTTATGCAGTTTCTGTAGTTATGTGGCCAAGCTATGAATTTTCTGTAATAACTTCCAATATTATTTTTACAATAAACTAACAATATTGTTTTTACAAACCCTATTAAATTATTTGATTCTTCATTAAATTTATGCATTTGTTACCTCTGTGGTGTTTTATGAATATGGCTTTCAGAAAAAAAAAACAAAACATAAAAACAAGTTGTTTTTTACCCACAGCCAAATAATTATAATGCTGTGATTATCCTAGGTTGACCTGTACTATGAAATCTAATTACAGTTCAGAATTTTTTTCAGGATTATTACAATACATAATACAAATATGTATTTTTATTTATTGGGGTTTCCCATTAAAACTGACTAACAGTGTTTTGTCCATGTACCCACGGCTTCATCAGTAAAACTTAGAATTTTTTTCAAAGAAAAAAATCGATCTGAACAAATTACTGTTGGCTTGTCAGGCCCAGGCCAAACCCTGTAAGTAAATTAAATTCAGATTTATTTCTAGGCACACAGTCAGAGGGCAGTGGACAGGAGTGTGTGTTACAGAAGGTTGTATCAGCTTATCTGCTGGAACATCCACTGCCTGTGACTCTGTGCAAGGGCAGAAATCTCAATAAAGCAAATGAAGTAATGGAGCCCATTTTCCTTTTACATGTGACACTGGGGTCACTTTGGCAGGGTGTCCCTCTCCTCTGGTGTCAGTTAGGCTGCCTTTTGCTGTGTTGATCAGTGTAGAGGGGCACAGGAGCCTCTTTTACAGCTTAAAACAGGAGAGAGGTGCCACTACCTTTGTTCAGGCTTTTTTTGTGGATGTTAATGACAACTTTTTCATGTGTCACAGACTTTACATGTTTAAGAAGAGATTGATTCTGTTGAGTTGTGCATGTTGAGACCACGGGAACTGTCCCTGGCAGTGTTTTGCAATGCAGATTGTGAATTCTCCTTTGAGTTTCTTGGGGTCTGATTTTCTCTGCCTCTTACTTAGGTACAGATGTTATAGTCAGGTGCACAAACAAGTGAGGAACATCTTCCTTGTGAGGCTGAAGGACACTCAGGGAGTCTCAAATCTGTTGATACCCAAACAACTGAACACCCTGAACCCCTCTGGTGCCTTCAAACACTCTGATGCTTCTGCCATCAGCTGCTGTGAATTTACCTCTGCTGATAAAGATGTCATGACCACAACATCAGGCAATAGCTGGAGCTGGAAGGGACTTTGGAAATTATCCATTCCAGTCTCAAAGCAGCACCCTGTGGGGGAGGTTGGTTTCTGCCATGTCCAGTCAGTATTTTGTTGTGTCCAAGGACAGAGACCCCGCAGCCTCCCTGAATGAGCAACCTCTTACAATGTTTAACCCTCTGAGCAGTAAAAACAAACAGCAAAAAAGAGTAAAAAAGCCTGAAAACCTCCAGTGTGGGGAAAGCCAGATTGAGCTGGTCGATCAGACAGTTCAGTGTAGACTTCTGAATGCTTGTGTTTGTTTATAAATACAGCCTATTATATTCCTTGGATTGAGCAAAGGCTGAGAGGGTGACTGCTGAAGCACTGAAGTGCTGAAAGTGCTTAGGCCTGAGGCTGGATAAAAATTCATGGGATTACACTATTGTCCAAACTATACTGTTAGTGAATGTTCTAAAATTAGCTTCACTTGCTCATGGCATCTGTACATTGGCCAATTGTGACCATTTTTTCCCTTAAGTGGAAATCTGTGGTAAAGCCAATGGCCAGTTTTGTTAACCACTAAAGCCTGATGAGAATGCCCAAAGTCCTTGCTTGGTGTCAGCCATGCATTTGTGTAGATATGTTCCTCTCTGCACATTTGAAAGAGAGAAAATGCAGTCTTGTTTTCTGCTTTTAGAGAGAGGTTTGCTCTGTTTTACCTTATTAAACAGTATTTCAGCTCCGTGCAAGAACATTGTTTAACCTCTGCCCGTTATGGCAGAACAGAGCATGTTAGTCCTGAAAGCACTCTAATGAAAATAAAAATAAGTAAACAAAATTACCAGTAAACTTACCTCTGAAGCATATCATATTTATAAGTACTATTACTCTACTGAGCAAAGCAGAAACAAAATGTACAGATTGAATATTGCTACCCTAAAAGTGTAGATGGAATTTTAGGACTAAAAGTACCTTGGGGATTTTGTCTGGGAGTTGTTTTGAACATGCTGGCCTTGCAGTGTGGCTTGGGGGACATTCTGTGTAACATGGAAAAGTCACGATTCCAACACATGGAAATGATCTCCCTCTCTCTTACAGCTGGGGCAGGTTGGCTGCTTGTCCAGGGGAAATGCAAACAGCCAGTAAATGTTTAGGGGTTTGGGTCAGAATGTAAGTGAATCTGAGATGTTCCAAACTCCTCTGCAAAATTCTAGAGCATAACTTCACTGTTCTGTTTTGGTGACACAAGTTGTGTTACACGCGTTTAGTCCAAATGTGAAATGTCTGTCAGAGAACACTATTCTCTGGCAAATTTACTGCTGTGTATTTTCCCATGTCAGCAGAGGTTTACATGTTAATAATTTAAGGCTACTTAAATATATAGAGACAGCTAAGTGTAGAAAAAAAAATGTAGATGAATAGCACCTTTCTCAGTTACTGCGGTTTCTCTGTTTGTTAATTTAAGATTGCATATGTGAACTTTGAGAAGGATAATCCTTTTGACAACACAGAGTAAGAGTTGCAAATCTAATATTTCATGGGTAATTCTTGTCAGGCTGGCATTGTGTCAGGGTGCCACAACTACTCTGAGCTTTGATGCAGCTGTGCCATTTCATATCTGGAAGGGGCAGGTCAAAGCCTTCTCCTGCTGCTTGTTCTGCTGTGCAGCTCCCTTTGCATCATCACTTTTTTGGTGCTTTTGTGACCTTGCTCCTATCAGGGAGCTAAGTCAGCTGCCTCTTCCCAGTATTATTTTCCTGCTGGTGTGGCTGTGTGAGTACCTGATGCTGGAAGAAGGCACGAGCCAGTGTAAAGGTAATAGTGAGGAGAGATGTGTGGGAAGGAGACTTGGAGGTCTCTTGGCTGCCCTGTCTGCTAACAGCAAGTTGTATGGTAGAAATATTTCTGTTTAATCTACAGAGGAGTTGCACTTCACCACCAAATTTAACTCCTGCTCCAAATTTGGAGGTGATACACATGGTGGGATCAATCTGGAGAAGTTGGTCACAGACTGGGATGTGAAACAGCAAGAGAAGCAGAGCTGTCCCCAGCCTGGAGCTCTGCAAAGCAAAATTCAGGCTTATGTAAGCAGGTTCAATTTAGTTCGCGAGTGTTTTACTGGTAACACATTTCAGATGAGCTGTGGAGCACTGACAATTATGCAGTACAAGATAAGAAGAAGAAATGTGCTTCATATCCCTCTCTCTTGCACATGGGCACACACACAAACTCTCTTCCATCAAAAAGAACTTTTCCATGTTCTTTGCATTCTCTGTCTCTTTGGTTTGGAAGTGTCTTTTGCAAATGTAGTGGCTGTCAGAATGGTGTTTGCTGTTCAGCCACATTTTGTGACTAATGGCCTCTCAGTGTGTTTAATTGCCCACTCAGCCCTGGATCTAATCCTGCCATGTTAGTCTAGACTGTACTTGAGTCTATTTATGATAACAAACAAAGGGAACCTGTGCAGTAAGAAAGGATTGACTTGTGCTTGAAAGAGATGCTGTTACACATTGATACTGCAATGAAGAGTTGTGTTAATTAATGTGATAGTGATAGCTTGAGCACTGCCCACTAAATATTACTGTAATGCAGTAAATTTTGCACTTTCATTACCAGGTTCCCTTATCCAGGTCCCCTCAGTTGAGAGGGGAAAGCTGAGTAAAGTTCGCCTGGGCTCGTTGTCTTTGAAGAAAGAAGGAGAAAGGCAATGCTTCTTGTTTACAAAACACTTCTTAATTTGTACAAGAAGTTCAGGAGGAAAACTGCATCTTCTTAAGGTATGGACTTCATATTATAATTTAATTTTCAAAATGAAAACACATCTTTGGTGAACTGTCAACATTCTGATGTTTTATGGGTTTCATGTGAGCTTTGCATTAGTGGTTATAAACAAAAGTGGGTTGGTGCACAATATTTAACTGCCTTGTCTTTTCATTGCAAGTATAGAATTCAGTCAAATTTCTTTTATTAGACCCACTTAATTCTAGTAAACTGGGGATTAGAAAAAAGGCATCGATGTATTTTATTTGTTTGAAGTAGTGAATAAATTCAGTGTATCTAGCACTGAATTTAAGTCAGTTTTCAGTGCATAAATCAGTCAGTACAACCCTGCAGAATTGCCAAAGAACATTTTCCAGAGCTCTAATAAAATTAATTTTCAAAGTCAATTCAGTTTTCCTGAACAGTATGTTCTCTTAAAATAAAATGTCATCTAAGAACAATCTAGTTATATTTCTATTCTAGTTGAGAATCAGTCTTTCATAGTGCTGGCTTGTGGGTAAGAGATGTTGGTAGTTCATGGAGTGGGTTATGTTGAATGGAATTTTAATTTGGCATACCAAGAGGTTATTAAGGGTCATGTGCTTTCCCACTTTGCACCTCTTATATAGTTCAAGTACTTATGCAAAATAAATAGAGTGTAATGGAACCTTTAAAAATATCTTGTATGTATTTCACTTAAATTCAGAAGATTAAATTCTAGTTAACTGCTTTTGAATTTGTGAGCAAGTCTGTGTGCAGCATAAATTAAGGTGTGGTAAAAGTCAAAGAAGTTTTATGCATTGTACTATTGATCTGCTGGATTAGGAAAAAATTATATTAAATCAGTTCAAGTTTAGTTCTTTAAGGAAAAAATGTGCATCATGAAATTGATGTGTCTTCCTCAGAGCTCTGAGTAATGTAAAATGTTAGAGTCAGGCCTGTCAACATTTTAAAAAACCTGTGACAAATGGGAATAAAAACATTTGTGTGAAATGTGCTTTGTTTCCACAGACAGGAGGTGTTCTGTCTCTGATAGAGTGCACACTGGTCGAAGAGACAGAAGCGAGTGATGATGATTGTAAGTTAAATTCAGCTGTCAGTAGTAAGTACAGTTTCTAGTTTCCTAAAATTAGTACCTTTTTTTTTTTTTTATAAGAGCAAATAGATATGTTGTTGTGAATCCAGTAGAATACAGTGTAAAACTGATACATTAGAAGTGCTGTTCCAATAATGGACATGCTGGCTTGGATGGGGCATTGATTTGTTGTATTTGTTCCTGCTGTTAACACCCCTTACTGGGTTTTCAAGAGGGTTGGCTGGAGAAATGTGACAAATTATTTGCTGGCTTTTGTATTCAAGTTCACCCAGAGCATTTTGGGAAATAAAATATAAAAAAAAATTTGAAAATAAAAAGAGTTAAAAAGAAAAAATAAAAAGCCTTAAATAAGCTTCGTAATAATTTGCTTTCTGGAATACCTGGGAGTTGACTGATTTGGAAGAATTAATGGGAAGTTTTTTGTCTTGGGCTCCCCACAAATCAGGACTGCAAGCTTATTCAAATGGAATTACAAAATACAGTCTCAGGCTGATTTTATTGTTACTCCTTTTGTCTTCCATCCTGCAGTTTGTCTAGTTTTACACTTGAATTATGACAGTAGTTTTGTTAATTTGAGTGATACTTGTAGTATGATAAGGATATATTAGCATACAAGTGTTATAATAAACTTTATCTTGAAGAGCAAATCCCACTATTTTTGTGCTTGACATATATGAAGAACAAAATTAGTTGCTGGATAATTAATTGGATTTGCTCTTTATCAGTAAGATGTTTTATAGCATTTCCATTATAAATGAAATCACTGTTTTCTTTTTCCCATGCTGTGACATTTCATGTTGTGACTTTTTTTCTCCCCCTCTGGCTGTAAAGCCAAAGGTTCTGGGCAGGTGTTTGGACACCTGGATTTCAAGCTGGTAGTGGAGCCCGCGGATGCTCCTCCTTTCACTGTTGTGCTTTTGGCCCCGTCACGGCAGGAGAAAGCTGCATGGACAAGTGACATCAGCCAGGTACCTTGTGCTTTTCTGTCTGTGTGTGAAAAGCCAGATGTCTGCTAAGGAAGGCACGAGCCTCCCCAGAAATGGAAAATGCAAACCCCCTCCCTCTGAATTATTGTAATTTTGAAATTAAGGGGCTCTCGGGCAAAGATAGGGAAATGGGAATGACAGTTCTTTACTAGGAAAGTTAAAAATAGAAATGCAATAGTACAAAAACCCAAACCAACCCACTGGCAGAGTGAGAGCAGGAGCTGCCCCTGTGGGTCAGGGGGTGGCACAGCCCCATCCCAGGGGGGCTCAGCCCTCCTGCAGTGCCAGCTGTGCTTCTGCTGGAGCAGGGATCCTGCACCAGGGGGGAGTTTTCCTCTGCAGCTCCAGGGCTGCTGGAGATGGGCCTGGTGCTCCTGTGGGAATGCAGGGGGCAGAGGCTGCTGTAGTGTCCCAAATCTCAGATTGTATCCAGGTAGGAATGCTTGGCTCCTGCCCTGGGCAGAGCATCTCCCCATGGGATGATGGAATTTGATCAGCCCTGCAGGGACACTCCCTGGCCATGAACTGCATATATCTCCTGGAGGGAGGATTGGCTGTGGGAGAGATAAAGAAAACTGCCCCACGATCAGAGGATAACTGCCCCACCACTGACAGGTGGAAATGGAATACACACCCCCATTTCCAGCCAAAGACATTTTTTCACCTGGTTTTGGTGAGGTGTTCCTTCACTCTGAGCTTCTGAAAACCAGCCTGACACGGAGGTGATGAAGACCTTTGATTTGCTGTGAAAAACCCTTAGTGCTGCCTGTTCCCCTCAAAATTCCGTTGCATTTGAGTCACCAGGGAAGTGTGTTTCTCAAGAACAGAGATGGGGTATAAATTTCAAAATTGTCCACGTACAAGCATAGTGGTAAGTGTTTTTATGTTTAAGAAAAGCCCATCTAGACACATATTTTGATTTAATAAGGATAGTACTGGTTTATTCATGATTTTTGTACAGATCAAAACCACCTGAGTCCTAGTGTGAAAATGATACCGTATCACATGAATAATGAAGTAAGAAAATGGGATAAACTCTTTTTTCCACCAAAAATGAATACTAACAAACCATTATAAATAATTGCTGAGCATTCTGACAGCGTGCAGGAACTGTGTTGTGAATGAACAAAAAGAGTGTTTAAAATTTTTTACATGTCAGGGATATGTTGTTGGCATTTTTTAAAATTGCTTTTACTTTAAACATAATAGACAAACTTTGTCATAATCTATTTGTGGAAAGCAGTCGAATGCAAAAAAAAGCCCAGAAACCTTAAACTTCCAGCTAACCAGAGCTAAGTCAAGGCTATTTGTGTTTTGTTTATGCACACAAACAAGAACATTCATCTCTCATAGTTCTGAATTCAGCTCCTATCCTCTATTAATTTAGAGAGAAATAGCTGATTAGAGGAATATCAGCATGGAATGTCATGCATTTTCAAAGTTGGTATCATTGCTGGCAACATCTCCAGATGAATCATCATCATAATGAGGAGAAATTGCTTAAAAAATAAGAATTCTGACTTATTTTGTGCTGGATTAACATTTTTGAAACAACAAAAATAGGCAAATAAAAATTTCAAAATATAGTATGAGCTACAGCTTGCTGTCTTACAGACAGACCTGGTTGGAGAATTTTTTACAAAACAGATTTTCAGGTAATTATTGTTGTTCCATTGACATGTAAAATTACAGGAGTTATTTGCTGGCATGGAATGACCATTTAAGAATGCTACTAAGTCCATTCCTAGCCTAAATTATAATAATTGTAAAAATCATCTGATACCATGGTTGGTGATAAGGGCTTCTTTGAAATATTTCAAGGTCAAATAGGGGAAATATAAGTACTTCTATTAAATGTGTTTCTCACTGCTTTTAGGTAATGATTTGAGAAAATCATACTGTGAATTACTGCACTTTCCAAATAATCTTAAAATCCTGAATTGAAACCCACATAAAACTGCATAGATGATACTTTAAATTTGTAACTGTAGATGTAATCTAAACCTGAAGAGGCCTGTCATTATCAGGTTTGAGCAATCCAGTATCAGTCATTGGTTTGAAATTAAATGTTCCAGAGCCTGAAGGCTGCATGTATTCTTGAAGTCAGGATAAATGTGTGTGATAATTTCTGAAACTCCTTTTTACTGATGTAAGGGGATTGTACATAGATATATATATATATATATATATATATTTATATGTATACATATATATGTATATATGTGTATGAATAAAAGTAGAAAGTGTAAAGCAGACAAGAGCCCTGTAGGGTTTGATAGAGATCCAACCCCTTCCCCAGCTCTGTTCCCTTCTTTGGGCTCCTCTGAACTGCATAAAAGTGCACATAAAAGTCTCTCCTAATTCCCAGCCTCAAACATTTATACGAGAGTTTGCACGGAGCAGCTTGGACAGCTTCCTCACGGCTGCGTTTCACAAGGAGCACCACTTGAACTTGTTTTTACAAATGTGTTTCTGGAAGCTTTTTATATTCCCTTCTGGTCTTTTGCACGGAGTAGAGGTTAAGGTATTACTGTACCCCTTGGAGTATAAAGCATTCTGACTTTCTTGTGGTCTTGATTTCTCAAGCTTACACTCTTTCAGGAAATACTAGAAATAATGAGTTTTGTTCCCTTTCAAAGGAGCTTCAAAGGAAATATCACTTCCAAGTCAAAATACTTAATCATGTGGAAAAAAAAGGTTTCTGAACAGGATACCCTGAGAGGCAAAGGCCAGAGAAGCATTTTTTCATTTGGGAAAATACCTTGTCTTAATCAGCCCATACCCTGCAAAAGCTGTGCTTCGAGCTTACAGGGATATGAAAAGTGTTTTGAATTTAACAGTTCTCAATGTTTATTTCCACAGTGCATTGATAATATAAGGTGCAATGGATTAATGACAATAGTGTTTGAAGAAAACTCCAAAGTCACAGTGCCACATATGATCAAGTAAGTGCAGCAGAGAACAGACTAGATTCTTGTGTTTCCTCAATAAAAATTTTATCAAGACAAAGAATGTGCTTAGAAAATGCAAACCTTTAATTTTTCTTCCTCCCATTTCAGTTGAATGGAGCTGATTCTCTATCCCAAAACATATTTTCAAATCCCTTTCTTGGAGTTGTAGGGATCTCTCAGAGTGGTGAACTCTCAATTCACAGTGTTGGATCACAATTTAGGTTTTTCTGGATTTTGAGTAGTTGGCTTCAATTATGCCTCAGATGAATGATTTTGTTCTCAGGTTTTCCTTTTCATCTCATAATTTTATTGGAGATTTTGTACAAGTCTTCAGAATTTATGTGACTGCAGACAATTTCACCATTTTCAAAGGTATTTCGTTACATTAGCCAAAGTTTTTGTTCTCTATATTTCTGTTATTTCTGTTAAAAGTTTACTTTCTCTCATGATTTTAACTGATCACATCAAAGTAGCACCATTGTTTATAAGGTTGTTTCCCTTGCCATTGGATTCTTTCAGTTGTTTACTGTAATAAGTGGTTTTTGTTTCTAGTGACATATTTTCACTACATGATTCCAGATTTTTAACACAGCTTGGATCTTCTACATACCTCAGTTTACATGAGTTGTACTTATTAGAATCCAATGAATATATAAGTAAATGAAGCATAAGGATAGATATAAAACTATTTCCTGTCTCACTATTATCTGTCACATCTCTTGGTTTCTCCAATGCCTCTTCTGTAGTTGTTTCCTCTCCTCTCTATGTGCTTAGAAATGGGAGAGAGAAAGCATTTGGGAATGTACTGTTAGGGCACACACCTTTGATCCCTGGAAATAAGGCATTTTATTGTCTGCAGCTTTATTCCAGGAACTCTCCAGTGCATAAAAACTTCTGTCACCTGCTGAGTTTTAAAAGTACATTTGTCCCCTTTCAAAGTACAGCAGGACCTCAGTCCCTATGCCAACAGAAGGAATATTAATTCTGAAGAACATACAGGACCTTCATAACCGACACGGATTTGGTGTTCTCCTTCTTAAATTTGAAGGAAGCTTGAAGCTTGCCTGATCTGCAGCACAGTTTGACTTTCAGAGTCAGATGTCATTGGATGATATAAACAAAAAATTGCTGCTTTTTGGAGGGTCTGTAGGAAGAAATAAGATATTTTTTGTTGTTGTTTCTTTTATGTAATACAGTGTAGAATTGTGTGGAATATCCTTATCTTTCTTCTCAGCAAATCCAATAATGTTTAACAAAAATATGGGGTGTATTGAAAGATGCTTTACTTAGTATTCTTCCTGTTTATTTACAAACTTAGCAAAACAGAATTTGAGGGGAACCCCCCCACCCTTATGGATAGGGTTATGTAAATGATTATTTTTTTTTATTTTCAAGCAAAAATTTATTGGGTTTTGGTTTTGGTTTTTTTCACTAAAATAAAGGTTTTTCTTGGTTTCTGCTTTGAAATTTGAGATGTTTTGTGCTGTTTCCTATTTCCTCTCTTAAAACAAAAATTAATTCTTGGAGCTGAAGGCAGGTGTTAATTTGCAGGTAAGCCTTAAACCTAGCTAAGGGGTTAATTTTTAGGATCCATCACTTTATTGTAGATAAAGGTTGATCCCAGCAGAAAACATTGCAATGAATTATCCCATACTGAGATTTTAGTAATATTGACCTATGGGCCACAATAGCCTGAAAGAGACAAGAGGGCACAATTCTGCCACCTGTTCCATTTCAGAAATGTAAGCATGATTAACAGTTTCTTAGGCTTTGAAGTGTAAAGCATTTTCCAGAAATAAAATTTAAGTTCCCTTAGGTATGGAAGCAGTTTTCATGACAAATTAAAAGTTTTCCTGCATTGATGAAACACAATAGTGCGTAAATGTTTGCTGCTTTTGTGTTGACAGGAACAGCTAAGGGGGTATCACTCCTTTAATGCCTTCAGAGGCTGCCTAGAGCAGAGGCTAGACAGAGTTAAAGGAATAAAGTGGGAATTTATTGAAAATCCCTCAAAGGCTACGCAGTGGGCAATACAAGAGCCTGGCTGTGGCTCCACCCAAGATGAATCCAAGATGGACCCCAGATAGACCCAAGATGGACTCTGAGTCACAAGTTCTCACACTTTTGTGAGTTTTGGTCCATTTCCACCTTGGGTTCATTGTCCAGTTCCAGCTCCAGGCTGTGCAGTCCCACCCTCCCAGGTTGCTCTCCTCCATTCCTGTTGTTGGCACTTTTGGGGGCTGAAGCTGCAGCAATGTCCTTGGTTGTGGGACTGGAAAAGGCTGTGTGACTGAACTGTGAGGAGAACTTGCTAACACTTTATATGAAGTTCACAGTTATGTACTAATATAATATTAAGTTACAGTAGTTGTGTTAATCACAGTTCTATACTAATGTAATAATATACTAATGCAGCACAAAATGTGGAAAATATGAAAGCTCAAACTTAAGGCATCACTCTAGCCATGATCACTTGTTGGTAAAGTGTTTTAAATTTGACTTTTGTGTAGATCTGACGCCCGTCTTCACAGAGATGACATCGATATTTGCTTCAGCAAAACGCTGAATTCCTGCAAAGTCCCCCAAATCCGCTATGCCAGCGTGGAGCGCCTCTTGGAGCGGCTGACGGACCTGCGGTTCCTGAGCATCGACTTCCTCAACACCTTCCTGCACACCTACCGCATCTTCACCACCGCCGCCGTGGTCCTGGAGAAGCTCTCTGACATCTACAGGCGGCCCTTCACCTCCATTCCTGTCAGGTGAGCCCGGGGTTTGCACCTTCCTGGGATCTCTTTGTCACAGATTGCTGGGGGAGATAGCACAGCCTCGGTCACTGCTGGTTCTGTGGGCGTTCTTCTCATCGTTTCCTGCTTGTAAATAATCTAAGAGAGTGGTTCTTAATAATAGATACATCTTCTGCATGTAAATAATCTAAGAGAAAGGTGTAAACAGGACGCCAGTTTTATGGCAGGTCTGTCTCAGCTATATGCCCAAGCTTTGAGGACAAAGTGTCATACAAATTTTGCAGTGCTATGCAGGTTTGCTCAGAATTGAGGCGTTTTCACTTAAATTTGGTCAGTGTTTGCTACCGTGTTGCTCTTTCTGTGTTTCTGCCTCTCAGGTCTTTGGAGCTGTTCTTTGCCACCAGTCAGAACAACAGAGGGGAGTACCTGACTGACGGCAAGTCGCCGCACCTCTGCCGCAAGTTCTCCTCTCCTCCTCCCCTGTCCCTCTCCAGGACCTCCTCCCCCGCCAGGACCCGCAAGCTGTCCCTAACCTCCTCGCTGAACTCCAGGATCGGTGCCCTCGACCTCTCAGCCTCGTCCGTGGCCAGCAGTCCTACCTCAAACTACAGCCCGGCCACGTCGCCGCCGCCCACGGGCAGCAAGGCGCCGCTGGACCTGAGCCGGGGGCTGTCGTCCCCCGAGCAGAGCCCGGGCTCGGCCGAGGACAGCCTGGAGAACCCACGCCTGGACCTCTGCAACAAGCTGAGGAGGAGCATCCGCAGAGGTATGCCATACCCAGTGTGCTGCTCGCTGCTTGTTAATGGATGTTTGGGGGGTTGGATAAGTCCCTGCCCTTTGCCCAGGCTTCTGGCAGCAGGCAGCGGCTGTATTGAGGTGGCCAGCACCCCAAAAGCCATTCTTGATCACAAGTTCTTTAAAAATGGCTGATTTGGTCTATAAGAGAATTAATTATTTATTTAATAGACAGAAAACTAACAGATGAAAGACTTAAAACAAACAAAAATTACACAGGAATAGGGATTAAAAAACCCTACTAATAGATACATAAAGCATGAGGTTAAAGGTACCCATTAATGTCACAGCTAGTGAAGAAATAATACAGCTTAGGATTCAATGGCTCTCACCATCCAGTGCTTGGTGGGGCACACACTGAGATCCTTCCCCTCAGTCCCCAGGGAAGCATCCATGGTATCTGTGTCCAAACTGCAGGGAAAAGTCTCCAGCACTTTCAGGGTGTAGGAGGCTTCTGCCTCTGTGGTAACTCGAGTGTGTTTTACAGTTTGTGAAACAGTCAGGAATATTTCTTTTATCTCTTCCCACATGTGCTGTCCAGGCTGAGATGTTGGTTCTTAGCTGGGGCCTGAGCCCTTCTGGTGCTGGAGATGATCCCTTTGGGCCTTTCAGCCTGGGTTATCTCCTCACATCTGCACCCACTGTCTGTGGTAGAGAGGGGAGGACAGTCCTGGCACACTGCTGCTCCTCTGGGTGAGGTTCTGCTCTGCTCTCTGTTCCCAGCCCTTTGCTGCTCCTTCCCAGGAGCAGCAGCATGGTGAAGCTATAGGATCACAGAATGCCCTGGGTGGGAAGGGACCTTAAAGCTCATCTCGTTCCAACCCACAGCACCTCATCTGTTTTCACTTCAGTGCAGTGTAAGGAGAAAGGCAGAAGAGAATATTTGATGCCAGTTGTGTTTGCTGAGGTGAGAGATTTTTGAGTTGTACTGTGTACTGCAGGAAATGAAATATTAAGTTAAAAAGAAAGACCTAACAGCTTTAACATGTTTGCAGAGAGGGCTGCTTTTCCAGGGAGATTCCATCACTAATCCAAATAAATAATGCCTGCGGTGTGCTGAGTACATCAGTGACATTTGTACCAGGTGGTGTGAATGTCACCTGGTTATCCCTCCAGAAGTTACAAGTCTGGAATAGATTAATTGCTCCTGAGCAAATGTCTGTTTCCTCTAGGGATTCTGTAAGGCACCTTGGAATAGGTTTTACTTCCAGAGGGCTGAAGCTGGTTGATAAAAGCCTCAGTGTGGGCCTCTAGGGTTGGGAGCATTGCAGTTATATAGATGGAAAAGCAAGGAAGTAGCTCCAGTCTCACAGGAAACAGATATGGACATTATTTCTCCTTTGGGGACAGAGGAATGATCTTCTTAATTGGAATAGAAGTTTGCAGTAGTCTTTTTTTTATTTTTGTTACACTTAACAGAAAATGATACAATTTAAAAATGCTTTTTCTATTCCTAAAATTAATATTTTAAAATGGTTGTACATGGCCTGGCTTACAGTCTGATGAATTTATGTGTAAATCTGAGCAAAATGTAGCTGAATTTTAGTTGGTAGTACTATAATAGCAAAAAATTAAAGAGAGGAAAGAAGAAAAGGATTACCAAATACAAAGGAAGACAAATATGATTGAAATGTATGTCTGCTGCCTACTGATGAAGTAGTAGTGCCCTGCTAAAAAATGAGATGTTTCATTGTGCCAGGGAATTGTTTCTACAGAATATTGCCTATTGTTTAACAAAAAAATCCCATTTTAACAGGGAAGTTATCCACAGTAGCATTCCTATCAAGAGCAGGGGCTGGTGTCGTCAGAATAAAGTTTAAAATGGTTGTACATGGCCTGGCTTACAGTCTGATGAATTTATGTGTAAATCTGAGCAAAATGTAGCTGAATTTTAGTTGGTAGTACTATAATAGCAAAAAATTAAAGAGAGGAAAGAAGAAAAGGATTACCAAATACAAAGGAAGACAAATATGATTGAAATGTATGTCTGCTGCCTACTGATGAAGTAGTAGTGCCCTGCTAAAAAATGAGATGTTTCATTGTGCCAGGGAATTGTTTCTACAGAATATTGCCTATTGTTTAACAAAAAAATCCCATTTTAACAGGGAAGTTATCCACAGTAGCATTCCTATCAAGAGCAGGGCTGGTGTAGTCAGAATAATGTTGGGTTTTTGGCCATGGGATGGTCTATACAACACCTGATCAGTTGACACTTGAGGGGATGCACCTCTCAGAGGGGAAAAAGGTTTCTTGCATAGGAACTAGGAAGATTATTCGATAAAGCTTTAAACTAGTTTGGAAGGGGGAAGGGACAAATCCAGGTAGTGAGAGGCAGTGGGATGATGCACCAAAACTTGAGGAATTGAGTGCTGGTGGGAGATGTTGGCTACAACAGACCAGAGCTGAAGTGTTTCTGTTCCAGTATATACAGCATGAAGAACAAAGAAGAAGAGCATGGATCCTTAGCCCAGTCCCAGTGATTTGACATCACTAGCATAAGTGAAACCTTACCTGGATGTGTCCTATGATTGATGTGCCCTATTGAACAGTTACAGCCTCTTTAGGAAGAATAGGCAGGGCAGATGAGGAAGAGGAAGGCATTGTATGTAACAGAAGGGTTAGAATGCAGGGAGGTCACAGTTAAGGGCCTCTGGGAAGGAATCAAGGGGCACTGAAAGGATGCAGATGTCTCTGTGAGAGTTTAGATCTCCCAGCCTGGACTGTTGCCTTTTTCCCAACCTGGAAATGAAACTCCAAAATAATTCTAGAAAGAAGGTAAATGAAAGTGGATCTTTATTTGAAGGCCTTCAGAGGCAGTTATGGAAAGATGTCCACACAAACCCACCCCCACAGGGGTGAGTACCTTTTATAGGTGTTAGGAAATTTGTATAATTGATAAAAAGCACCAGTTAGGAGGACAAATCGTGATGTAATTATCTCCCAGGTTAAGTGCCTTCTGTAGAGGGGGATTACTAATATTAATAAAACTCTAAGATTACTAAAACACCTGGATGACAACTTCACATACAAGTGCTAGGGGAGCTGACTAGGAAAGATGTCCTCCTTGATTTATTGCTTGTTAACAGAGAGGATTGCATGAATGACATTATTGGTGGCTATCTTGCTCCAGCAGCCACAAAGTGATTTAGTTTAAAATCTCTGTTGCTAGGAGGAAAAGTGTCAGGAAATTTTCACCCTTGGACATGAGTAAAGCAGACTTTTGGCTGCTCAGGGAAATAGTGATGAAGATCCATGGGAAAATTCTTCTGAAGGTGCTGGGGTCCATTACTGTGGGTCACTTTTTAGGTATCACCTCTTATGGGCACAGGAAACAGCAATTCCAAAATATAGAAAGTCAAACAGATGAGACGCAAGGCTGGTTTGGCTGAACAGGGATCTTCTTTTGGAAGTGAAGCAGGAAAGAAACGGGTATGCCCAGCAGGAGAAGGTTGGGTGGCATGGCAGGACCACAGAGATGGTGCTCTGCAGGAAGACAATTTTTGCAGCCAAAGTGTAACTGGACTTGAAACTTGACAGAACTGTGGGGGACAATAAAAAGAGGGTTTTAAAATACATTGGCAAAAAACAGTGGAGGAATTGCATTGGCCTATTCCAGAATGAGGGTGGTCACCTCATAAACAGAGAATTTAACAAGGCAGGGAGATGTATTGTTTTCCTCACCTCTCTGCAGCATGGGCTAAGGGAGTTCCAGTGCCCTGAGCTGAATGACCATGGCTTGAGAATGACAAACTCACAGTTGATCCTGAAGTTGTAGGGATCTGCTGCACCAGCTGCATCCCTGTAAATCTATGGAGCCTGATGGGATTCATCTGAGACTACTCAAAGAGCTGGCTGATGTCATTGTGAGGTTTCTCTTGATATGTGAACATCTTGGAAATCTGGAGAGGTCCCAGTTGAGTAGATGCTGGTTAACATTGTCCCAGTTTTCAAAAAGCACAGGAAGGGTGACCCTGTAAATTACAGGCCCATCAGTCTCACTTCAGCACCTGGTAAGGTCATGGAGAAAATTACACTGGGAGGTATTGGAAAACACCTTGAGGCATCATGTTATAGAAAAATTGACAAAAGCTCCCTAGCAGCAGTGCAGCAGTGAGCAGCAGGCACTCCTCACTCAGCTGTCTCCTCTCCAGTGTTGTGGGTGCATGCTGAGCACAGAAAAGGCTCCTGTTCCCAGGCTCCAATGTACAGGAGTGCTCACAGGCTCTCCCAGAACAAACATACCTATGATAATCATTCCCCCAAAGTCATAAAACTCTATTCCTTCCCTTTTCACATGAGCTTGTCTGTCTCAAGGGTCTGAACAGTGGTCTCAGCCCTGAAGTGGCACTTGACTACCCCATGAGTTTTATGTTACTTTCCCAAATCTGGAGCCCAATTAGGCCAACCAATGTAATTTGCTATTTTGGAGATGAAAGCGTATTCTTTTGCTCCTCTTCTTGGTTGATGTTTAACGTGATCCCCATTATGCAGTTCCACAGGCCAGTGATTTTACAAAATAATCATTGTCTTTTCCCTGCCAGCTGAGCAAACAGGTATTCATCTGGCAACAATAGGTCAGCACAGCCTCACAAGGGGGAGGTCCTGCTGGTCACACCTGAGTTCCTTCTGTGACAGGGTGACACACCTGTGTGACCCAGGAGAGGCAGTAATGTGATCTCTCTGGGCTTCATCAAAGCTTTGGATGCAGTGTCTCCCAGGGTCCATCTGGACAAACTGTCCAGCCCACAGGTGGATAAAACCATCGTGGGCTCATGAGGCAGGCACAGAGCGTGGTGCTGGCTGGGGTGGCACCAGGCTGGCACTGGTCACTGCTGGGGTTACAGGGCTCTCTGTCTTTGTCCCTGTGCTCTTCAACATCTTCATTAGCAACCTGGACACAGGACTCTAAGGAGTACTGAGTAAGTTTGCTGATGACATTAAATTGGGAGGAGCGATCAACTCCCTGGAGTGCAGAGAGGCCCTGCAGAGAGATCTCAGCAAATGAGGGGTGGGAATTCACCAAGTGTGTTGGGTTTAACAAGGGATTCTGCACCTGGGATGGGCACCCCTGGCTGTGTGGATGCACTGGGGAACAAGGGGCTGGAGAGCAGCTGTGGGATGGGACCTGGGGGTCGTGGTCCATGTCTAGTTCAGTCTGAGTTGGTGGTGGCCAGGGGGGACATCCCCGTCCTGGGGCGTACCAGGCCCAGCATCACTTGCTGGGGCAGCCTCACCTCAAGCCTTGGGGAGAGTTTGGGCACCCTCATATCAGATCTGAAGCTGTTAGAGAGTGCCCAAAAGAGAGACATGGGGATGATAAAGGGTCTGGAGGGGCCACATGAGGAGCAGGTAGGGGTGCTTGGTGTGTTCAGCTGGAGCAGAGGAGATGAGGGCAGAGCTCACCTACCCTCATCTGCAGCTCCCACCTCTGCTCTGGGACAGGGACAGGAGCAGGGCATGGCTGGGGCTGGGCCAGGGCAGCTCAGGCTGAGATCAGGGAAGGTTCTGCTTCCCCCAGAGGTGCTGGCACTGCCCAGGCTCCCCAGGGAATGGGCACAGCCCCGAGGCTGCCAGAGCTCCAGGAGAGCCTGGACAGCACTCCAGGGATGCCCAGGGTGGGGTTGCTGGGGGTCTGTGCAGGGCAGGGTGGCACTGGGTGATCCCGTGGGTCCCTTCAGCTCAGGGGATTCTGTGATTCTGTGGTCTTTGCTCATGCTTCATGCTTTCAAAAACATTCGTTAGCTGTTGTGCATAATCATGGATATTATGTATCCAGTCTGCTGGATGTTTTTACATTAATTGCACAGCAGACTATTTTTATATATATGTATATATGTATTTAGAGGGAGTTTTTTCTATGCAAAGTTGAGCAAATTCTTCTTGTGCACTACTTCAGCCACATTCAGACCAATGTGATGATAACACAGCATATCCCAAAATACAGGCCATGCACTGAAATTAATCACAGACAGGTAACTGCTGTCTTAGCTGTAACATTTTTTCTACATTGCTAAGTGAACTGGTGAGGAGCAGGTTGTTCTGCCTGAGTGTAGGCAGTGGGCACTGCTGGGGAGTAACTTGCATTTCTCGTTGTGGTCTGTCAAAGCTGGAAGCGTTACCTGGGCAGCACGAAGAACATTTGGAAATGGCCAGAGGCCCATATAAATCTAAATTGCTGTCAGTGCAGTCTCCCACTCCTTTGGGCATCTCTTGCTGAATAGCTTGCACTCAGTCTGGAGGAATTTTGAGTAGAGAGAGCTCTGTCCTGCAGTAGCTCTGTCCAGCTGCATGCAGAATGTTGATGAAAATGAGGAAGTTTAAAAAGAAATCTCATAAGGGGGATGAAAATGGGTAGTAATGTTGCTCTGATACTGCCAGAATTCCAAAAAAAAACCCAGCTCTGGCTGACTTTTAAGTCTACGCGGGTAGTAATGTTGCTCTGATACTGCCAGAATTCAAAAAAAAAAAAAAAACAGCTCTGGCTGACTTTTAAGTCTACGTAACTGCACAAATTCTGTTTCTGAGGACATATTATTATGGTGATTGCTGTTCTCTGTAACTGCTGTCCATTTACAGGCTGGGATTTTCACCTTCTTTCCCTAGCTTCAAAGTTGTTTCCTTTCAGAGTTTCTGTTTCCAAAGTTTTTGTTTATATTTAGCCTTCTATACGCAGTGCTTGTGCTGCAGGCAGAGCTGTCATTCACATCAAATGCAGGATGTATTTTATCAGCTTGTTTTTCCTCATTTTGGAAGTAGTGTTTATCCCATTCCTCTTTTTACTCTTCTGATAAAAGAACTGCACCATGGACTAGTCTGCTCTCCAGTGCTGTTTAGCAATTTTATTGGATAGATTTTGATTACACTTTGTTGTTCAACAAGGATTATTTTCTCTAGGTCATAGAACATCTATGAGTTCAAGTACCTTTATTATGTGTGCATGTCACCGCATATTCTCCTGATTGAAAGTACAATTTTATCCAACACACTTTAAAACTGACAACTTGCTGGTTTTCTCCAAGTTCTTTATTTATGAGCTTTTGTGTCAGTGGCACAAGACTTTCCCACTCCTTTAACTCCATCCAGAGGATAATTATTGCTGAGTTAATGGCAAAATCTCATGGCGAGTTACAGGCGCGGTACTTTTGAAACAACTATAAACCAAATTATGCATGATCATCAGTACTGACATTTATTCTCTTTTAAAGCAGCAGTTCTGGAAACTGTGTCAGTGGACAGGACCATTCCTGAGAGCACCTCAGTGGTGGACACTGCAGAGCTGTCCCCGTGCAGGTCCCCTTCGACGCCGCGGCACCTCCGCTACCGGCAGCCGGGAGGTGAGAGCTGTCCTGGCTCTGCCAGCCTCAAACAGAGCTTGATCACTGTGCCTGTGATCTGTGCAGGGCAGCAGAAAGCAGTAATCATGGTCAAGTAATCTGGTTTGCTTGTATTTTTCTTGTTTCTCAGGTGTTAAAAATAAAAGGGCCATTAGAATGTGAAGTGTGCCTGTTAAATTTGAGCGGCAATAATGAGGCATGGAAGCATGTTGAGACTTCAGTATGATTCAGTGTTCTGAAATAGCTCAAGCAGGATGTGCCCAAGTTCAAGACTAATATTGAATCAGTCCTGTTCTCACAGAACTCTCAAGACTCTGACATATTTTTTTCAGCTGATGAGGGGACATATTTTGGGCACCATCTGTAATCATGAGACACACAACACCCATTGTTGTCAATGGGGAGGGACTGCGTCTGTTTCTTTGTGCAACGCTGAACATTTACAGATGGTCTCACATTATTCATTCCAAAATTTGAAAAAGCTGCTCAATTGAAGAGGAAAGAGAGAGCTGGAGCTCCTCAAATAACTCTCACGTGGCTCTTTGAAATCATTAGCAGGTCTGTGAGCTGCGTCCATGAAGACTTAAAATGCTGCCAGCTCCTGCAGGCCAGGTGTCTGGGCAGGTGTTTCATACCTGGCACTAAAACTAAAGCAGAGCAGAGCCTTCTCACCTGTTGCCAGGACACTTTAGATTCAAACCAATAGTAATGTTATGTGATTGGGTACATTTGTGGTAAGAAGGCAAGATTTGGGAGCTGGAAACTGTGGGCAGTGTCATATTATTGAGTCCTAGTTAGAGACAATGTTCACAGCACTCCCTGTAGAGAAAATTTGATAAAATCTGCAAAACTCTGCTCATCCAGAGCAGTGACCAGGGAAAATGTATGAATCCAGTTATCAGAAGATGGTCAATATGCTTAATTTTCTGACATAACTTTTTGTTTAGGTTAATTTTCTATGCTATTGTTTTTTTCTTATATTCTTTTCCCCCTCCTATTTGGTTAATATCTTGTTACGCACCCTGGCAGTGTCTTAGATGTTTTTTCTATAGCAACATTAATTACAACGATATGGAAATATAAACCATAAATATGATTACGATATGTCTACTGTCTTTCACAGAAAATCACCTGACAGTCTTAATAGATACAATGCCCACAGAGTTACAAACATTACTGAAGATTCTAAGTCTTCTTGCTGGTTGATAAAAAGTTTGTAGAAGGTAATTTTTTCCTGTCCTTCCCCTTTACAGTGCAGACTGCTGACAACAGCCACTGCTCAGTGTCTCCTGCTTCTGCTTTTGCCATTGCCACAGCTGCAGCTGGGCACGGGAGCCCGCCAGGTGAGGGGGTGTGCTGTGCAGGCAGGTGACACACAGGTGCTCAGGAGGTGAATGTTCCT
The DNA here is from genome assembly GCF_014805655.1 of Passer montanus. Classification (NCBI taxonomy): domain Eukaryota; kingdom Metazoa; phylum Chordata; class Aves; order Passeriformes; family Passeridae; genus Passer; species Passer montanus. Next base: position 2,130,282 of record NW_024375145.1, on the reverse strand, counting down.
CAAGAACAGACCTCTGTGTTCTCATGAGTGATGTTCTTGTCTCAGCCTGGTCTAGTGGAAGGTGTCCCTGCCCATGGCAGGGCTGGAAATGGGTATTTTTAAGGCCTTTTCCAACCTTGTTGGTTGATTTCTTAATATCTTAATCTAGCCTATTATTAGAAGATTAATATTTGACATGTATGTGATCTGCTGGGCATCCCAATAAGATCTTTCTTGGTTTTTTTTTTTTCACTTACAATTTAAGATTTTATTTTTAAAATGAGGTTTTCTATGTCCAAAGGTGGTATGCAGTTTTACTTACTGTGAGTGTATACTGTATTTTACTTGGTAAGCAGTTACTGACTGAAGGTATTCAGTGCAGCATAAAATACTTGATTTAAGTTTTGAATCTGCTGCTTATCTTGCTGTGTACCCTTTGACATATAAATATCTTCCTCTAACAGGGTCCTCTCATAGGTCATGTTGCAAATAAACAACAATTTTTTTAAAGTCTACAAAATCAGTTTCCCTTTGGCTTGACAAATCTTTTGATTTGTCAGATCTTCATTTTGATTATGCGTGACAAAGCACAATCCAGCTGTAAACTCACGCTTGCCTCTTTCCCACTGGAATGTCAGGAAATTGCTTTGAAGACCCCAGTCTCAAAATGACCTATGAAAATCTGTGTAAGACAGTAAATGGTCCCTGTGGATCTCAGTGGATTTTGTATCCACTATGTGTAGAGCTCTGGTCATTAATTGGTGGGTGAGAAGACATCAGAAGAAAATAATTTCTGCATGAGCCTGGATCACTGATTCTCTTAGTCTTCTGTACTTCCCATGATGTTTAGATTACAAGACAGTGATGGTCAGTGTTAGAAACTTTATCAGAGAATCCTTTAGGCTGGAAAATCCATCCCAGATCATCAGATCCAGCCTGTCCCTATCCCCAGCCCAGGGCTCTGAGTGCCACCTCCAGGTGACACCTGGGGCCTGTCCCAGCTTCCCAGCCCCTCTACCCAGCCTGGATTGCCAGGGGTTGGTGTGACCCAAGGGCAGGGCCTGACACTTGCCCTTGTTGTCCCTCACAGCCAAGGCCATGGCCCATGGTCCAGCCTGTCTGGAGCCCTCTGCAGAGCCCTCTTTCCCTCCAGCAGATCCTCACTGCCACCCACCCGGTGTCACCCATGAACCTACTGGCAGAGCACTCGGTCCCCTGGCCCAGGATTTGAACAGGATGGCCCAGCACTGCTTCCTGGGGACACTGCTGGGGACCAGACACCAGCTGGGTCAGCACTGTCCCCACTGTCCCTGGGCCTGGCCACCAGCTGGTCCTTATCCTGCAGAGGGTAGATGTCCCTCTGCAGGCCCTGGGATGCAGCTTTTCCAGGAGATGCAGTGGGACATCCACACCTTCCCCTCATGTGACAGTTGGGTCACCTGGTCACAAGAGGAGGGCAGGTTGGACCTGCCTGCCCTACACCCCTTCTGCCTGGGTGTGGGGATTTGTGAAGGAGTTTTGAAGGAGTTAGAGCCAGGACCTCTGAGTTTTTTAGGTGATGTGGTTTATTTTCTTATCTTCTACATAGGCAGGAAGGGTGAGTTCAGCTCACATCTTTACTACATGCTTCTGAAGGTCACAAGGCATTTTAAGGATTTATTGACTAATAAAAAACTGCCAACAAGGATATTTATATTTTTGACTCAATCCTTAAATATTTCATCTTATGGACCTATGCTATAGTGTAAGCTTTCTTAGACAATCATGTTATGATACAAAAACGTACAGTGCTGCATTCTAATCTCATTGTTTACCTCTGGAACTACTTTTATTTTTTCTGTATCTTAAACTCCAAAAATCTAAACCTTCCTTTACTTAGCTTAACGTGTCCATGCTTTAAACTACAAATCCACATGTTCACTTCTAGCACCTCAGTTTGGGAGCCTTTTCCAAGGTCTCACAAATGCTGTGTTTAATTCTAAGCTTTGGCTTTCAGACCCAAAGTTCTGAGAGTTCCCTGCATTTTGGATTCCAGCAGCTGGATCTGGCTCTGTGCTTGTCCTGTATGTGCTGTGTGGTCACACTGTGTGGTCAACCTGTCACAAACTTCAGTTAAGCAATTTTTATTTGAATGATGAATATTCTCTGCCTTTGGAATCAAATTCTGCGTGACATCACTGACACAATTTGCTTTATGAATTAACCCAGTACATTCACAGATTGTTTGGGAAGCAAAGTAAGGATGGAAAATACTGGGTTTTCCCACTAGGAACTAATTCAGTTGAAAGTACTGCTTTTGCGTTGTTAAAACCACTGCTTTTCAATATTCATAATACTGAAGCATGAGAGAAAATACAGTCTTCAATTATGCAGTCATTAGAAGGAACATCAAAGCTTGGGAATGTTGAAAGGGAAAAACAACATTCCTAACGATTGTAAGTTCTTTTTTATGTGCTGTTTAAGTGAGCCCTTTATTAAAGGTCATTCTCCCAAGTAATGTAAAAAACAGAATGCTGTGCAGCAAATTTGACAAGAAAATGTGTGGTTTTGAGTCTCAGAAGATTAAGTTAGAGTTATCCAGTGTCCATCTGAAATGAGAGAAAAACTGAAGGTTACAAACCAGACTTTACACCATGGAATCACCTGTTTTGTAACTTGGTGTAATTATTCGTGGTAGAGACAGTACTAAACTTGCAGAGTCATGAAGTCCAAATTTGGCTGAACCAAATTTTGTTTATTTCCCCTGTGTGTTTTATCATGATTGTGAGATTTTTTTTAAGAGCGCCTTTCTTTTTCCCAGTGGTTCCTGGCGGTGCTTGTTTCGTAGGCTGGACATGACCAGTCAGTGAATCAGTTCTGGGAGTGAATAACGTTGGTGGGGTTTTTTGGATTTCTGCTCAGTCATTCCTTGGCTCCCCTGCTGCAGACACTGTGACGTGTGTCATCTACAACACTCCTACATGGAACATGAGTGGAGTGGCAGATGAAATCCAGCGTTGATTAATACCAAGTGATGCACACGAGGCAAAACAGTCTGAGCTCTGCACCTGAAAGGACTGAGGATAAGAACAGGTCCTTTACTGAAATGATCTGGGTGCTCAGCAGGAGCCAGAGAGGTGAAGAAAACGTCAGGAATTGTATGGAAAGGAAAGACTATTATGGTACCACAGTAGAAATGCAGAATTTGTACAAATATTGAAGGGTATGTGCTGTCCTGACTGAGGTGAGAGAGTGAGAGATGGAAAAGTTTGGGCGTTTGAAGTCAGGGATGGGGAGAGGCATGCAATTACTCCTGTGCATGTGAAGTTTTTGAGAAGAGAGAGCTGGAGAGTTGATCAGAACTTTCTGTAAAAGGCTAGATGGGTAAAAGGGAAGGGTAGCAGCAGTGGTGAAAACGGTGGTGTGGGTAAAGGGTTGGACTAAGTAATCTAAGAGGTCCTTTCCAACTCCATCAATTCTACAATTCCAAGATTTTCTGTCTTTTCTGATGTAAGATGTAGGACATCAGATGGTTTTCATGGGGCCAGGTTTCAGAATGAGCAGGAGTTTGTGGCTCTTTGTGCCATCAGTAGAAGCTCAGTGAGGTTCTGCTGAGGGACACTCCAAAGGGAACACACTCACCTGGAATGCGGAGTAGAAAGTCACCTGCAAGAAGGGATTTTTGAGGTTACCAGACTGACAAAGTAGAACAAGACCAGCAGCTGAAATCAGGTGGGCATTATGGGGGAATATTAGGAGGTAAAAGTCACCTGTGTGTCTTCTGTCCTCACTGCTCCCTGAAGTCTTCTGGCCATTTTGTGTTTTGGTGTTGTTTTTTTAAATTTTATGTGTTAGTTTATTTCGTTATTTATGTTATTTTGAGGATCTTTGGGGTTTATTTCTGGTTGTTTTAGTTTATTTTCCCAGGGTATGAGGCCTTAGTCCTTCTCCACTCCCCATCTCCCAGTTCTGGCTGGGATACACTGAGCCAAGCTGGGTAGCAGACTCACAGCAAGAGCCTTTGCTCAGATACTCTCTCAGAACCAGCCATGAAGGACATGCAGTTACCTTCTGTGGAGAGTTCTGGCCACAGCATTTCAGCATTGCTGTCCCCATGCAACGATAACTTTATAAAGTGAGGATTATGCAAAGCCCTGGACAGCTCTAATGTGATGTACATTGCCTTTACCTCTCCTTGGATAAGCACCTAGGGGAGCACTGCCTGTGGTGGTCCTGAATTGTGAATGAAACCTTTCTCTAAATCAGGATGGCTCAGGTTCTTATGCCTCAGCAGGTGCTTTTTAACTTAATGATTTTATTGCTATTATTTCCATTTATTTTACAGTTAACTGCTTTGATGATGCCAACCAAGCTGTGCTACTTTCCCTATTGTTTAATTTATCTGCTTGGTTAAATATTAATCTCTACCTATCTTAAAAATATTCTTTCTGTTCTCTTTGAGAAAACTTGCATTTTGATTGTTTATTTTAACAGCATGATAAGGATAAAAAGAAACATGCAGTGAAAGTACAGAGAGTTAAATAAGGCACCCCATGTGCACAGCTTGGGGCCTGTATGGATGATAATATTCACAGAAGGGATAAATAGAGTAGGTTCTGTCTTTTACATGTCATTTCTCGTCTGAGGGATGTGAGGGATGGCTCATGGCTTGCTGGAGCTGAAGTGCTCTGTCACCATTAATTGGCTGTTGCATACCTTATTCTTTTCCCAATTTATAAAAATAGTACAGCAGTACTAACATATTCTAATAGAGGAGTGGACTTCAGCAGTTTCTACTCCCTCTGTTTATACACCTCTGTAAAACTGGTTCTTGATTTCTGCTTCAGTCAGTGACAACATCCACACAGAAGTTCTTTAGATCTGCTCCCACGTCTGCCTTACAATATGGAAAAGTCCCTACAGAAATGTGGATGTGAGTGTTCTCATTCTACCAGGTTGCTAATCCCTTGTTTTAGCTTTGCCTTGAAGAGTCCTGGAGCAGAGCTACAGCTGCAGGCAGCCCCATCTCCTTAGGAGTGAATTCCTCCCCTCTCCAAGTCTGTCACACAGCCAGTGTCAAAACAAGCAGAGAGACTGGAAACGTGGGAGAGGAACCTCCTGCCAAAATACTCACCAATCATCTGTAGTCTTGCTGCAGAAATCCTACAGATGTTACAGCAGTTAAGCAACAGCAGTGTAATCTACACAGCACCCACACAAACCCTGGCACTACATGAAATCAATTTACATGGAGAATTATTTCTTCCACCTGTGGCTTCTGGAACTTGTGAATGTCCCTGGTTTATTTTTGTACAATTCTTTGAGACACGTTGTTGCTTTTTTTTTTTTTTTCCATTCCTTAACTTTTTATTTACATCTGTTCTGCATAGAATCAGTGCACAGTGCCAGCATTAGTAAGATATCATGCACTGATTTTTAAAGAAAAAATACCTTTTGGTGTTTATTTACCAAAATTGCTCTCCCTGCAGGCCCTCATACTTGTTAAGAGTCACAAGGTATGAAGGTGCTTTCTGTGACTTGAGGAAATGTGATTTTAAAGTATCTGAACAGTTCCGTGGATGAAGCCAGTTTAGCAAAATAATTCCATTTTCGTTAACAGTTAGTAAAGTAAGAAGTACTTGCATAAACGTAGGAAACATAGAGATTTGTTCTCTCCTGAGAATGTAGTGCAACTTGATGAAAAGGCGTTGACTCCAAAATCAGTCATTTTGTTTTGAGGTGGTTCTACTGAACATGAGCTTCAAGGAGATTGTTCTGACAAAAGCTTAAATTCAAGATCTAAACTAATCTGGAGTGTTTTTTCTTTAACATTGGTACAAGATAGGTAAAAAGAACTTTGAGAATTTTATGTCTTACTCAGCTCAGGCTGGAGGGTGAAGATCTCCCCACACGGACAGTTAATATTAGACAAGAAGCAAATACTTCCACCCAAACAAATGAGCTGTTCCCCAGTGAACACATCAGCTTTGTTTCAACAGCTCTGTCACACGATTTTAGCTGGTACATTGTATTTCCAGCATGCCTCAAAGCTGCCTTCCTCCTCCTCTTCCTCCTCCAGCCCGCCAACCACCCTACAGAGAAGGTCCCATTTCTCACCAGAACAAGGTGACATTGTGGGACAGGCTGGGAGTGGGATGGGAGCTGTGCTTGGCAGGAGGGCCTGGCTTCCTCAGCACCAGCATTTGCTTTTTAAGACACATGTGAGAGGCAGAGGGTGAAAAAGATGCAGGGAAAAAAAAGAGTCTTTGGGGGAGTATCTCTGACAAATAATGATCTTCACACAGGAAAATCTGCCCTGGGCTAGTGAGAGGGACAGATAGGTTTAATCTCTCTAATTTTAGTGATTTAAAGGAGCAATTAAAATGACAGCTTGAAGCTGCTACAAAAAAATGAATTGCATATATATGACCCCTTTCAATTAACTGACTGCACACATCTCTGTTGCTAAATTACCTTTGGCTTGAGTTACTTACCTCCTTCTCTTTTCACAGAGAAGAAACCTTAATCTAAATTGCCCTCAGTTTTAGTCTAGAAAAACTGATCTGGCTGTTGACTAGAGCATCTCTTGGCATCCTCTGATTTTGCATAGCTCTCACAGTCTGCCTGCAGAAGCAACCAGACCTTCCCAGCTGCAGCAGATTCTCACTGAAGCCAGTGCAAAACCTGCTCTGTTCATTTGCTGCAGGTGCTAAATGGAAATGGTATCATCCTTCAGAGCAATGCAGTACACCTGGGCACTCCAAAGTGCCTCCTGGTGCTGCTGCCATGTGCTCCCACTGCCTGTTCTGCCCTTTGGACAAGGCCTTCATTACAGCCTGTGGGTTCTGGAGTGATGGACCTGCCTTCATGTCACTGCCTATGGAGGAATAGAGTTCCTTTCTGAATCTAAACTTTGTAAAAAAAGGTAGCTACAGGCTACATTCCACTGATTTCTAGTGCATTACCTACATGCATAACCTGTGCATCAGTGAAAGAAGATTATACAAAGGGAACTGTGTAATCCCTTTGCATTGTAAATGTCTGATTTATTTTGAGCTGGCTATTATTGTATTCTTGATCGCTGCCTGGGGTGAAACATTGTAGGCCCTTTCAATAGTTCCTGGGATGTAGAGCTGCCAAACCTCAATTTTGGAGTAGCTGAGTGTGGTTGAAGATAAGCAGTGTGGAAATACTTTTGTGAAAGTGTCAAATTCAGTAGCCACTGGAATGAGCATGGAAAGTTCTCCTCTCTCAGAGGTGCTGTAGGAGCTTGTCAGCTGTAACATAACCCAACTGTAACAGCAACAGCAAATAGAAATGGACCTTTGTAAATTACAGCTGTGGTTTCCAGAATGACAAATCTCTAGGAAGCCATAGAAGCACTGAGGTTGAGCCAATGAGTCCTGTGAGCTCTCAGGCTGACACACTTTACCCCTGCTTGATTACTCTCACAATATTAAGGGGATGAAAATTAGCTGGAAGTAGTAATTCACGTTTCATAAAGATCCAGAGTTGGTCTTGTGTGGGTCTTTCCCATTCTGATAAATCAGGCACAGCTTGATTAAGGCTGTTTATTCTAAAACATCAGAATTGTCATGAGAAAGTTTCACGAAAGTTTTCAGGGAGAGCTGCTTGGCTTATTTTGGGTTGTGACCAGCGGAGCTGTTCTGCAGTCATTTGAACAACTTGCCAGCTCCCAGCGCGACAATATTTTTGTTTTGTTTGTTCTGGCAGAGGCACTAATTGGAGTAATGGAACGACAGAGCTCGTGCCAAGTGATGGCAGGGAGCTCAGGCCTCGTGTGTGCTGGGAGGGGACGCTGTGGCTGCTCCTGCTGCTGCCAGGTGCACTCAGCCTTCAGCTCGGTGACGTGACTTGCATGGGCAGCACAACGTGGGCAGACGCTCCCAGGGGGATCCTGCTGGCCCCCGAGGTGGAAAACTGTGTACAAACACACATGATGCTTTAAGCAGATGCAGAATTTCCTTGGCTGCCACTGTCTTGCACACACAGACACACGTATAGTTCTGCTTTCAAGGGTGTCAGCTGTCCTGTTCAGGGAGAATTTTCCTGATTCTGATCACAGGAATAATAAAGTGGCATTACATCATCACGTTTCCTGAGATGGAGATTCTGGTGCACGCAGCTGAGTTAGTATGGGATTTGGCAAAAATTAGAATTAAGCGAGGCTTGTAAGGGAAATATTTGCTTTCTTTTTTCCATTTTGAGAGGACAGGCTGAGAGAGATTTCCTTGCTGTGTTACATGAAAGGCAAACAAACAATATCTGATATGATTTCAAGCTGGATTCTACATTGTGTGGCTGGCTGGGTAATCCAGTCCTGTGCTGTGCTAAATGCCTCAGATTGCATCAGTGGCTACATGCTGACCTTTGGAAAGGTATATATTTCTTCCTGAATTTGTCTGGAAGTATCCATGTCTGAAGCAAAACTGGAAAATGTGTGTCATTTTGTAGTTGATTCTCAGTCTCAGCCACAAACATTGCTGGTTATAATAGTAATTCTGCACTCCAGTAATTTTCTGGGCTATAACATCTCAGTCCTCTACTGGGAAAGCTTTGTGGAATTTCCTTCTTCTGACTCCAGACATGAAAGAAAGCAATTTTGATGATGATTTCCCAAGTAAAGATTAAGATGAGATTTTAAGTAGTTGGTAGAAGACTGTAATTTTATCTGTTCTTCCTCAGGTCATGGTGAAACTTCAAGAGCACCTCATCTGCTGTCAGAGAGACAGGAGGCCATCAAATAATGCCCTGCTTATCAATCCTGCTTGTGTTCTGACTCTCTCAGTGCCACCCTTCTGTCAGGGATTTTACATGTTTAATTCCCAGAAAAGAAAGATATAGGATCTGTTAACCTTCCCTGGTCCTTAACACAGGACAACCAAGTCCTTTTCCTTGTCATTTTCGTGTAACTAATGGCTCTAGGCAGGAACTGGGGAAGTGAGCACTTGTTCCCTCTTGGGGACACATTTTAATGAGTTTCCCAGACCCATTTCTGCAGATTGACAGAGGTTTGAGAGGCACTGAGGCCTGCACATTGAACTTCCTTGAAGTTCCCATCTCATTTAAAAAACTCCGTGTGGGAAATGTTCGCTGAGTTACTCCACAGCTGACACTGTTCTCCACTGAAAATGGTTGTGTGACACAAAAATGTCACTTTAGCCCCGAGCAGTGTCCCTTTCTGAGGCTGCAGGGTTGTCATGAGCTGCCCAGGGGCTGTCACCAAAGCAGAGTGACCAGGCCTGATGTGGGGTCTCTGAGGGGCTGGGGTCACCAGGGGCTGTCCATGCCCTGGCAGGGGGCAAATGGGATCCCTGTTCTGGCCTGCTCATTCACAATTTTTCACAGAAAATTTTGCTTTGCAATTTTAAATAATTGGCTAAACAGTTGAATCTTGTTTGCTTAGACAATGGGTTGAAAATTAAAGTTCTGCTTCAAGTGATCCCTGCTCTGGGAATTAAGAAGTAGGAGAAAATTGTGATTTTTCCACCTCCAGTTTAGCAGAAATTTAGGATTTCCTGCTTTTACTTATGTATTTCTTCATTTGGAATTAATATCTTACTCTTTCAGAGGAGCTGGCTGCTCAGGAAATAAGTCTTTTCACTGGACATTTCCTGAATTACAGAGCTGTGAAACATTTGTTTCCTGACCTATTGGAGTAAGTCCTGAGCAGCTGCAGTGGTGTGGGGAGAGAAGTTTGGGGAGGATTTTCATGCCTTTTTTCTTTCATTTCATTCCCCCTGCGCCCAAGTGTTGCATGCGTAATTAATATTAGTTTAAGCTTCCATTATGACCCAGTCCTAAATGGTCTGAAAGCTGCTTGTGAGATGGACATGTTGTTCAGAGATTTTTTTTGGTGACTGGTGTGCATCCTGCCAGCTTTTGTTTTTCATGACAGTCAACTCTCTGTTCACAGATGGTCTGAAAAATGATACATTTGGCTCCTTGCAATTATCGCCTCCTTTCCATTTAACCTTTATTCCTATTGACATTATAAAAATATGAATAATCTCACAAACTACTTCCTTCAACTTTAGTGAATTAAAGGTAAAATTTCCAAAAGCCATTTTATGTGATTTTCTCTTTTTTATCTGTACATTGTCACTGCCTGTATTTTACCTTTTTCTTTGTGGTACTGAGCACTTTAAGCATCTGAGAGCTTCTTTTGAATAGTTCTTGAAAAGACTGTGAACATTATGCAATAAATGTCTGCTGTACTCCTCTTCATATTTGATGATAGAGCAAGTTAGAAGTGTAGATGAAGTGTCACTAAGGAAATCAAGAGTTAGGGATCATTTGAGATGCAGAAAAACATCATTTTGCTTATCTCCTCCCAGAAAGATAAGAGATATAGGAGAAGCACAGACAAATGTATAAATTAAAAAGAAATATCAGCTGCAATGTTGCCATTCTTGTCACTGTTCATAGCAGATAAATCAAATATTATTGCAGTGAAAAAAAAGTCTAAGGGCCAATGTAATTGCTAAGGGTTGCTCAGAAAGGCTCTTCTTTGTCAGTTGTTTACCATAGTTTTTTTATGTAAATCATAGAAAAAAAAAAAAAGTGCTGTCACATTGCACATTTTCCATGGTGCTCAGAAACCTGAGCGCACAATTGGCAGCCTTTGAAATTCAGGATCTTCTCCTTCCTACAGATAATCTATAAACAAAGGCGCAAGATTTGGGTGGTTTGTCTAAGGCTCCACCAGGAAAATTTGCCTTGTGAGTTTACCCGTGGATGCACAAACAAACACTTCTTGTGTGCAGAAAACGTGATTTTGAAGATGTATACAAGTGGTTTTTGTTATGACATTAACCCCTTGTTGTCTCTCTTTGCTGGTGCTGAAAGAAGAAAAGGACAGGATGTTCTCATATTGCTGATGAGTTTTAGCTTAACCAAATACTGTGCATTTTTGTATTTTACTTTAAGATGAGTTACTGGTTTTTAATAATAAATTGTGTAATTCGTACCAGCAAGCATGTTTTCATTGGTTAGCAATTTTTAAATATATTTTTTTCAAGAGGGAGATTGATGTGCTCTCCTGAGAAAATATTTCTATTAAAAAAACCCAGAAATCTCAAGAGTGTGTGCTAATTATAGTTACAGCAGCAGCCCTGTTTTTTAAGGACTTTTGAAGGACAAAGCTTCAAATTTGAATATTTCTGTGAGCTTAAAGGAATATTTTCATTCCTTGTGGTAGTCATGCTTTAAGCATATAATCTCATAGATTATAATAATTCTCAGAGCAACCATAGTGTTATTATGAGGAGATAAAATGCATTCCTGATCTTGAAGGTATTCTTTAGCCACTTACCTTTCTCTCCCAACCATTACACTGAAATTATTTTGCCAGACTGATGTATTTTTAGACTTTTGGATTTAATCCAAGTTTACTGCATAATCTTGACATGACTGCTTAATCTCGGTGCTGTATTCTTTAAATTTCTCTGATTAGAAAAAGCCTTTCTAAATCAAGGGTCATTTAAAAATAGTTTACCAACCTTTCCCTTAAATATTTTGCAGAAATTAAACGCAGTCACTAGGTCTCTATCTGTGTTACACTATTGTACATCAGCTGGTCCATGTGAATCCCTGGGATTTACCTTACTAAAACCATAATCCCTTGACTTGATTTGATAGTTAGATTGTATGTGTGGCAGAGGCTTTAGGCAGAAGAATCAAATACATACTTGGAATTATTTCTGACGTGGGTGGTTGCAACAGGGATTTTCAGTGGCATATTTCTTAGAACAAAATGATTTCATATGTTCCAAGGACCAGTGAAAGTGAAATCAAATGCCTGAAATGCGTTGGACTCTGGATTGCTCCTGGTTCCTGACAGTCAGTTCTGATGCTGAATTGGTTTGTAACCCTTTGTGGAACAAACTCAAAGCCTGGCATAGTGAATGATTAAATATTCCTCTCTTATGACCAGAAGACTGCTGCTAAATGTTACACTTTGTGCTCTCAAGCCTCAAATCCCTCATGTAAAACCCCACAGAATGTCTGGGTTGGGAAAGAAGTCTCAGATCATTAGATAATAATTGGGGGGGGAAAAAAAAGGAAGGACTGTATTATTGAGCAGATATGATGTATTTTACACAGTGAATGGGATCTCATCTCCTTCATCCTTATTTTCACCACAGTTCACATGGTTTCCTTTTCCAGCTCTGCCACTCTTCAGCTGGCTAATATATGACAGCCCAATATTGTAAATTAAAAAATGGAGGAAGGCAGGATCTCTGGCAGTTTAGATTTCTTACCAACAATAAAAGACTCACTTTCTGACATGTTTCTGTGCAAATGTGTGAAACCCATTTACTTGCTTGAGAATGTATGACCAACAAGGATGGGAATCTACAAACACCTGTGCAAACTTTTTTAGGCATAATGAAGTAAGAAAAATATAATCCCTTTTGCGGTGCTTTTTGTGCATTGGGAAGCCTTTTCTTTTGTGGTGCATATATCAGAGAGGCCTTTTCAGTTTTAATCTGTGGATGAGAAGTGCTGTACCCCAAGCCTGGGGTTTTTGGTATTTGTTTTTTATACAGGTCAGAAAGCAGCAGTGGTGTTTGCTGAGGTGTCAGGATTCAAGCCAGGCTGAGTGGTGAGGCTGGCCTACAAATCTGGGGTGTATCTGATGGATATTACCAGAAGGATATTAGATTACATAATTTATTATTTTGATAATTTCTGATTGATATTATCTGATGTATATTATTATTTGCCATGTGCCCGGTGGGTCCTGAATGTTCTCCTTCCACATCCCTGGGACTCTCTGGGGCTTGCTGGGGTCTCCCCAAAGTCTGGAGTGTGATTTTCTCCCATTGCTGGGTGCTAACACACCTTCAGGGTGGGCCTCCAGGGTGGTTCATTGAAACTGGCACTTCAAATCAGCCTCTGAAATGAAGTGTTTTTTGCTGGGAAAGGCCCCAGAAGCTTCATGACTCTGAATAACTTGCAGTAGCTCTTGTGAACAGATTTCTCTTTGTGTAGCTAAACCCTTAAAAGTGGATATTATTATTATATCATCAAAACTTTGGACAAGTTAATTACTATGGTCAGGAATCATGTGCTGTTTTATTAATCTCAGGCTAATCTTAGAATGGTTTGGTTTGGAAGGAACCCTAATGACATCTTGTTCCAGCCCCCTGCCATGGGCAGGGACACCTATTGGATACAGAAATGCTGTAACTGGAGTGAGAGGTTTTGACATCTTAACTGAAATAGAAAAGAAAATGTGCATCTTTAGTTTCTTTAAAGTATATGGTGCAGAATTTACTGTGATACAGATATTCCTCTGGGGTGAGGTGGATTTTAAAGTTGCAATACTGTAATTTATCTCTCTATCCAGCACATACTTTTTTTTAATCTTTGGTGATAGTGGAAGCTATAAAAGTATTAGCTTTTTGATAAGGTGTTTAATGTGGAGATTTATGTCTATTCAGCACCTGTATTTTTAATCTTTGGTAATAGAAGAAGCTATAAAAATACCAGGTTTTTATTGAAGTGCACAAAAGAAAACATCTGAAGGTGAGACTGGATTTTTTGCATAACACAATCTAAAGACAAGTACATGAACAGAGTGATTAAATAATATTGAAAGAAGTAATTCAGTGAAACTAGCAATGCTGTCAGGTTAACTTTGTGTTTGACAGCCTGTGGTAAAAATTCTGTATCACCATTATGTGCAGATACTATTTGTGGCACCAGTGCATATTAATTTCAACAGATAATGGTGAAAAACATTTCTTGAAAGTAGCACTCACTGAGGCAGCTGCCCACTTAGATGATTAATAATTAGAAATACTGCTGGCATTTCTAATGTGGAAAGATTGCTTCCTTCAGGAGAGGAACAGATATTTACCATGGAGTGTTTCAGGTTGTTTCACTGTCGGGTCTGGATGTGGGCAGGTCCACCCAGAATCCTGATTAAATTATTTGTTATTGTCAGTGTGCACATCAAGATTTGTAGAGGTGTGGAGGGAGCTGGGGGGCTCAGCCTGGAGGTTTGGGGGGACCTGGCTCTGCCCAAGTCCCTGACAAGAGGGGCCAGCTGTGCTCAGCTCAGTTCCCTCTCACACAAATGGAGATCTCCATTTATTGGTTCAGCACATCAGCATGAAGTGCAGAGAATGTGGATCTGGGTGAACGTGGGGCTCATTTTCTACAACAAGCTAATTACTGCTTAAAAATTGATGAAAATCTGATGGCCATACAGGTTTGCTGAATTGATCTCTGGAGGCTTTAATTTTTTCCTTCCCTCTTACTATTTTTTTTTGTAGCTCACTGAAAACTGTCTCTGTAGGCTTCTCTCTCTTTTCCTCCCAGCTTACTGAAGTTCTTTTCCTTAATGTTACCTTGGTAAAGACTTCGCTGCTTTAATATATAATTTTCATTGTGACTTTCATTGCTGCAATTAAGTGGCTAATTGAACAGTTTATAATGTCTGTTCCTAATTGCTTCTGCAATAGGTTAACTGTGAAAGGCATAGAAAATTAACATACATAATGTTGCCTGTGTTACCTTTTGCTGAAAAAAGCCTCAGAGATTGTCTTTTTTTTTTTCTTTATGGGCAAAAAAACCTGCTTAAAATGCTTCAGTATTAAACTTTCTTTGATATTGAATCTTAGATGCTATCTACAGCATAATATGCTGTACTTTAAAAATGCCCATGAAGTGTAAGTGTAGATAGAAGATACATTTGGGATTGAAGTCTAACCTGCAGTAAAAGATGTGAGACTGCAGTTAAACACTTCCTGTCTTGCTTTTCTTGCCAAAAATACAGAGCAGCAATTTGGCCTTTCTGGATTGTCTGCTGTAAGAATAGAGCAAAACTAATACAAGCCTCCAGAAAGCCCTCCAATGGGTTTATCACAGAAGAAATAGAAGTTTAATCTGCCTGTGCTATTTATAATACAACATGGGCTTTTGAGCTGCTTTTATGCCAGAAAAATAGTAAAGTACAGGTCATATGGGGGGGTGTTCCCAGCTGTTCCTGGAGTATGCACTGAATGGAATGGAGAGCAGCACAGTGCAAGAACAAATCTGACAAAAACTAAGAAAAATGCAAGCTTCTCAAGTCTGTCTTAAAAGTTAATTTTTTTAAAAGACATTCAGGGGCTTAGTGTAGCAATTTCATTATTATTAAAAGTATAACATAATCATCATTTCAGCATATGGATTTTTTTTATAAAGCTACAGCAGAATGAAAAGAGAAGCAGTAATATGAATGTAGGTAGAAAGTGTCTTGTTTATTATTAAAACTATTTCTTTATAAGTAAATATTGCTGACACAAAAAAAAAGATTGTCCATAACAGCTGAGTTGGGAAATGCTGCATCTGGAAAGTCTTGGTTTTCAGGTGACTGGGTCTATAAATGTGTTTTCCATATATCTTCCTATTTCCTTGTCATCCCAGTGGTAAAAACTCTAAATAACTTATTTGAACTGTTGATTAGTAGAGCCTGTACAATACTGCTCTCGAGAAGGAAGATTTCTCACGCTGACCTTTTTCTCCTCTGTGTTTAAACTGTTCTCCTCCTCTTGTTCTTTACTAGTTCTGAAATTTACCTGTTTCCCATTTCTAAATCATACTGACTTTTCAGATCTGTTTGATTACAGGCCTAGCTTTGGTCTAGTCCTCTTCCTTGCTGTAAATGTCTTCCATACTGAAAAAAAAAAATCCTTTTTTCAGGGGTTTTTCATTCACTTTATTTCTTGATACACTTTGTTTTATTTCTTCCGTGCCGAAGGGAGGCCTTGAAATTTAATTGCACAGGCAATTATTCTTCACCTTTCTGAAGCTGAGTGCTGACCCCAGGAGTGTCTGTGCTGCGATGGGCAAGGCTGAGTTGCACTGATGCTGCAGAATTTCTTTGGTCTAGACATTCACATTTCACCGTCTGCGAGCACCTTTCCTTTTATTGCACAGAAATATCCTGGAAGCCTTCAGTTTACCCAAGTCACCTCTGTTGCGTTGTAATTTTTATTGGTTTTAAATCTTGCCCTGACTGCTGCGTGGCTCTGTTTGTGTGCAGGGTTCAACAACTCGGAGCGCACGTGCGACAAGGAGTTCATCATCCGCAGGGCCGCCACCAACCGCGTCCTCAACGTGCTGCGCCACTGGGTCTCCAAACACTCACAGGTACCCCCTCAAACTCGCAGGGATCCGTATCTCACACTGCTCCTGCCACGGGGGCCCCACCCAGCTGCTCTGCCTGTGGTAAACAGCTCCTGTTTTCATGCTGGAGTTTATTCATTTATTTATTTGCGGGGAATTTTGCATGGGGAACCGCGCCTGTGGGTGCGGTTTGTGGCGGCAAAATGGTGTTGGCAGGGGAGGGAGGGCAAGAAACACGAGTGGATTGTGCAGAATCATAGAGAAAATGTCCTTCAGGCTGTCAGGTGCTGGGAGGATTTGGCATGGATGCAGAGGAGTATTGAAAGTTGGGAAGGGAAGTTCAGGGAAGGGAAAAGGAAAAGGAAAAGGAAAAGGAAAAGGAAAAGGAAAAGGAAAAGGAAAAGGAAAAGGAAAAAGGAAGGAAGGAAGGAAGGAAGGAAGGAAGGAAGGAAGGAAGGAAGGAAGGAAGGAAGGAAGGAAGGAAGGAAGGAGTTTTTATACACTTAGTGCAGATGGTGCTTCATGGCTCTTACAGACTGCTTTGTCACTTCAGGCTGCTAATAAAGGATACTTAATCTCAAAAGCTAACTGCAGCAATGTCAAACTCTCTTACGTGAAATCAATTCCCTTTTTCCCATATAAAGGGTTTAATTTTCTTAGAGGCTAAGTTTGCTAGAGAATTAACTCAGTAAGAGGTGTAAGTGGGAAAATTGGTTTGTTTGGAAAGCTGAAGAGCCCAGAAGAGATTACTAAAATCTATCTTGGTATCACAGGAGTGATTAATCATTTCAAGTTATTGGGAGCAGCCTATGTACACCAAGTTTTGACTCCCTGTTAAATTAAAGTCGGAATCAAGCAAATATTGAGTTGTAGCAGAAGTGTCAGCAGACTTCTATTACAGTTTTGTGTTACTCTAGGTGCTTATTGTGTTCCAGTTAATATTAAATGTCTTCTATGAGTTGAGCTGATCCTCTATGCTAATTAAAATTTGTGTAATTGTGGAAATGTGGAAAACTTTATCTGTGTTAGGCAATGCCTAGAAGTAGTTTCACTGAATTCTTTTGCAGTTGCTTTTGTATCACGTTTACAGTTGGGACTGCAAAAATACGAAGAGTACAAAGATAGTGAGTTCATTGTGCATTTTCAAAGTGGAAGCTGTTACCTGCACTCCCTGGTCTCTCGCTGCCATTTATTTTTTCTGTGGTAAAGGTGTCAGATTTTAATGCTTTAGCTCTTCTAGTCCATTGTTCTTCCAATACAGCAAATAATTCAAAATGCTTTGGGATGGAAAGTAAGAAGTGCTACAGCAGCAGAGCATATAATCAGATTTTTGTGTTGTTTACTTGTGAGACTAGGGAGAGAGAAAGGACAGGCCTGAGCAAACCAGAAAAGACTGACTAGTTGCTGCCAAAAAATATGGGACAGGACTACTTTAAGGAGGACTAGTGAAGAATTACTGTCTGGCCAAACAGTGTGAAATGTTGGCAGTGAAGATGTAGAGTCCTGGGAGAGCAGTAACTCCAAGCATATTTTACAGTAACAACACAAACTGCAGATCCTGAGCCACCAGTGGCTGGTGAGGGAATCCTGATTCAGTTTCCAAAATGACAAAACAATGTAAGCATTGAAATTCTTTAAGAACAACACACCTACCAAAAATTTTTTTATGTTTTCACATTTTTGTATTGTTCTCTGGATACTTGGCAACGCTGGTTGAGATATCATCTTCATGAACAGCCAAGAGCAGGTTTGATTCTCAAAAGAAAGGGCTGGTTTTGTTGTAAAAAAAAGTTCAAACAAAGAAAAAAACCCCAGCTTGCAGAATAAGTGAAAATAAGTGGATGTTTGCAAAGACAAATGAGCAATTTTGATAATTTTTCCTCTACCTGGCTTTGAATTCGGTTTTGCTGCAAAAAGTCCCAGCACCAAATGGGCAATTTCTCTCTGTGCAGAGACTTTTCTTCTTGCAGTGTGCTGACATCTTTGTGATCATCAGCAGCCCACACCACAACTAAAGATGACCAGCCACACACTCTCTCTTTTGCCAAAATGCCATTTCCTCATCTTTTGTCAAAATGCCATTTCCTTATCACTGGCTGCAAAGAGAATCAGAGTCCATGGCTGTGTAAGACAATTGGTGCAGGGCCTTGTGTTTGCTCTCTTTGCTCTAGAAAATCCTTGGCTGGGGTTTGGAAGGTCTGTGCTGGGCTGTGGAATCACTTAGCTTCCACTGTCTTGCAGCTGTGTCAAAACCACACTTGGGGATGGTTTAGCATTGCTCTATTTTTATTTTTTTTAATATTTATCTAAGCATGGGCAGCATGTAATGTAGGAATTGTCTGTGAGCAGAAAACAGAATCATTAAAATTAATGAATCAGCCTATTCAGTGAGGATGGGCTTTCATAAAGTGGCTTTGTTGTCTTGAAATCATTCTAAACAATTATTTAAAAATCATTAATTGCTCTTAAAACTTGGGTCATACACTATAGAAGCCTCACTTACATTTCAAGTAAATATGCACATGTAGTGCCAGATCTGCAAGCCTTTGTGGAGGGCACAAGGAGTTAATGGATGTCTTGAGGAGCTGTCAAGGCACAGATAAAATTTTGGGAACAAGCCATCCCCAGGTGAGGTGACACATACTTCCCTGCATGAGCAAGAGCAGCCAAACCTGTGCTGCTCAACAGCCAAAACCAGCACAGTATGAAAGGTAGCTTTAGGTATTCCAGATTGTTTTGTTTACATTTCTGTTCTTTTGGTTCCATACCCCTCCTCTTTGTTTTTTGGGTTTTTTTCTCCCATTCAGACACCTGCAAGCCAGCAAATCTTTCTTTTTGCCCTAAATAACAGCAGAGTGCTCGTGTTTCCATTTTGGTTTTGAAATGTGCCTGAGAGGAGCAGAGCAGGATTTTCCTGTTGCAAACAATGAACACACCAGTGATGAGGCAGAGGATGACAGGGAGCAGGAGCCTTGGTGGGGACAGAAAGGGCTCAGCAGGATAAAACTCCCACTGCCTCCTGCAGAGGTGGAAAAATAGGAAGGCAAAAGGGGGCCAGAGGCAGAAACTCTCGGTATTAGTTTTATGTGAGGTCTTGCAGCCTTGTTTTATTTAGCAATGCTTCCTTGCTTTTTATCTAAACACTTGTGTAGGAAAGTGAACCTTCTTCAGCTCCTGTGGCAAGCAGACTGAAGTGGGGCTTGTCCAAGGAGAAAGCTTGCACATCTGGCCCCTCCAGTCTCCCCAGCTCTGAGAGGCAGCTGAGGGCTTGGTCCCACTGCCCTCCCTGCAGACCTCAGCTGGAGCAGCTCTCTCACAGCCTCCTGGCTGCTGGACAGTGTCCATGAATCACTGACGTGGTGTGAGAAGCCAGGTGTCTGCTGAGGAGGGCAGGAGAAGGCTGCTGTAGTGTCCCAAATCTCAGATTGTATCCAGGTAGGAATGCTTGGCTCCTGCCCTGGGCAGAGCATCTCCCCATGGGATGATGGAATTTGATCAGCCCTGCAGGGACACTCCGTGGCCATGGACAGAGGATAATTAATAATTAATGGCCCATGAACAGAAGATAATTAATAATTAATGGCCCATGAACAGAGGAGATCTCCTGGAGGGAGGGTTGGGTGTGGGAGAGATAAAGAAAACTGCCCAGTGAACAGAGGATAACTGCCCCTCCTCTGACAGATGGAAATGGAATTCACACTTACCTTAAAACCCAGGACAGTCACCCAGTGACCACACAGCCTGGGGAGTGGACCATGGCTCATATTTGGAATAGAGGTCATGGTGTGTTCCTGATGCCTGCCCAGCCCCACTGCAGCTCGTGCTCTTGGCCACCCCCATGGAGCTGTGCTGAGCTTCCAGCAGCAGCATTGCCCAGGGAATTACTGACAGGGACATCCCCTGGAGACAGAAGGCTGTCTAAGAAAATATTATTTCAGTTAGTTACAAATTGCATTAGTTCACATGAATTGGACAATTCAATTCCTTCCTATTTCCTTTGAATAAAAACATAGAAAGTCCTTTGTATCAACCCCACTTACCTCATATTAAATGGTAGAAAGTAATGAATCAGATATTTGGTGAGTTTGTACTTAGTTAATTGTAGAAATATTAACAAACTACACTTCACAAGTTACACAGTATTTTGACTACGTTGCAAATTGACCTCAAGCTGCCTTGAAACAACTTATTTCTTGAAGTAAGCCAGACTTATTTCCAGCTCAGGGATGAGTTTTCCAGAAAACCAGTAATAATTCCATTTATCTCTGCCTTCCACCTGTGCCAGCGTTTTGTTGCATGTGAATTTACACAGATTTTGCTCGACACAATTGTGTGTGGTAGGTGAAGTGTGGATTTATGCTTCAAAATTAAATACTGTGGTGGAGGACTGGAGCAGTGGAGTGACTTCACTGAGCTCTGATGGTGTTTGATGTGCTGTGCACAAGATTAAGACTCACTCATCTGCTGCTATTGCAATCATTACCTGCTTTCTTTTTGGCATGAGGACAGATACAGGAAAATTGTAAGGCAATCCCCATCTACTTACAAATATTCCAAATTCCTTGCAAAAAGTCTTTTAGTGGATCTCTCTCCCTTCCTGCCTCTTTCTTCCCTCTCTCCTATCCTTCTTTAGTTCTTCTTACTGGGCTACTCAAGTATAAATCATGTTCCTGTTTTAGCTCAATTTTACCTGTCTGGATTGTTCAGTGTTCCTCACAATGTTCAGATGCAGAATGTTTCCTCTCACTGAAGAACACTTAAGAAAGGTGAGAGGGAAAGCTTCTGGGGTTTCACTGAGCTCATGTCAAATTTTGAAAATGTATTCTGTGTCTAAACCACCAACAGTAAATCTACTGGTTTTAGTTTTAAAATGCATCTTAGCATGGTGAAGTTGTTTGTTTTTTTTTCCCTTGCTTCCTGTTGCCTGTGCTGCACTCTCTTTTCTTCTGGCCAGTGATTTCAAATCTGAGTAATACCCACAAATCTTTAGGCTACTGTAGACTCTAAAGTATATTGCAGGTATGTGACCCTCTAATGAAAAACTGAACCACTGTCAGATTGAAAAAAATAAGTGTCTGCTGGGAAACTGAAGGATTCCTGTCTGACCAACTGTATTGCTTCTCTGATATGTAAATTATAACTAGGAATCAAAAAAGTGGTGTAAAATTATGTAGAGAGCTGTGATGCACATATATCCAAGACATAAATAGCTACCTGTGGATCTAAGTGTCCTATAGTATAAACAGATAAATATTCATGTGTGACACCCATAATACAGCTAGACATAATCAGCATGTATTTAGAGTTATTTAGTTATTTTTTAATTGTACTTAAAATTGTTTGCTAAGTGTTTTGGTGTTTGTATCATTTTTACAATACAAACCTTTCAGCCTTTCTCCACAAAAGTCAAGTGCATGTACATTTTAAATGCAATATTTTCCCTGTTATTTCTTTAATATATATGGCTCATCACACTGGAATCTCAGTACCACTTAGAGAATGGCCTTCACTAGCAAAAGAGATTAGTTCTTAATGCCTTCTGATTCCCACCTTTTTCTATAGTTTTCGTTTTCCTCATCACACTTTGAGAAACAGATTGCATTATTTCAAAAAAGAAAAGGATAAATTTGGATAAAAGGATAAAATAATAAATCCCCAGCAATCCCAGCACAACTATCTTATGGAGATTACTCAGTAAAACAAGTTTTAATGATAATGACCAAATTATTAATTCTGATTATTCTGATATTATAAGAATTAGCATGTAACCATGCAAAAACTGGAAATTATTTGATTTGGCTGAATCTGATAATTATAGGTGAGGCTCTCCCATCCTATTTGCAAATGAAAGAACTTTTACAATTCTAGACTTTTTTGACAAGACATCCTGAGAGAAAATACCTCATAATGAAAAGGGTCAGGCAGTTGTGGTTTGAAAGCTGTGCTTGGAGATGAAACCCTGGCCACAGTGATGTGATCTGCCTGAGGACTTTACCCAGCAGTGCTGAATGAAGATGGGGGATGTGTCACCTTGTTCATATTATTTGGGATATTCCTGTAGCACAGGTTGCAGAGATACCATCCTCTTTCATACAGTGTCTGCCGCTGAGGTAGACAGGAAAAACTCATTAATTACACTGGTTGCTTGGGCTTATGTGGACTCAAGGTTTCTCCTTTCACTAAGTTCTGACAGTTTTGTATTTCAAATTATTTTCTTGCACAGCACTGTCATGTAGGTTAGTTGCATTCCTCATGTTTTCTCTAATTAGTCCCATTTCCATACCCCAAATATATGGAAAGGCTCTCTTGTCTTTCCTTGCTAACAGGCTAAAGCAGCTCCTAAGGGAGGCATTTCAGAGTGTGGCTATACAAAATGTGCTTTAGAAAACAGAGTGCAGTGCCCAGGAAGAATTTTTGCTTATCTTTGAGCTGAACGTTTGATAGCCCAGCTTTCTGTTCTCCAACACCCTCAAATATGGGTAAACCTCCAGAAAAAATAAGACACAGATATTAATCAGTTCCAGAGTATTAATTAGCTGAGGCCCAGGTGAGGGGGCTCTGGAGGAGTGAGGAGGAGGTGCTGTAACAGGAGGGAAATGCCCAGGGCTGGTGATTTCTGACATTGGAGCAATAACCTTTCTCCAAAGTGCTGTGAGGGTGGCTGTGGCATGTCCTGTGATGAGCACTCATTCCCCTCCTGCTCTGAACTCCCATTTCCAAATGAGGCTCCACCTCAGGTGTAATCCCTGCTTTATGCTTTAGCTCTGTCCAGCCTCTGCTCGAGGTCAGCCTTCCCTTCTCACCTGACTTGGTGGCTGTGGGGTGTGCTCACCTGAGCTGTGCTGCTCCCAGAGGCACACATCTCCAGAGCCCCTCAGCACAGCAGGGGCTGTGGGGGTTTTTTGGGAGTGAAACACCACGCTCTTGTGCCGAGGCGCCAAATCTTCCCCATTTTCAGTAACTTTGTGCCTCCTGTTGCCATGGAAATGAGAGGGTCCTGCTTGCAGGCAGCTGTGGGTTATCACGGAGGATCTGTGATGCACCAGGCAGCTGAAGAGATGGGGTTTGTTCTCCTGTCAAAATGTTATAAAACAGCTGAATAGAAGAAATTTTGGAGTCTACCCCAAGAGTTGCCTGTAACTTCCCGCCTCAAAGCTTGTACATTCTGTGTTTGTAGATTGTCTAATACTGTCTGATTTCTCCAAATTCAGACATCAGATGTAAGTGGTTGCTGCGTGTCCCTGAATCTCAGTCCTGTGTCAGGTATCAGTCTGCCCCAGAGGTAATTAAAATGCTGGAGCTCTTCAGTGCAGGGCCAGATTATTTAGTGAACTTAGTGGTTTGAGTACTCCACAAAAAGCAGATTTTCCAACAGGGTGGGTGTGAGATTAGAAACACCAGAGGGGAGGCAGATGAGCGGAGAACCTCAAGGCAGCAGTGAGAGCAAGGGTCCTGCCCTGCTGGGCAGGGGTGCCAGAACTGCAGTTAAACACAGAGCATGTTTTGGGTCTTGGCCAGATGCAAGTGATAATCCAGAAAAGGAAGGTTCCCTGATCATCCCATCTCCACACAGAAGGCAAAAGTCAAAAAGGAGAAAAATCACAGCCTTTGGGAGATCCTACTTTTGTGGCTAGTTTACTCTTGCACCACAGCTTTCTCTAAATATTTTCAAACAGTAGTAAAAAAATTTAAAAAAATAAATAATTCAAACCTAATTGAAAAAGAAAAGGTAAACCCATTATTTTAGTTGTTTGGTAAAACTGTTAAGACTAAAGGTAGTAAAACCTTTTTCTTTTCAGGATTTTGAGCTGAACAACGAGCTCAAAATGAATGTGTTAAATTTGCTGGAGGAAGTTTTGAGAGACCCTGACCTTCTGCCACAAGAAAGGAAAGCTACTGCAAACATACTGAGGTAAATACATTTCCAGTTATTTCACATGTTAACTGTAGGAGAGAGGGAGACAGACTCTGTATCACAGAATTCACAGGGTTGGGTTTCCCTCCAGAGTAATTAATTTGGAAGGATTACTAAGTATTTCATGAGCCATAAAGCAGAGCCTGTTTTAAGTTTCATTCATAAAAATACCTGTATTGGAAAGCTTTGCTGCTGAACAGCTGGCAAGCCATGAGTTCAGCCTTCAAGTATGAGTGAAAACAGCTCTGTCTACAAAGTGTGAATATTTCACTGGCACTAGTTTCAAGTCCATTGTTCTGCCATCCTGAGGATCAGTAAACATTTAAAGACTAAGCAATAATTAAATAAATAAATTAGTTGAAACATCTATAGACTAAGGGGTTATTAAAATAAAACATCATGAAATGCAAAGATAAAAATATGGTGTGCTTTATTAACATTTATGTAAGTATTCTGCAGGTAAACCAATAAGTGGGCAGTAAATAGAATATGCCTGAGTTTTCTAAGACCATTTGACAGGTTTCCAACAGCTATATGAACAAAAAGGTCTGAAAAAATCACTTGGGAGCACAAATATCAAACACAAGATAAAAAGCACAGATAAGTTGTTATTACATGCACCTTTTTTCTTTCATAAACAAAAATAATCTTCCTTTTAATAATACTGTGTATGCTGTTATTCCATGTAAAAGCATTGTTTTCTGTTTCTTTGGAAGAGACAGCAAGTCAAAAGAGCAAGAAGGAAGAGGATGATGTGGATTTTTATGATGCTTGTGACAGCAAAGGTTCTTCTCACAGTGGGTAAAATTACCCTAAAACTTTCAGCTTCCTAAGGAAATGTTTTAAAACAAGCCTGGCTGAGTATTCTGGAGAGTAATGGATTTATAGGCCTTTGCCATACAACAATTTCTTGTACCCAGTTTCAAATGAGCCAATTTCCACTAGCAGTTACATGAAGAAATGGACCTTTGTATTTATGTGTAAACAATGAATTGTCTCCATTTGCATCCTTTCACTGCAGTTCTAGGAAATGGCTGTTATTGTTTGTCCTCTCTCCCCTCCTAGAAATGATTACTGAGTACCTGAGCACAGTGTCTGATACACCAGTGAACACAGTTCATCAGATATTTCCATTTTTACAAATTTTCCCAAATTCAGACTGAATTTTTGACCATTCTGTGAACTGACTTTTTTTTTTGGCAAAACAAAAAAAAAAAAAAAAAAAAGAAAAATAGTTTTTTCTTTTAGCCTTGGTTAAAAACTCCTTTTTTTGTTTTTCAAAGCTGGTGGTGCTGCTAAACATACATGAATGCTGGACAACTTGATGAGAACTATTTGAATCCTGCTTCTATGTGAATTAAATCTCAGTACAATTTCTCACCCTTTCACTGGAAGGGGGAGGTGTTCAGATCACCTCTGGGAGCTGTCTGCTAATTAAGAGTGATTTCCAGAGTTTAGCAAAGCACTGTAACTGCTGCTGGACACACAGGCTCTCAGCAAGGCTTTATAGCTAATTGGGTAATCATTTATGGGATATAAAGAACAATCTTGCAGAATATAAAGATGTAATAATCCTTATAAGATACAAGGAATAATCAGCAGCTGTTTGTGTGTAACTTTATCTATGATGCTGACACAGGAGTGCACATTCCTTTGCTCTTCCAAAATCCTTAATTTTTATTGCACATTCTTCAAATAGAAATATTTATAAGCTTTAAAAATAAGCTTAATTGCTGGTGGGAGCAGGGACCTGCTGTCCTGTGGAGACTGAGCACTCAGTCCTGGGGCACCCAGGGCTCCCTCTGCTTCTCAGCCTGGTGGTGGATTCAGAGGCAGAGCCAGCTGCTCTTTGGCAGCTCAGCTTTGCAGTAACCAGAATGTGGAATGGGGGAATAGCTTTCCTGGCAGGTTGCAGACATCCTTGTACAATTCTGGAGCAGATTTTGTGAGGGGTCAGAAACTAACAGAGTCAGGAGAGGTGGCATTGACCTGCCTGTGTCCTCTCTGACAGCACAACTGCATGAGCCCAGAGGGCAGACAGGGTTCCAGTGCCAGAGGAACACAGCTTTCCCTCCATTTCCCTGAAAGCAGAAGTGCTGCTGTGGTGCAGGAGGAGGCTGTGATGACGTGGGGCTTGTTCTGTGCCCCGTGGTGCCCTGGCTGGTTCAGTAGGTCAGGCCAGGACTGAGCCTGCTCTGCCCTAGACTGGAGAGCTCTGGCTGTTTGCTGCCTGCAGAGATCTCTGTTTGCTGCAGAACCAGCTCCTGCTGACCCACAACTGCTCAGCTTTGTGCCAGGGCTCCCCTGAGCCACCCTGGAGGGCTCCACGTCCTGCAGGGTCCTTCCCAGAGCATCCCTCCCTCCTCTGCAGCACACTGGGGATCCTCTGCCACGTCAGGTTACATCAGTGTTCTGAGCGTGGAGAGAGGGCCTGCAGTGGAAAAAAATATTTCCTGAGTTCCTTCAGCCTTCCGTAGGCTCTGAGGGCCATTGTGGAGGGTTTGCATCACCAAAGAGCCCTGTGGTGGGACCCTGTGGTTACCTGAAGCGTAACACCACAAAACAAAGGTCAGGCAGGGAATGCAGCACTCCTGCCACAGTCTCTCCCTGTCACAGGGGGGATCCTCTCCACCAGAATTCTCTGAATTCAGGCATCCTGGCTCTGTCTGCATGGACAGTGACAGGACCCAGGCAGGGGCTGGTGACTTGGTCTGTCCCCTTGCAGAATGTGCAGAGGTGGTCCCAGGGTTTCTGTTTCTCTTCTGGCTCCTGTTCAGGATCTGGCTTGGAGAAAAGCTGCTCAGCCTGTGCCCTGCTCCTTGGAGAGATGTCATCCTTCTCAACTGAGACCTGTCATCTAGGTCTGCTTAGAGGGGAAATATAAATTACCTGGAACGGAAGGGCTTTTTTTACAGATATTTACAAACCACTTTGTTTGAAGGTTTCTGACAGCATGCTTTCCATGAGCAAGCACAGATCTGTTGTAACTGGAAGATGTGATTCAAAAAACTTTTGTTCAAAAGGTTTCTCTGGGATGGGTTAAAAATGGGAAGGAGTAATCCAGTGGATGTGTCCTTCATAAAAATGGTCACTCACCCGTTTGCCAAGCGAGTGCTGTAAAATGTTGTTGTTCTGCAGAGGTGCTTGCTGCAGGCATTTTGTCTAAAACATGTATTCTATCAGAATTCTGGGTTGCCTGTCAGCTGTCACTGTAGGCCCTGGCTTCCCCACATCTCAGGTTTTGTAGTGTACTCTTGATTCTGAAAGGCTGACAAATGCAGAATGGGCTTAGGACAAGAATTTCTTGTAAAAAATGCCATTTCAAACATTCATGAAAAAGATTCATGCTTTCTGAGGCTTAACACTGGTATTTTCTATGTCTCCCTGAAGGATGTTGGGTACAAATAATGTCTTTTCACAAACTGCCTCAGCCTTTGCATGCGTGCACATCCTTGGAAAACCCATCCCCTTGTTAGCAGAGATCAGAGGAGCAGGACAGGTTGGTTTGTGTTCCAAAGATCCATCAGGTCAGCTCTGGGAAAGGCTCTGTTTGGAACGTGAATGACAAGGAAAATGTTGATGGGAGATGCTGAGCTGCTTCATGCCTTGAGTCATCAAACAAAGCAGCTGGTATTTCTTGCTTGATGGGATTTCTGTTGTGTGCACTGACAGGGTTTCTCTTCAGGGTAAAAATGCTTTTTTTAATTCAGTATCTGTTCTGAAAGCTAGGCAGACCTCCCAATATATGTTTTGCATGAGATTTTATCAGCCTGATTTGCTAATCCCCAAAATCTAGATAAAATTTAATTGATAATGAAGCAGGAAGGTGTAAGTTCAGACAGAACAGTGAATAACTTTGATAGATAATGCTATCTGGAGAAAAACAGGTTGCTTCCAGAAACAGCTCCTCCTCCTCCTTCTTCTTCAGACTAAACATACATGAAATCGAGGGATATGCAGATGTCAAAAAGTGATGGATGAACAATTTTTCAGCCTTCTGTGATCTCACCAAACAACACATTTCAGGCTCTCTAACATGCCCTAGCTTCTAAATATTTTTAATATGCTTTATGTGCCGCAAACAAAGGATGAGACACATGCTTAGTACTTTCAAGTAGACATTTTTTGTAATATTTGGCCTGGTCAGGCATGAACAACAGTGAGAGAGAGAGAGAGAGAGAGAGATATAGAGAAAGACAAAATGCTACCTGATGATTCTAAGAATTAGAAGATATTTATTTTATATTTTCTTCCTTCATTTGTAAAGATACTGGAGGAGTATCTGGAGCATACTGGAGGACACACCCTGTTCTGTCCTCCCTAAGAGTGACTTGGCTCAGGAGAGCCCCTCTGTGCCTTTGCTGTCTCCTGTGACTCTTTCCACAAGGATCTGCCTCTTCCCAGCTCCCAGGAGCTCTGCAGGGAGTGCAGTGGGAGCTGTCCCAGCAGGGCTGGGCAGCCCAGTGAGTGTCCCCAGTCCTCTGCTGAAACTGGGTGTCCCAAGGCTGACAACAGCACAGACTGAAGAGGAAGCTGCTGTTGATGCTGTCAAAAAATTACCATTATTCAGCCTACAGATCTGTTGTCCTCTGCAGTTTTCACTGTAGAATATTTATGCATGAAAGGAGAGTTGGTTTTGGGTTCTTTCATGAGACCACTGTGCTAGGAAACAAACATTTGTTTAGAATGACAGATTAGAAGTCTACATAAAACATGAGATATCATGGTGGAGAGTATCAGGAGGCAAAGATGGGGGGAAGTTGACAGTTCTGTCTTTTCAGAATCCCATGTTTCATGCTTTATTTCATATTAAGCAAATACAACAATTTCTGCATCAAAGGTGACAACCTGATCAAACATAAGCATAACATGAAGTTATGTTTAAGTATCTGAGATTTTAGAAGATTGATGAGAATTCCTGGGGCAGAGGGACAGGGCCTGTGTGGTTTTCATTGCCAGAGGCTGTTGTCACAGGACGAACAACACCTTCCTGCAGGCCCCCAGGCATGAGGAGCAGCACAGAATAAGCTGCTCTGCAGGACAGATTGGCAGGCTATTTACAGGGACTGAGGCTGCACTCCTTATTATCCGGGCAAGAAGCTTAGGGTTCTCCTGGAGAGGTAAACACGCCTGGCCCTGCAGGCACAAGGAGTTTCCAGCCCTTATGGGGAAAAGAAAAAAAAAAAAATTAAGTGTCCTTTCTGACAGCCTTGTGCATTCTGACCTATGTTCCTTCTCGAGGTTCCAGCCCTTATGGGGAAAAAAAAAAAAAAAAAAAAAAATTAAGTATCCCTTCTGACAGCCTTGTACATTCTGACCTATGTTCCTTCTGCCTAAATCTTCTCACTCTTGTATTACATAAATCCAGTGCTGTCACGGTTTCTTTGTGTCTGTAATTGCCACATGAAGGGTAAGGTCCTGTAATTGTGTGCCAATATGCTACATCAGGGTAGGTGTTCGATCAATACTTACTTTTGCCTAGTTAATTTTTGACCCATTACTGTAAAATAACCATAATAATCACAGGTTTTCTGTAGCAGATTTGGAAACATTCATTAACGCTTCTATTGCTGAAAGGAAATCATGCCCTTGCTACAAGTAAAAGCTGCATTTTGGTGTCCATTTCCACACACAGAGCTCAGCGTGGGACACTGAACTGGACAATTTCCACGGTTCATTAGCTGAGGGATCTTAAACCTCCATGGAAATATTTTGTCCTACGTGTCTCTGATGTTGTAACAGTTTACACATTTTTACTTAAAGCAGGACACGACTTCGTAGGCTACAGATTCATTTTTTGCCTTTACCTCCTCAATTGCAGACTTAAGATTTATTTTAAATAAAACATTTTGCTGGACTGTGATAAGGTTTTGTCATAACCATGGACAACTTTATTTACATAGGATGTTCTGCCACTTTATTTTTCAGGACTCTTTCTCAGGATGATCAAGATGATAACCATTTGAAAATAGAGGATATAATTCAGATGGTAAGTTGATCTTGAGAGTTAAATACTCCTAGAGAAATGTTGTGTGCTTGAGTCAATAAAATGTAACACAACTGCAACTTGTAACATATTTCTGGACAGATACACTGTTTTTTATACCAGGAATGTTGATTTCCATTTAGAGATTGTAAGATTTTGGAGCCCCTGTCAAAAATAAACACGTCAAAACTTTACTATTTGGATAAAATCTCAAGATTTAGAAAAAGGGGAAGATATTAATATATGTGAAATTACAAGTGCAGAATATGCAGAGTTTAATTAACCCACATTCATACTCCTGAGCTGCTGTGTGCCTGTTTTATGAGTTTCCAGCCGGGTGTTTGTGCTGTCTGTGATTGTTGTTAACCCTCATTTCTCCTGATCCCAAAGTCAATTACAGCCCCTGGAGGGTTCCCAGGCAGTTTTGTGTGCCCTGTGGCCCACGGAGAGACCCCTCAGAGCTGTCCTTGCTTTGCAGCCAGACTGCCCCAAGCCCGAGTGCTTCGAGACGCTGTCGGCCATGGAGCTGGCGGAGCAGATCACCCTGCTGGACCACGTCGTGTTCCGCAGCATCCCCTACGAGTGAGCACATGGATCTGGGGTTTGGACAGCTCCCTGCCCTTTCCCCAGGCCTCTGGCAGCTTTATGGGGGTGGCCAGCACCCCAAAACCCACTCTTGTTCACAAGTTATTTAATAATGGCTGGTTCGGTCTGTAAGAGAATAAAGTATTTATTTAACAGACAGAAAACTAACACACGTATGATTTAAAACTAATGCTACACAGGTATAAGGGCAAAAAGAAAACTATTACAAGTATGCAGTGTAAACACACCTCACACTGTGTACCTGTAAAAGGTACCCATTAATATTACAAGCCCCACCCAGCTGAGCGCAGCCACCTTTCAGGGAGTTTTAGAGTGATAGGGAGACTTCCCTGAGTCTCCTTTTCTCCAGGCTGAGCAGCTCACAGGGCTCGTGTTCCAAGAGCCACCATTTCTGTCCTGCTCACCTGGGGCTTCTCCTGCCTTGCCCGTTAATTCATGACACGTTAGAAGGGATTGTGCTCCAGCTCCCTGAGCCCCTGCCTCTCTCCGTGGCCAGATGAGCAACCTGGTGGCCTCTCAGATCATGAGCTACGCCGACGTGCCATCGCGGGCCAGCGCCATCGAGAAGTGGGTGGCGGTGGCCGACATCTGCCGCTGCCTGCACAACTACAACGGCGTGCTGGAGATCACCTCGGCCCTCAACAGAAGTGCCATCTACAGGCTCAAGAAAACCTGGGCAAAGGTGTCCAAACAGGTGAGAGGGACGCGACGCAGCGGGCGGTTCTGGTTCCGTCGCCCGCCGTGCCCAGGGGGGTGAGGCAGGAGCTCTCCTGTGAATATTTCTGCTTTGACACCTCCTGGGATGCAGGAAATGGAGAGGTGGAAACTTCCACAGATACTGGGGGGTTTGAGGTGCAGCCTTGGACGAAGCTTGGAGTGATGTAAAAATGAAAGTACAGAGAATTAAGCGGAAAAGTTATAAACTTGTGTTTTTGTCGTTGTATGAGTATACCTTAAGTGAGTGAGAAAATGTATTGGGTAAGATAGTGAAGGGTTTTGTAGTGTAGTAATGTAATTGTACAGAGTAAGGTAAGTGTTTAGATGTTATAATAGAGCATTTGTGTGTACCTGTAATTTTATATATATTATTTTATACTAGTATATGTATTAGATATATTACATATAATATATAATGCTATATGTAATATTATATAAAAATATATGCTGTATTTATTATTGTGTCTATAATTATTATAATTATATATATATAATTATATGCAATTTTAATATCATTTTATCCCATTGGATAAAATAATCTGCAGTGCAGCAGAATTAAGTAGAGGTAGTAGGTTAGAAAAACAAAATAACCTTTATCACAACTTACCATTGGGTTTGAATGTTCTATATTGCCTTGTAATGCAGAACTTGTGACTACCCTGACCTATGGCTGACTAGCTGCTCCTCTAAAGTCTCACAATCTTTGAAGCTGGAGCTGATGTTTATCCGAGTAATAAATTGTTTTTAGCCCAACGGTAGTCCCATCCCTTCATTAATAGTTGATAGTTGATAATAGTGGGACTGGCATTTTCTGTCCAGGAATTTTGCATGTAGTTTTTTTAATCTGTGGGAACAGATTAAATGTTTTCAAGGTAATTGGCAGGTGCCAATTGGCCTGAACAGCTGAAATGTCCAAGTAAACTAAAGTTAGGTAATTTCTGATAGACACATCTGGGTGGTTACAAACTGTGGTTGAAATCTGGTCATGTGCCTAAAATAGGAACAGCCTGTGCAGAAAGCCTTCTGGAAGGCCAGAACCTCTCCAATTCCTGGGTTTTTCTACCTAGAAAGAGACCATTCATAAAAAGTCTTTCTGATTTAGGAGCTCAAGTTTGGGTGCAGTGAATACTTCCCTTAAACCTTTACCTGGCTGCTGAGAATGTCAGCAAAAACTATGAGAATGACTGCCAGCCACAAAAGCAGGGCACACACATGAAAAAAAGGCCTGTCAGGATGAAGATGATTCCAGTCTTTTATGTTCTGTGTTCTAAATGGTTCAGAGAAATACAACTGAAATAAAATCTGACTGTACCACCTTCTCCATTCAGCTTTTTCTCATCTGCTTCACAGCTGGTGCTCTGTTCTTCTATTTAAAAATCTGTTAAAAGTTCTTTCAGTGCAAACTGCTATGAGTGAGCTTCCCTCCAAAAAGTTTTACAGATAGAAATAGTTTGATATTTAAACTTTTCAATAAAAAAAGAAGAAACCAAACCCACAGCAGATTGATGTTGTGGCACAGTCCTCTGGTACCTATTGGGAATGTGATCTGGGTTTTTCATCAGCCTGCTACATACAAGAAAGTGGCTCTGTCTGCCTACAGCTCTCTTAATTGGACATTCAGTTTCAAATAGGATGAATTTGTCATCATTCTCTACGCTCAAATCTCAAGTCAGCAGCATAAACAGGCTGAAAATCAAATTTATTTCACTTAAGAAGGAACCGGGGTCTGGTGATGCCCACTGACAGTGATTGGTGTAAGACATGAATATATATATATTTTTTTACAAACTCAGCTTTTCTCTGGGACTTGGAGGCAGAATCAGCTCAGTGCAAGCTCCAAGGCAGTGACCACCCCTTGCTGTCACCAGCATCAGTAAATGCAGCTGAGGATCCTCAGCCACATGTAGGGTCTGTTATGTTCCTGTGTGCACAGTAAACTGAATTCCAGACAATTAATGTAATAAATATGTGGGTTTTCCTCCATTTGCAGGGTAATATCAGCATAAATACAGGTTCTGTTTATCAGTCGTAATGCTGCCTAATCTCCACTTGCAGAAAGACAGGAGGAACTGCAGTAAAGCTAAATTCCTAATTCAGTAATGCCTGTTGTACTACTCTAGAAAATGGGGTGGGGATGATAAGTGAATTACACCTTGGATGTAATCTAATTCCAGTCATTTACATACACCAGCAATGACATTTGAAATGCATTTCCTTCCTAGACAAAGGCACTCATGGACAAGCTGCAGAAGACTGTGTCATCTGAGGGAAGATTTAAAAACCTGAGAGAAATGCTCAAAAAGTAAGCCTCCCTACAGTATACAACTGTGTTTTGTTGTAAACAGTAGATAGGTCAAGTTATAGATTAATTGGCTGTGATTAAACTTCAATAAGTTTTTTTTCTTTTTTTTCGCCTAATAACCTTTTAAATTCTAGGTTGGTTCTATTTGGCAGTATTGTTTTGCTGCACATGCTATGATTTAATACCCCTGATGGGTAAACAGTAGCTCCAGAGAATTACTGAAACAAATTAAACTATTTTTCTGTGTGAACATTCCCTGTTGGGTTTCACTTGCACTGATAAACTTTTTCAATAAGTGTACAGCCAGATTCATAGAGTGAAGTTTTTATGAAAAACAGGGTTGTTCTACTTAAGAATTTTAGGGGTTGGGACTAAGCCTGTGTCAGGTCACAGGCCCATTGGTATGACAATAAATTATGTTTCTGACAAGAAATTATGAGAGGAACATAGACACAGGACAAAGGCACAGGGATATTTCCTCTCCTGTGGCCTCCCAGCCTGCTGCAAAACAGCCTGCTGCTTTTGTGCAGCAGTCCTTGAATATTGTTTTCTTTAATTGATTTGCCAGATTGTGTTTGACATTCTGTAATTTTGGTATCCAGAATATTCCATGTCAAGTGTTCTACAATTTATGTAGAGCTGATTTCAGCCGTACAAAAACCTGAATTTTTGTGAGTTTTGTAATTGGAGGCAGGCTTTTCAGAATCGAGTGGCACAACTACCTCAAGTGAGGAGCTGAGAACTGAACAGCCAGAATAATTAATGGTCTATTTTAAAAATGCCATTAAGATTAGATATTGGGCAGAATGCATTCAGATTATCACAGGCAGAGCAAACACAGCTCAGGCAGAGCCAGAGGAGCTGTTTGTCCTGGAAAGGAATGCAACCCATGGATTAGAACTGGGCAAAGTAATAAAGAGTTTGTGCAAGTTAGAGAAAAATGCATTTGGAAATGTAGCTGCAGGAAAATAAGGTGATTTGCTCGTTTACAGCTGTAACCCACCTGCTGTTCCCTACCTTGGGATGTACCTGACTGACCTGGCATTTATTGAGGAAGGAACACCCAACTTCACTGAGGAAGGCCTTGTCAATTTCTCCAAAATGAGAATGGTAATTTCCAGTTTCCTACATGCTCCGCCAGCAGGTGTTTAACTGCGTGAGTTAATGATTGGTTTCACTGAAACTCCTCTGAATTTCCCTTTGGAGAAGCTGCTTTGGTGCTGTGCTAGAGGCAGCCTTGGGAGAGCATTTACTCGACCCAGTCTTCTATCCCCACCTTCTGGCAGGCTGGGTGATTTCACAGGCTGATTTTGTCCCCGGCTCACTTTCTCAGAAAGGACAGCAAAAGCAGCTGCCTGGAGCTCGTGGAGGAGCAAGAAAAAGCTTTTTTAAATAGCCAGAATTACAGGAATGCAGTGATTCACCAGGAAGCAGTAATCACAATGTTCTTTTCAAAGCGCGCTCTGCTCTATCTGAAAATAAGTTAGAGAAAAATGCATTTGGAAATGTAGCTGCAGGAAAATAAGGTGATTTGCTCGTTTACAGCTGTAACCCACCTGCTGTTCCCTACCTTGGGATGTACCTGACTGACCTGGCATTTATTGAGGAAGGAACACCCAACTTCACTGAGGAAGGCCTTGTCAATTTCTCCAAAATGAGAATGGTAATTTCCAGTTTCCTACATGCTCCGCCAGCAGGTGTTTAACTGCGTGAGTTAATGATTGGTTTCACTGAAACTCCTCTGAATTTCCCTTTGGAGAAGCTGCTTTGGTGCTGTGCTAGAGGCAGCCTTGGGAGAGCATTTACTCGACCCAGTCTTCTATCCCCACCTTCTGGCAGGCTGGGTGATTTCACAGGCTGATTTTGTCCCCGGCTCACTTTCTCAGAAAGGACAGCAAAAGCAGCTGCCTGGAGCTCGTGGAGGAGCAAGAAAAAGCTTTTTTAAATAGCCAGAATTACAGGAATGCAGTGATTCACCAGGAAGCAGTAATCACAATGTTCTTTTCAAAGCGCTCTATCTGAAAAGCACTTTAAAGTTGATGTCTCTCCCACTGCCATGTAATGCTGTTTTGTAACAGCTCCTCAGAGGGAGGCATGGAAATTTCTGCCCTAATCCCAGCTTAATGTCCACCTTAGGGCTACGCTCTGTAGAGTCACTCGAGGCAGAGAACGGGGAGGTTTCATTGTGGGCAGAGTGGTGGTTCACTCGGGGTTGCCTGAGGAGTAAATGTTTGATTTGGGAAAGTGAAGTCCTGGGGAGCTGTTGGGATGTGATCTCTACTCTTCCCTTCTCTCCTCCTGACAGAGGAGGAGTCAGCAAAGGCTAACAGAGACACAGTAAAGTCTTGTCAGGAATGGAGTGTTATGGCTGTAACTGTGACAGACAGTGATCCCTACCAGTTCTACAAATAAATAAATATATAAACTTCCTATAATGAAGTTATAAATTTTATGTATGTAATTTAAATGGAACAATTTGGTGCAGAATTCTTGCTTTGTGTGTGCCTCAGCTGAAGCACAGCTGTGTTTGAACTTGTGTCCCTGTGTTCTTTTGGCAGATCTCACACATCATCAGGGAAATCCGCCAGTTCCAGCAGACCTCCTACCGCATCGAGCTCCAGCAGAAGGTGAGGCTCCTGCCTGCTCCTGAAACCAGGCTGTGGCAGCAGGCACTTGTGAGGCACAGCTGCCACTGAAAGCTGAAGTTGGTGTCTTCTGCTCCCACACGTGGAGGAGAGGACAGACAGACACACGGATGGATCCTTGGGGTGGTGAGACCCTCACCCCACAGGACCTCTTTGATTGATGCCTTCCAAAGAGGTTTTTTGCTCCTTTGGAAGGGGATTGCAGCCTTGGAGGGTGTGAGGGGTTCAGAGGGAAGTGTGTTCTCCCTGCCCTGAGATCCTGGGATGAGGGTGAGGAGGTGCCCAAAGCACCTGCTGGTGCATCCTGCAGATCTTAGTCTCTTTGTCCTTCTCAGGAGTGATGCAGCTGAGACCAGAGCTGGTCAGTGCCTTCAGAGAAGGCTCATCTCAGACTCCACAAGAGCAGCTTGGGCTGAAGTATCCTGGCAGAAGATTTGCCCATTCCTAACAGGAATTAATCCTAATTAATTCTCAGAGTGCTGCAGGTGCATCCTCATGCCAGCAACATTCCAAGCAGCAGTTTGGTTTCTCAGTAAAACAACACAATCTCAGGACCCAAAATGTGCTGCAAGGGAAGGAAAGCTGGGAGGTTTCTGTGGCAGTGCCATGCAGCCTGTCCACCTGTGTTTCCCCACCCCAGGTCACTCACTACCTGCTGGACAAGACCCTCATCATCGACGAGGACACCCTGTACGAGCTGTCCCTGAAGATCGAGCCGCGGCTCCCCGCCTGAGCCCCGCACAGCCCTGCAGACAGCTCTGGGACCACGCCTGCCGCCACCCAAACACAGCCAGAGGAACTCTGAGAACACAGTGCCAGCTCTCTTCTACAATAAGAGATACAGAGTCTCACTGCCTTTCCCTCTCAGGCAACACAAACCAGTGTTGGAGGTGAAAGGCAAACAGCTTTCCTACCCGGCTTAAGTGATTTCTGCTTTGCAAAGATCATGTTTGGCACTAGGGACCACGATTTCCTGGAAATCAGGAGACTTTCCTGTGAACAGGCGCTCACTGCAGCCACCTCACGTGGCAAATCAAGGGTACAGATTTAAATGGTGGTAATAGACCCAGGTGTGTGAGGATAAATAAGCAAAGTGAGGTGGCTGGGCTGATGGCTAACTATGTGTTCTCTGAGGCAGTAATGGCTGTGGTGTTCTCATTGTGTTAATTTCATTGAAAAAGCAGGATTTTAGCACTCATCTACTGCTTTGGAGTGATATCAAGACCGCATCTAGTAACGTCAGGTGTGCAGTTGTTTGAAATACCTGCTGTACATTTAATGCTACTCGTTACAAAACATTTCCTTTTTAAATGTCTCGTCAGCCTTCTGTAAGGTGACTGATTGTATCTATACAGATGATTTGTAAATATGTTTTCCATCAGTGGGAGTATTTACAGCATGGAGAGAAAATGGACTGGTGGAACAGTTGTAAATAGTTGCCAGCTGGGAGGGTGAGGGACCCAGAGGGGTGGTGCAGGGGATGGGGAGTTGTGTTGCACACAGCTCTGGAAGAGGCACCTTATTTTCCTGCATGAGTCAGGCTACAGAGCACACTCTGGACACACTGTGGAGAGAAATGCATGTCTGTCTGGCAGCAGGTGGTGATCAGCAGTGAACACTTGGAGCTGCAGTGACAGTTTCGTTTTGTGTGGAATCAGTGGTTTGAGAAACGTCTGTTTTTTGGTTTTTTGGTGTTTGTTTTTGTTTTTGTCCAGCCATTTGGCGTTGAGTTAGCTGTAAAACTGACGTGTCAGTGGAAACATTGAATGCCAGCAAACACAAAGTATGTATTTTTGCATACAGGTAGCTACCACTTGCTTTTGTTTGAGAAAATGTGCTTTTTATAAATGTCTTCAGAGCCTCTGCTTTTGTGACATACCAGGTGGACAGATGTAATTTCTACAGTAGTTGTTGTACTTCTTGTATTTTCCTCATCAAGAGTGGCCTGTTGTAGCTGCATGGGAAGTGAGCTCAAATGCTGTGAAGGGCATCATAGTACAAAACACAGGTGTTAGCACTGTTGAAAACAAAAATTGGCTGGAAAAGTGTCCTTACTTTTCCAATGATCACTCAGCCAGTTGAAGAAATAGGGCTATATCACCGTATACCTCCCTTAAATCCTCTCAGGGAGACAGATGTTTAAAACAGATTGTGACTTAGGCCTATTTGATCTGACATATCTTACACAGTCGTGATGCTTCTTGACGCTGGCAATGAAAAATGGACCTGCCTGGCTTGTGGTTGTTGTCTTTATTTGCACTTTAATTACATTGCTGGCCCAGCCCAGAGCTGCACAACGAGTTCCATTTGTTCTGTCTGAGTGTGAGCGCCAGCATCTACAAATGTACCTTAGCAACTGTAAATTTCATTAAGGTCCTTCTCCACAAGGACCATCTCCTTGTAAATAACTGCATGGGGAGGTGTCACAGAGACTGGAAAATTCCTCCATTAGAAAAGCAGACAGCAGGAGAGAAGGACATGCTAGGAACACTTTAAATAGTTCTGGCTGATGACTGCTGTGGAAATGTTACTTATAGAAGCTTTTTGTTGTTAAAAAAAAATGTGTTTGTTTCTTCTGGCTAATGATTGACAAGAAGCTGATTGCATCCCAGTGCATGATATGAGGAGAAAAAGAAAAAGAGCATGGTTTATTTGGACCACAAAACCAACTGGCTGTGTATTCTCTGTACAAAAGCAGTTACTGTTCAGTAGTTTCATAAAACACTTGGAAGTAATGGAGCAACAGAGAAAGCGTGGTCCAAAATGTGATTTCTGACGTTGTGTCTGTTGTTTCCTTGTTAGCAAAGAAAACGTGTTACAGCTGTCAGTGTGAGTGGGCATCTCTGTTGTACGCTGTCAAGTGCTGCTTCACCTGCCTGTGCCCGGATTTTACCAAATCTCGATGTTCTGAGGGTCGCAGGGTGCAGATCCCGGTCGTGCTCCTGTCAGAGCTGCTTGCGGTGTGCTTGGCGCGTGTGTGTGCTCCGTGCATTTCAGCGCTGGCTGGCAGGGCTGGGCCCGAGGGGCTGCGCTCGGAATCGCTGGAAATGGGCTCGTCCAGCCCCTCTGCGGTCCTGCTCACATGCCAAAGGTTGCCTCTCGCCCCAGCGGCCGCTTGAGGTCAGAACCGGGAGAGTCGGATGCTTTGATCTGTGTTCGTAGCAACAGCAGCAAAACTGTTTAAAAATTGTTATGGTTACAGTAATAATGTGCGACTTGCTGATGGCTTCATGTCGATGTTTTTGCTTGGGGATACAATGCTTTTGTTAAAGCGCAGGGAAAAGGGAGGACGCGCCCGGTCGCCCCCAGCCCTTGCAGCCCGCGGGCACAGCTGGCAGCAGCTGTTCCGCAGCTGGGTTGCGGGCTGCGAGCTGCACCTGCGGGCGGCCCGAGTGCCTGTGCGGGAGCCCTGCTGCCTGCTGGGGCTGTGCGATGCCCGGCAGGCAGCAGCAGCGCCGCTCCGTGCGGGGCTGCGCCCGCTCCCGGAGCGAGCGGCGCGGGCACACAGCTGGCTCCGCGCAGCCCTCTGCCGTGTCGGCAGCTCCCTGAGCACTCTGCCTCCGCGCTCCCGCTGTCTTTTGGGATCTCCTCCCGGCTCTTTTTCCCGCGGGAGCCCCGCAGCGCGGCGGAGCGAGCGGAGCAGCCCCGCGGGCGAGGATGCCCCGGGCGCAGGAGGGCCGGAGCGCCTCGCCACTTGCCTTGTGAGCCCCCAGCCCTGCCGGGGGCTGCCGGCAGCCCGGCGGGGCCGGGCGGCCGTGGGGATAAAGCTTTTCCAGCCGCTGCTCCGCCGCCTCTGTAGCAGCCCGGGCGGGGCCGCGCTCGCCGGGAGCCGGGCAGCAGCACCGAGAGCGCTCCTCACACGCTGACACAGGGTTAGAGTTGCCTTCACCCCCAGCCTTCACCCTCTGCCCCCGGAGCCAGCGGTGCTGCTGGCCAGCGAGCCCCCCGAGCGCTCGGGGTGTCGGCGGCAGCCCCCCGGCTCACAGTGGCAGTGTGTGCTCCATCTGTCCCCCTCCTCCGGCTCGTCCCGTGGCCTCGAGGTGAGAGGTGGCACTGATCACCCTGATTTCGGGGGTGAGGAGGAGGTCCCCGTCCTCTTTCTGCTTTCCTAGTCTTACTGATGATTGTTCTGTAGGGTTAAAAGGAACTTAATTATTTTAATTATTTATTAATTTAAACCGTGTTGATTTTGATTTCAGAACATGTTAATTATCCCGGGTTTTCCTTCATGTGTGTTATTTATTTTAAGGGTTTTACAAAGACCTTGATTTGTTTGTATCGACATTCAGTCTTTCATCCTTTCACTCTCAGCAGCAACACTAAACCCTGATGATTTACAACTCTCACCCCCTGTGACATTTTTACCCGCTCATAATTTCACTCACCAAGGGCAAAACCCTTCAGACCTCATTCTGATAATACCTTAGGCTTCACCGAGAGCTTTTCATAAGTCTTTGGGGATCTGGCTCTCAGCTATTTGCCTGTTACAGTGTTTGCCTCCAAAGGTCAAATGTCTCTGTCTAGGATGCTTCATGTCCAAAATGCTGCTCAGTGAAGGTTGTTCTGTTGTACCTGAGGTAGTCTCTGAAGTTCTGTTACCTAGGGCAGTAGATGTGTGTTTATTTGACAGATGTACCTGTATGGAACGTGTTGCTTAGTGCACAATCCAGATGTTTTTGCATGTATTGCAACTTCTGACCCGAGGTTATTGCTTTGTATTGTTAGTAAAGCATACCAGGCCAGCTGTTGTGCCTGTGTGCTAATAAACATCCTTTTCTTTCCCGAGTTTCAAGACTCCTCACTGGAATTTCTTATTTCACGCCTTGTCATGAAAAATCCAACCTACTCCTTCTGAATTACCAAGTCTCCTAGAAGAACAAGTCATTAAAGGGGGATAAAGGTGAAAATTTCAGTAATGGAAAAGAATGGTTTGAATTACTGTGTTTTACTCTTCTTTTTCACTCACGATGCCTTGCAGCTGCCAGGGGCATCCCTGCTAAAAACTGACACTGGGTCTGGGCTTGTGTCTGCACATCCCTTGCTTTCTCTGGGCTGGTGTCCTGGCCTGGATTTAAAATAAATTCAAAGGTACATTTTATCCACAGGAAAAGGCAGAAAACACAGTGGTTTGTAAGCAGGTCCTGTCCCTCCCCTTGTGATGGGAACACGAGCCACGTGGAGATAAAGTGAGTTGCAAATTGAAGAAAATGGTTGACAGAGTTTGGGAGTTCAAAACAGGTCTCCAGCTGGTGTCACATGCTTTAATCACAGCTCGTCTGTGTTTAACTCAGTAATTTCATGAAAACAGAAAGATTCCTCTTACACTTGTTTAAATAACATTTTAAATGAGTAAACAGCAGTGGCACTTGCAGGTCTGTGTAAGAAGGAGATACAGCAAGTGACATAATGAAATCAGCCTCCATTCAGTACTCTGTGACCTTGTGGCCACATCTTCTCCATTCTGCTTACATTTTTGGTGTTTCACATCAAAACTGAAATTAACTGAGAGACCAACTTACCCTTGAAGTTGTCAGCTACTGTCAGAGGAAGGAAATAAATTATAATACTTCCCAGGCAGCCTTGTTTATAAGTGCTGCAGGATCATTTAATTTCAAGTTGTTTTCCCAACACTTTAAAACATAAATTTTACTTATGCCAAGCAGTTGGCTGTTTATATCTTTATTTTAAGGCCATCATTTCAGGATCACAGACTGGTTTGGGTTAGCAGAGACCCCAAATCCCACCCAGTGGCACCCCAGCCATGGCAGGGACACCTTCCCCTGTGCCAGGCTGCTCCAGCCCCAGTGCCCAGCCTGGCCTTGGGCACTGCCAGGGATCCAGGGGCAGCCCCAGCTGCTCTGGGCACCCTGTGCCAGCCCTGCCCACCCTGCCAGGGAACAATTCCCATTGCCAAGATCCCAGCCAGCCCTGCCCCAGCACTGGGAGCCATCCTGGACTCTCCAAATAAATCAGGGAGCACGCAGCCCTCCTCACTGCTGACCACAAAGGAAGCAGGGGAAGCAGTGCTTAGAGGCTGTTCAAAATCCTCAGCTCTGTGGAGAAATTTGTCTTGACTGATCGTGCAAAGGTAACAAACAAGAATTGTGAAGACTGAATTATGCCTTCAAAGCTGCACCCCAGTATTCTGGCCCTATTCCTGTATAGCCTTAAAAGGAGTCAAATTTGAGAAAACCACATTTTTGCCTGAAATTGCAGTTTCAGAGAGGACTGAGACAGTGACTGGTGCTTGTTGCAGCTCCTGGCTGCTGGATACAGCTCTGTGCAGGGAGGTTGGCAGCTGTGGGCACAGCAGAAATCACCTCAAATTTGTTTCCTCAGAGGTGGCACCTCCATTGTGAGACACTCTGGGTCGGGTGGGTGGGCCAGAAACAGAATTATTGCTAAAAACGTATCTTCTCTCACCCCTGGAAGTTTATAGCATTGGGAGCAATACCTACAAATCACATCTAGATCCCTGACATGTTTCATACAGAGCAAATCCAAAACTTTTCCAGACAGAGGAGACACAAACTCTTATCAGTAGCTCATATTCCATTTGAAATAGTAATACTTTGTTAATTCCATTTTGTTTCCTCCAAAAATTTCATATCCAATGGGAAAACCATCTGAAAAAAGGACACTTTTTCCCTTTTCTAACTGCTCCTTCCCGGGTTTCCATGACAAAGAAATGCTGGAGCACCATGGTGGAAAGAGAGAAAGTGTCCAGAGTTCAAGACTGAGCTCTGTGGTTCTTGTGACACCTTGTCAGCTGTGGTTTTCTGGTCACTAGTGGTTTGAACCCCCTGATAGTCACCATCTCAGAATTTATTCACTTGTGTCTGCAATGCAGCTGGGGAAAAAAAAAAAAAGAAAAAGAAAAAGAAAAGGATGACTTCTTGAATTCAAAAAAAAAAAAAGGGGGGAAAAAAGGGGGGGGGGGGGGGGGGAAAAAAAGAAAAAAAAAAAGGATGACTTCTTGAATTTTGGAGATTCCTGCTTTTCCAAAGGGTCACTTCCACGTGCAGGAAAACCTTTTCTCCTCCCTTTAGCCAGAAAACATGCTGCTAATTATAGACAGCCTTTCCTCTACTGTGTAGTGGATGTCCTGTGAAGAGCAGCTTTAATGAGTTAAAAATAGCTGGGGTTATTTTTGAGGCGTTGGTTGGGCCTGGTTGAGCTCTTTATTTAGTGGAGATGCATTATCACCTTGGGGAGCCTTTCTCTGCAGGAGTCACAAGGCTGGGATGACTGCCCTGTGCCTGCCTTGGTGCCCATGACTGGCACCAGGAGCTGGCTTTTCCCCCCAGCCCCTGTGGGATGCAGCCTTGGATCCCCCCAAAAAGGGATTTTTTTCCCCGGGCTGAGCCCCCGGAGGCTGCGCAGTGTAAGGGGATATTGAGCATCCACAGTCACGAGGAATTCTCAGGGAGAGGTCAGGGTAACCCCTGGGTATCAGCTGTGCTTGCTCTGCTCCTCTGCCTTGTTCTGAATCCCAGGAATTCCAGACCCATGGAGCTGGGAAACCAGGACCAGGGGACAATCCAGGCTCCAGTACAGAAGGACATTGTGTCCAGTGGCTTCTGCTGCTCCAGTTTAGCAGAGCTCTGACTTTTCAGCAGGAGAGACTGATCTGTGTCCTTGCCAAGTTCCTCAGGACACACACAGCCCCCTCCAACCCCAAACTCCACACACAGGATTTGTGAGCACAGATCCCCACTGCTGTCCTGGCTCCTTTCACTGCTCATGAAGTATGCCCTGCACACGGAATCTTGACTTCAAATTGATTTTCTTCTAAGTAATTGTGGCAGTCAGGAAGGCCCTTCCATGAAACACCTTTGCCTTGCAGGTCACTCCCCTGCCCAGCAGCTCCCACAGCAAACTCCAGGTGCTGCACAGGTGGGTTGGCATGAAATGCAACTGAATCAACACTGCTGCCTCCCCAGCATCAGCAATGAAACCACAGCAGCCCTGCAGTTGTTAGATAATTACATTAGAGATGAAAATAGGGGGTTATTTATGGATGATCCTTGGCGTCCCAACTGTTCCAGCAGCTGAGTTTCTCACAAAGTAGACCACAGACCAGCAGTAAAGCCAAACTATTTGTTAAGTATTCATGATATATTCCTCAGAAATCATTAGGGGACTTGCTAACCATGGTTTTTCCTGGTGTTTGAGCTGTAAATTCACAGTATGGGGTTTGTTTGCATCCTCTGTTCTCCCAAGCTCTCAGCTGGAAAATAGCTTGAACCTCTGCCTAATCCAGCCAGGCACTTCATGCCATCCCCTGCTTCCAGGGGAAGTCCTGGTCTGTTCAAGGCCTTCATGGGAAAAAGGTGAAAAATGCAAAAGTAGGTGTGTGCCTCCATCAGGAGCCGTGGATTTGCTGGGCCCCAATTTCCTTACTCGTGTTACCTCAAGAGATCCACAGTTGGTTTTTTCCTCTGTCAACAGCAGGAACACACTGTTGGGTTGATGAAAATCTGGTGTGCTCAACAGGCTGTTTCCAGATGCATTGCTCTGGAATGG
The DNA here is from genome assembly GCF_014805655.1 of Passer montanus. Classification (NCBI taxonomy): domain Eukaryota; kingdom Metazoa; phylum Chordata; class Aves; order Passeriformes; family Passeridae; genus Passer; species Passer montanus. The sequence continues at coordinate 2,085,484 of NW_024375145.1, read as the reverse complement.
CTGCTGTGGTTTTAATTAATCTGGGTGTTTTTTGGTTTTAATTAATCATGACTCCCATTAGCCCAAAAAAGACATGACATTTTGGGGAGACATGTCTGTGTTTTGCACGGTTTCAAAGTTCTGAAATGCAGGTTTAGGATGATCCCATGTAAAATTAAAAGAATATTAAATGTACAAAGGGACAAGTTGTTTTGTTTTTTTTTTAAAAGCTGCAGAGTGCTGGCGTCTGTGCTCCTCTGTCAGCCCTGACACATGTTCAGCTCTGGTGGGAGCAGAGCCAGGTGAATGAAGCTGATTATTCTTTCATGGTTTCCAAACCACCATGTGTTATTTTCTGCTGTAATTCACTCCTACACAGCTACAGAGACGCAGCAATTCTAAATGCAATATAGTAATACAATAACAGTAATTCCACATGAGAGGCTTCAGAGGCCACTTCATGTTTCTGGGCCCCCTCTGCATTACAAACAGCCAGGAATTAATGCCGTGAATTAAAAAGTAGTAAAGGGGAGGGAAAACAACCCCAAATTCCCTGCTGTGCTCTCAGCCCCCTGCCCTGACCCGTTCCCATGGGGTGGGAGTGAGGAATTGTGGCCGTGGCGTCCCTCTGCACAGGGCAGGGCAGGTTTGGCCAGGGCTGACCTTGCCCTTTGTTGTTTTTTGGTTTTTGGTTGTTTTTTTTTTGCCTGCTCCTGAGCAGAATATATTTCTCTTTTCCACCCCCTGTCCCTGGGGCAGGACCAGCTGCCCTGCCCGTGCCCATCTGTGTCCACCCCTGCCCGTGTCCGTCTGTCCGTCCGTCCGGAGGCGTTTGGGGGTGCTGCCCTCTTGTTTCAGCAGAGACCCCTTGTGTGAGGACACCTTTCCTGAGGCTCTCAGCTCCTCAGGATGGGAAAAATCCTAGCAGAGGATTTTTCATAAAATATCATGACTACACTGCCCCATCCTGCTGACGCCCTCAAGGGCACCCCTGTGCTGGCAAATGCCACTCACGTAACCCAGCCGGGCAGGATTGGCCCTGGCTGCAATTATTTTGGTTTCCCTCGCCTCCCTCTGCCCGTCTCGGGTTACCTGGGCTCCTGTCCCTGCCCAGCCCCAGCTCCCTCCACACTCTGGGCTCGCTGCAGGCAGCAGGACGTCCCTACCTCCAGCTCCAAGGTCAGTGACACTGCACATGCATTGCTTTTTCCAGCCTCAAACTGCAGCATTTCCAATGCAAGGGCTGTTAAAAGGTGATTCAAAGCAGCACGGTGGTGTTAATTTGGTTGTATTTTATTGATTTGTGGAAGTGCTGGGCGCAGGGGAGTATCTGCCAGCCCCCACTATGCAGCTGCTTCTAAATAATCTAATCACAGAGTTATTAAGATTTGGAAAAGACCTCTAGGGTCACGAAGTCCAGACATTAATGCTGACCCTGAAGTAACAATTTTAATTAGAGGAAGATAAGTCTCTTTGCAGATATGTAGCAAGTTCAGAGAAAATGTCTCTAATTACATGAGTTTTTTGTGGTTTTGATTGTAGCTCTCTGCACTGCGAAGATGAGAGGTTTATACTGCAAAATGGCACCAGATTGGCTCAGAAGGGTGAGCGGTGCCTGCACCTTGGCTGGGCTTTGGCAGGAGAATTTGGGCATCTGGGTCTCACCTGGTCGGGCCTGGCCAGCCAGACCTTCAGCTGACAGGAACCAAAAATCATGGTGGGACCAAGGGGGTGTTGTCTGATCTATGAAGAGTTACCATGCCTTCTCTGCTCACAAGAATCTGGTCACAGGTTGCGTAGTTTGGAATTTTTTCCTTTTTTTTTTTTTTTTTTTTAAACTAATTATTAAGTGTTTATAACCATTCTCTGGAATTACGAGGAGGAAGAAACTGAAAGGTGGTTGATGTTTTTGGTGGAGATGTTCCACGCTCTGATTAAGGCACTGTCAGAGCCATGCCTGCGCCTGGTGCTGCTTCCACACCTCAGAGACTGCATCTCAAAACCCAGATGAGTCAAAAGGGTTTGAGTGATGCCGAGGGTGAGCGGGGAGAAACCGCACAAAAGAGAGGAAAAAAAAAAAAAAAAATCACCAATTTTGCTTTATGAGGCTGGCTGCTGTAACGTGTGCCGTGCCCGCCGAGCTGCAGGGTGATGCAGCAATCCCGGGGAGACGTAAACTGATTTCTGGGTGTCTAAAAATGGCCTCTGAGGCGAGCAGTGACTCATGACAGGCACTGCAGATGCTTCCGAGGCTCCAGAACCTTCCACGGACGGGCGGGGGGAAAACTTTCCACTGCCCTCTGCAGGCCCCAGCTCGGGCTGAGGACGGCTGGGAGGAATTATTTCTGAAATATAGAAGGCCAGGCACCACGTGAGGGGCCAGCTCAGCACGGGGCTGCAGAGCTCTGTGGGGTGAGCCGTGCACACACGTCCCCCGTGCCGCAGAGCCCACGGTGTGAACTTTGGCTGGGACTCTGCCCTTCCTCCAAAATGTCACCCAGCACCACGTGGGGGTGGCAATCGATAGCACCCATGACACGGCTCGAGCATTTAATCCGCCTCTATTTCTAGAAATGTCACTGTAACCCTGGCACTTCCCTCCAGGCAGGTGTGAAATATTGGATGACCAATACCTGTTTAAAAGCGCCCAGGGGAAGGTGGAGCAGGAAACTTCCTCTTCAAAAGACGTTCAAGAAAGTGACGAACTAACAGGAAAAACACTTTTAAATGTCATTTTTAAAAGAAACACCTTCATTTTCATTAACACTTTCATTTTTAAAAGAAACACTAGAATTAGTTGTGATGCTGTGAGGTTCCTGGGGCTCAGGCTGTGGTTACAGAACCTGCAGTGACACCTGCAATGCTTTGGGCTGCTCTCCAGCCAGCACTAGATTTGCTGTAATAATTTATTCTAGACCTTGGTGCTGGCCTTTGTGTCCATTTCCAGTGCGTGGCAGGGGGCACAGACAGGAGAATGCAGCTCCAAACCCAAGGGGCACTGCTGGCAGGACAGCAGTGTCCCCAGGGAGCTGAGCACGGGGACAGGGGCTGTGACCTCCACACTGCGACCTCTGGGACACGTGCTGGCTCAGGGGCCGTGGCAATTTGGAATTCTGCCCTGGGAAGGGCAGGGCTGGCTGGACTCTGCACTGGCTCACCCTCCAGGGCACCCAGGGGGTGAGGATGAGGAGGGGGAAGGAGCAGCCCTTGGTCTGCAGGCACTGGGGCTGGGCTGGCTTTGCTCCGAGTCAGTGCTGAGCGTACCTGACCTGCAGGATTCCTGTGGAATTGCCCAAAACTGCTCGTTGTGGAGGGAGCCTGGCGCAGGGAGGTTTTCCTGGCACAGCTGCTGTGTGCCCCTGCCCTGTACAGCAGCACTTGTGCCTTCTCTGAGGGGTGGCACAAGCACAGGTGACCTTGGGGTGAAACTCTGCAGAGTTTATACCCAAAAAAGGTGCTGTATCTAATCACACAAAAATCAAATCTCACTTGGACAAAGTACACAGTAATTATCAGTGCAAGTTTAGATGTAGTTAATCCTGTTTAAAATAAAGGCCAAATTCTCATGGAGCTTGTGGTGGACTGAAAGAATTTGAAACCTATGGAAGGTTGGTGCCATTAATGAACCACTTCCCACAGATAAAATTTTAAGTAGGAAGCAATAAATAACAATCAGGAGCTCTGTAAGAATTTTTTGTCAGTGCCTTCAGAATGCTCCTGCAGAGAAGCAAACCCCTTTGCTTATGAGGAGGTATTGTAGCTTAAAAAATAAATGAAAGTAAGGGTAAAAAACACTTGGTGGGACTGGGAGGGTTGCAGACAAGCCCATCACAGGCCATTGATTCAAACTGAACAGAGATGCAGGCCAGCAGTTAGAGGTTTGGGGTTGTTTTTTTTAACCTCAGGTTGATTAAACCTTAGAATTTATTTCTATTTTGCAGACCATGCTGTCTCTGAATGGGTTTGAACACAAAACAGAAGCCCTCCCAAGGGAGGTGTTCTCCCTCCAGCACACCTGGTCAGCTCAGGCAAACTCTCCATTCCTTCCCAAGGGTTAAAACTGATGCCCTCAAAAACTCCTCTGACTGGGAAACACTGTTCTTTCCCAGCTGCACCATGGCAGCACCACAGACACCCCCAGGATCATGGATTTCCTTCCATGAGCACAAGGGGAGACACTCAGGGAAGCCCTGCAGTTTCACTTTTTGGGCAGTGCAGTGGCCAAATCTCCCTGGTGAAGGTGAAATCCTTGCAGTGCAGGCCTAAAGGGGGTCTGTGGTGGAAGCTGAGTGGCAGCAGAGCAATCCTGGTGCAGTGCTGCCAGGGGAGCCAGACCCCTTCAATCAGAGATTAAAGATGGAGCAAACCCCTGCAGTGCCAGGCTGGGGCAAGGAGAGCTGAATATATCAATGGTTTGAGTCAGACTTCACAAAAAAAAGCTTTGATGAGGCTCTTTCCTTATTTTGGGGCCATTCCATTTGGACTCTTCGGATGAATATTTTAAAATGTTTGTTCTGAAGCAATGCATTAATTAAAAATCATTCTATCTTTGGAGGAATGGACCACCCAGCCCCAGCTGATATAGTTTCCTGTCAAATAAAGTCCCTTATTCACTTTGTGCCCTCATTTTGCCAAAGCCCTTTCTGCTGGGCTGCACACCATGTTTTTGAGCAGCCTGTGCAGTTTCTGGGGCAGGACATCCATGCTCAGGGCTGGAGCCCACCCGTGAGGGTCAGAAGCCACACTCCCTTTCCCACAGGTGATGTTTTCCTCGTCCTTTCACATTCCCCTTGGCACTAGACAATCACAAAATGTCAGTTCCCTGCTGCCATCAGTTGTGCCTTCCACTGTGGAAGAGATGTGTGGTTAACCACCGTGGGGTTTGTTTTGGTTTTTTTTTTTTTTTTTTGTTGGTTTTTTTTGGTTTTTTTTTTGTTTTGTTTTGTTTTGTTTTTGTTCGTTTGTTTGTGGGGGTTTTTTGTGGGTTTTTTGTTTGTTTGTTTTGGGTTTTTTTGTTTTTTTGTTTTTTTTTTGGTTTGGTTGGTTTTGGTTGGTTGGGTTTATTTTGGTTTTTTTTGGTTTTTTGGTTCTTTGTTGTTTGGTTGGTTTTTTTGTTGTTGTTGAGTTTTTTGGGGTTTTTTTGTGGGTTTTTTTGGTTTTTTTTTTTTTCTTTTTTTTTTTTTTAATCTTGTTTCACTCTGGTTTCTGTTTTTTTTAGGTAGACAACCTGCGCAGTCTGTGGCGTCTCCAGCGTGGGAGGCTTCTAAGAGCTGCCAGAGAAGTGTCTGTCAGGTAAGGCAGGGTCAGGAAAAGCTTCCCTGAGGTCCAGCAGTGCCAGAGCTGGAGCTGGGGCTGAGCCTGCAGCCACAGTGGGACACAGCTGGGATGTGGGGATTAAAGCCCAGTGAGGCACAGGCAGGAGTGAGAGTGAGGAGGGGTCCCCAGCTCACTCAGCAGCCCCCCACATCAGCTGTGGCACGCAGCCTGCAGCTCACCAAGGAGGTCTCTTTGCCTTTTAGGAATAAAAACCTTCCCTGCAGGGCTCATCTTTCTCCTCCCAGGTGTTTCCCTGCCTGCTGGCAGGTCCTGGTTTCTGTTCCCCCGTGAGCGCTCAAGTCACAACAGCATCATCTGCAGAGGGGTTCTGATGTGGCTGGCAGCTCTCAGGGCAGGTTTTTGACTGCCAGCCAACCCCCTGCAATGGTGAAACAGAGCTATAAATACACAGAGCTGCTGTGAAAATACACATGGTGCCTCACAGGCACCGAGGTATGACAATAGCTCTGCGCAGATTAGTCACAAGGAAATATTTCCAGAGGGCAGGGCGAGGGTGCTGTGCTGTGAAAAGGCACAAGAATGATCTGCTAAACACACAGAAAGGAAAGCATCAGAAAAATCTCCACCAGAAACCTCTCACTCCATTTTCACCTGCAGCCAAACACTCTCAAACTGCATTTTGGGAGGGAAAATCCTGTCGCAGTCACAAGAGCCTGTCCTGAAGCCCACCTAAATGAAATCACAGATTCAGGGAGAATCTTTCAGTGAAAAAATACTGAAATTTCTGTCAAACAATCAGCACCTTTCTCTGGAAGTGATGTTGTATTAACTGGACATTGTGTTTCAAAGGCATGCAGGAGACAGAATTAAAAGATTCTGGTAAAAAATTGCTGAGGCACAACAGAGGACACAAAACAAATTACTCCAAACTTGGAACACATTGTGTTCCTCATCTCACAGATGTGACTGACATGGAAAGACAATACTGATTTGCAACATAAAAATATGCAAACACAGAAGACCTTTTCACCAAGTGAGAAGATAAAGGTGCAACATTGCATCTGTCTGATCAAAAGAGAGAAAGACAAAGTAAAGGGCTTGGGTCTAACTAACCCAAATGTATAAGAAAATTATTGGGAATTTGCTCACTAAAAGTAAAATAAAATGCTTTGAGGAGTTTAGTGTAACCGCCAAAAGAATGGTGAAGATGTTACATAAAAAATCACACTCAAAAGAACTTTTGGTAGAACAACAGAAAGAGCATCTCTTGGGAGAAATGTCAGGGTTTTTTGTAAATCTTCCATGCTCGTTTACCAAAGGTGATTTACCAGAGTCCAGAGTGAAGAAGAAGGTACAGAAATTAGAATTTACATTACTAGAATTGTCCTTTATTTGGACAAGAGCTGTAGACTTTTGTATCCCTGGGTGCACGGCAGCTGCCAGAGGCACGTGGTTAACTATAACAATTCTTGTTCTATATCTTTTCATTGTATTGGTCAAATACATATTTATGATGATTATACATATTCAAACATTCCTTTTAGTTCACATGTTCTGCAAATTCTTTTGTTTGGTCTGACTCTTGACTGATCTTTTTAAAGTAGATATAATACTAAAGAGGAAATTTATATATTTAATTTCCTCACAAGGCCCCCTGTGAGGAAATTAAATATATAATTGTATATGTATTTAATTAAATGGATAAATACATGATATGTTTTGTGATTTGACATCTCTTGATAGCTGAAGGGCTAGTGGCAAATTCCTCTTTGCAATATTTCTTACAATGTTTATTTACTTGGTTCTTTTCAATGTTACCTTACCATAGAGATAAGATACTCCACCAGGACATTGCATCAACATTACCCGTTTCAGTCAATTATCCAAATTATCCAAATGCAGCTCACCATTGCCAGTTTGTTACACAAGTAAAGGCATTAAGTACTTGTGCAAGACTGAATGTTATAATACACAGCACGTAGTGTCTAATTTGATATTTTGAGAGAGCCTGAACCACAACACATTTATCACTCCGAAACACATGTCGCGCATACGGTTAACAAACTAAAAAACCAAAAAGCAGACAAAAAGCGACCACAAGCGATACCACATTACGATAATCTAGAGAAGCTCGTATAACACCTGGTTTCAGACAGGCTGACCCTGGCTGTGCTCCTTGCAGGGAGGAATGGCTGGCACCTTCTGCCGTCTCCTGGCCGGGCGCGCGGCGCCCGCGCTGCTGGCCGCTGCTGGCACCAGCGTGCTGGCCACGGGCTACCTGCTGGGCCAGCACAACTCCGTCAGCGCCGCCGTGCAGGAGAAGAGGAAGCTCTTCCCTCCCAGGTGAGTGCAGGGCAGGGGCAGGGTGGGCAGGGAGCAGAGCAGGGCTGGGCATGGGGTGCGGGACGCGGAGCGCGGCCGCTCTGCCCGGTCAGGGGTGTGATGCTGCTTGGGGTGGCTGCCTGGAACAGAGTCTGGATAAGATTAAGAGGATAAAAGAGGTGTTTTTTAAAGGTCTTCAACAGGTACATATTGGATGGACAGGAGCCTTCCAGAGGCCGCACCCAAGACGGACAATGGTCACGAGTCTTTCCACACAATTTTAGGTTTGGTCCGTTCGCATTTCAGGGTTAATTTTTGTATTTCAGGGCTCCAATTCCAGCTTCATGTAATGAAGTCATTTACCCCCAGTTCTCTCCCCTCAATTCACTTTTGTTTATACTTTCAGGGCTTGAAGCTGTAGGGTGCCCTTGAGTTTCAGGCCCAGAGGGATTGTGTTGTCTGACCAAAATGTGAAGACACTACCTACCTACCTACCTACCTACCTACCTACCCACCCACCTAACTAACTAACTAACTAACTAACTAACTAACCAACTAACTAACAAACATTCTTTATGAAGTTCATAGTTATACCCTAAAGCAGCACAGGATTTGAAAGATATAACAGCTAAAACCCTAAGGCATGAATAAAATAATATCAGCTCTCAAAAAATGCCCCCAGCCTAACCAAAACCAGCACTGCTGAATGGAAACAAAGCCAAAATATGCCTCAAGTTTAATACTGTACTTAACTCATTTATATTTAACTCATCACCGACCAACAGCTTTGCAGGTCCACCTACTGGAGCTGCTGATTGTATGGACTCTGCTACAGGGAAATGTGAAATTTTTTTCTCCATGCAAGAATTAATCTCTTGTATTACTGCTGTACTGGAGGTATGCTACAGGGAAATGTGAAATTTTTTTCTCCATGCAAGCCGAATTAATCTCTTGTATTACTGCTGGACTGGAAGTACTCCTCCTAATTCTGTTACAAACTGGCTGGCTGATGGTTAGAAATTAATTGCAGGCCTTTTTCTCTGTAGATTGACTTTGCCAAAGGTAATGTGGATCTGACAGACTGGTTTTGTTATTGAAGTAATTTATACAATCCTAGCTAAAATATATTCTTAGAGAAACACCACAGTTGTACATAAAGCAAATCACTACCAGTACAAGACAGCTGGGGGCTGACAGAGTTGAAAAATCCCTTGCTGAAGCCTAACATCTTTATTTTCCCTGGGGAAGATGCTTTCTGGGAATAACAATGCCATTAAGCCAAACTCTGATATTTCAGAGGAGGAGGAGCTGGCAGGGCACAGAGTCCCTCTGATCCCTCCGAGAGCACCCGGGGCTGCACACTACAGAGCACCCCTTCATCTGCACTGAAATCTCTGAACACATCAGTGCTGGGGCTCTCTCCTGCCTGGCCAAGATGTCTCAGTGGTGAAATAAAAGGGCAACAGATATTTCTCCTTTTTTAATGCCTTTATTAAGAAGAATCAGCTCAGGTGGGGAGAAATCGACCCAGGTGTGGCAGAGGGTCTGTCCTGGTGTCCCTCCCTGGCAAGGGCCAGCATCAGGGGAACAATGGTTAATCACCGGCCATTAACGGGTAATTGAAGAGCTCCTCTTCAGTAGTGAAACTAAAGAGGTCTGACTGGTCTGACTTGTTTTTAACTCTGCAACTAAAAAAAATACAACTTTCTATTCATAACAGGTGGGGCTCAATTAACGGGTAATTGAAGAGCTCCTCTTCAGTAGTGAAACTAAAGAGGTCTGACTGGTCTGACTTGTTTTTAACTCTGCAACTAAAAAAAATACAACTTCCTATTCATAACAGGTGGGGCTCGGTGCCCTTCCAGATCCCTCTGGACCCCATCTCCCTTTGGACCTGCAGCACAAAGCGCGACACGGGGTACCTTCAGCCCCAGACCCTTCCCTCCCTCCTGAAACCCACTGCAGCACCTGAGCCAAGAACAATCTCACGTTCAGCCTCCCAAACTGCCCGGGCTGGTGCCCAGGGGACTCAGCAGTGCCTTGTTTTCTCTCCCTGCAGCGCTGACTACCCCGACCTGCGCAAGCACAACAACTGCATGGCCGAGTGCCTGACGCCGGGCATCTACTCCCGCCTCAGGGACAAGATGACCCCCAACGGGTACACCCTGGACCAGTGCATCCAGACCGGCGTGGACAACCCCGGCCACCCCTTCATCAAGACAGTGGGCATGGTGGCAGGGGACGAGGAGTCCTACGAGGTAAGAGGGTCCTCGTGGTGTCCTTCCCGTCAGGTGGGAGCGTGTTCCCAGGACAAGCTGTGTCCCTGAGGGTACATTTAGGGCAGGTTGCTGCTTTCCCCTCCTTCTCCCTGCTTTTCCACATTAGGAAAAGCAGGGACATGTGGCATTAGCACAGGTGCTGCAGCTGAAGGTGATGAAATGTACCTTCTTGGCAGCAGCTGCTGCCTGCCCCCAGCAGCTCTCCTCCTTCCTGCAACTAAACCCAATTTAAGGCAGAACTGCCCAACCCTGGGACACACCAAATGAAGGTAATGTGGAAATCACATTGTGAGGCAGCAGAGGCAGAAGCAAGCAGAAATGTCTTCTGGGCAGTGCCAGACATCACTAAGGCACAGCCCTTGGGCCGTGAGGAAAACAGAAGACAAAGAGCATCAGGGTGGACAGGTCATTTAGCTCTGCAATGAGAAGTGGAAAGCAAAGGAAAGACCTCAGTGTTGTTGAGCCCATGGCTCTGCTTCCTGCAGTGCTCCTGTTCCTCTGCAGCCCCCCCAGTGTCCCCATGAGAGTGGCCTGGGACATCTGCCACTGCAGACTGCCAGCCCTGGCTTTGGGGTGCCTGTGCAGATGTGCCACTGCTGCTCCCCTGCAGGGGCTGTGCTGGGGCACAGCTGAGCCCAGAGGCTCTAACCAGGACTCCCCACAGCAGGGAAGGCTCAGGGTACTCCTGCATGGCCTAGAACCAGGAGGCTGGGGGGCTCTGGGGGTGTGCTCTGGTGGGCAGTGCTCCCCAAACCCCAGCCTGGCTGCGGGTCCCTGTCTGTGGACACTGCAGGCAGGAGCCTCTGCCTGGAGCTGCTGTGAGGATGTGTTCCTGTGCTGCTGCAGCCTCTCTCTAGAGTCTTCTTCCTCCACAGGTGTTTGCTGAGATTTTTGACCCTGTCATTAAAGCCAGGCACAATGGCTACGATCCGCGGACGATGCGGCACCACACGGACCTGGATGCATCCAAGGTAGGACTGAAATAAAGCAGGAGACAGAAAGGCTCTGAGCTGCTTATTCCCAGTGATGATGCTGAGTGCAGCACCACTTTCATTTGTGCTGACCCAGCTGTGAAGACCCAGTTCCATGTTTAAGGGAATTGGGATGCCAGTCGTGGTCCTGTCCCTGCATCCCTTGTTCTCACAGGGAATCTGTGCCAGGGAACCCCAAATATTTGGGACACAGCCTCACTGGGCACTGGGGTCTGTTCATGAGCTTACAGGTCACAGCTTCATTAGAAAATGTTTTGGGTTGGAAGGGACTCTAAAGCCCATCTCATTCCCTCTGCCATGGCAGGGACACCTTCCCCTGTGCCAGGCTGCTGCAGCCCCAGTGTCCAGCCTGGCCTTGGGCACTGCCAGGGATCCAGGGGCAGCCCCAGCTTCTCGTACCCATCCCAGGATGCCTGTCCTTGCTTTCACCCTCTGTAAATTTCCTTCCTGTGTCTGCGCTTGTTCAGGAGCTCCTTGCTGATCCACACAGGCCTCCTGATGTTTTTCCCCAATGCCCTCTTTCTTGGGATGCATCACTCCTGAGCCTGGTGGAGTGGTTCCATGAATATTATCCAGCATCCTTGGTCCCCTGTTCCCTCCAGGGGTTGATCCCATGGTTCCTGGCCAAGCAGATCCCTGGAGGGCTGCTCTCCTGCAGTCCAGGATCTTGCACTCCAGCTGATCACCCCTTTAAAGGGTGACACCCCCTCCTCACCCCCCTGACTGCCTTCCCAGAGAGCCTGCACCCTTCTTCTCCTTCTCCTCCTTCTCCTTGTTTTTTCTCCTTCTTCCTGTGGTTCTTCTCTTCCCCTTCATGCCAAACACCTCAATACAGGATGTTTTTATTTACAAAAACATCCAGTCAGCCAAAAACACAATTCTAAAACATTCCTTCTAAGCCAAACTTAATTCTCATATGCAAAAGAGTACAAAAGTAGTGTCAGTGCTTACCTGAAAAACTACAAATCTAAGTTTCTCTATTTTCCTGGGGGGGAAAAAAAAAAACAAACCCTGCAGCCTCCTCCCAGGTTATTCACAATATTGTCAGGAAAATTAACCCACAAGCATCAGAGGTTTATGTCCAGAAAGGAGGCAGAGGAGTCCTTTGACTTTATTCCAATAAAGGGAGGGGCCATGGGACATTCCCCTGGGGTCTCTCCAATTTATCCTCCTTTTACCCCACTTTCCCAGCCACATTTCCCCTCTCTCTCTCCCCATTTCTGAGGTCCTTGAGAGGTTCAGACTTCCAGAACACCTGATACCAGGGATTCCCCTCTAATGTGCAACCCTCCTTTTTATTTTTTAATTTTTTTATTTACAAAAACATCCAGTCAGCTAAAAACACAATTCTAAAACATTCCTTCTAAGCCAAACTTAATTCTCATATGCAAAAGAGTACAAAAGTAGTGTCAGTGCTTACCTGAAAAACTACAAATCTAAGTTTCTCTATTTACATTAATAGTTTTAGCTATTTATGTATATAGTTCTATCTATTCTAGAGACAAAGTTCTGCTATGCCTTTATTCTACCTAGAGATGCAAGCAATGTTCATTTATTTTTTAATTTTTATGGAATTCAGGGGTTTTTCTTCCCCATTGTTTGTTTCATCTTTCAATGTCCAGTTTCATTTGTCAGCCACCCTACAGTTGGTTTGAAATGGCAAATATATTTTTCCATTCACCAACTGGTGGAATCCTTCCCATTGTTTCTTTTTGGTTTTATCCACCAGCAGACCCACAGCTTGTCTGTACAGACAAATCCCTCATTCCTGTCACTTCCCCTCCAGCTGTAGAGTCACAGGAGTGTCCCTCCCTGTCCCTGTGATGGCAGTGAGGTGGCAGTGAGCCCTGCTGGCATGCACACATGTACATTGAACATGTGTATGGAATTCCTTGGGCTGGAATTCCTCAGATCAGCATGGCTCTGGGGCATGGAGTGGAAGCAGGAGCTGAATCCTGTATCCCCACATGCACGTGGTCAAACCTCACCTGCAGCTCAGTGTTTCCTTCACAGGGAATCCTTTACTTCATCGCCTTCAGCTGCAGAGTGGTTTAGCTCATTTTGATCTTCCCTCTTCCAAAGGATCTCCCTTACCCAGCCCTCTGCCTCTGCCCATATCCCTGTTTTCCAAAATATGGAGGGGACTCCTCCATATCTGGGGACCATGAAGGACTAGCTGGTCACTCCAACATGTTCATTCACCCAGAGAAATGTGTCCCTGCTAAAAACAGCCCCTGGTGCCCTGGGTATTGGTGACCTGGTGGAGAGGATGCCAGGCCTGGGCAGAGAGCTGCCCCTCCTTCTGCACGAGGGGTTTGGCTTCTCCCAGCGGGTGTGCACTGTGAGAAACAAAGCTCACTTTAAAAAAAATAAGTATAATAAATGATAATAAGGGATAATTCAAAAAGCAAAAGATAGAGGTGCCTGGTGCTTGACAAAGCCAGTACACACTTACTTCTTAATCTGCAGTCTTTTATAATATTACCATTGTGTTACTTCCTTAGATGAGTGCACAGATTTATCCTGAGGTCATTAACCACGTTCTCACTTCAGATTTTTGCAGTGTTTGCACAATCCAGCAATTTGCAGATGTTACCAGTCTGGGGTGGTCTTCTGATAGTCTTCTGATGCTACTTTGAGCTTGGTTACCCTCTTTTCTATGGTAGCAAGCACAGTTTCTTAGGGCACTTAAAATGTATTGCTACTCACTTAAAACGGAGACACTTCTATTTACTTAGAACTTGCACTTCTACTTCATCTCTGCGTGGCATAATATATCTTAATTTCTCTAAAGAATGTAATTCATGCACAGAGTTCCCAGCAGGGCAGAGGCAGCAGGCTTCTTTCTTCTTGATGATTATGATAATGATGAAGGAGAAGAAGATGCAGCAGCAGGCAGTCTTTTTTACATATTTTTTCTCCTTCTCCTTCTCCTTCTCCTTCTCCTTCTCCTTCTCCTTCTCCTTCTCCTTCTCCTTCTCCTTCTCCTTCTCCTTCTCCTTCTCCTCGTTCAGCTATGTTTCTGTTGTGCCTGGGACTAAGTTACTGAACTTTAAACTAGCAAGCACAGTTTCTTAGGGCACTTAAAATGTATTGCTACTCACTTAAAACGGAGACACTTCTATTTACTTAGAACTTGCACTTCTACTTCATCTCTGCGTGGCATAATATATCTTAATTTCTCTAAAGAATGTAATTCAAGTCCTGCATTTATCTCTCTCTCTTTGATGAACTCAGAGAGGCTTCTGTGTCACGCATTCCAACAAAAATCAATAAACTGTAGCAAAAGCCAACTACTCCATGGCTGTTTGTAACATGTCTGTGAAAACCAGAACTGACTGCTTAAGGTTTTTAAAAGTATAATAATAAGAGATATAATAATAATAATAATATAATAATAATATAATAATAATAATAATAGTAGTAGTAGTAGTAGTAAAGAATAAGAATAATAACAAGAATAAGACTAAGAATAGTAATAAGAATAAGAATAGGAATATACTAATAGGATAAAAAAAGACAATATTTCCAGCACTGGGAATAGCTCCTGGCCAACAGCCAAAGAACAAGATGGTGTACACAGATAATGTTATCTTTATACTGTTGCATATTCATCTTTTAATGCATTATTCAAACATTCTTGTGAACTTTCTGATGTTTTGGGAACTCCTTTGTTTGACTTCCTCACACTCTGGCTTATCTGCATGACATCCTGGGTGCCAGGTCAATATATTTTATTTCCTCACATGCTCTGATAAGATTTTAGTATGTCCTCCTCAGTTTTAACAGGGTATTGTCTAATTTCCCTCTGCTGCTCTGGTTTGTATCAGGGTTATCTTATCACCTGGAGAGGTGGGTCAGTGGATGGCCTTACACTGTTTTAGTTACACAAAAGCCTTTTTTACATCTTAGTATCTTTACATCTTATCTTTTGCTGAGGTCTGTAACACAGTGTTGGAATGCCAGCCTCTGTCTTGCTCCAAGGTCAGGGTGAATAAAACTCAGGAGATGTTGTTTTTATGACTCACTCTAAAATTTATCATCCTTATCTATTACAAACTCACAAGATGTGAGCTCTCCCTAGGAAGTCAAAAGTGCCCCAAAATGGTGCGTGTTCAAGGCTGTTTAAGTCCCAATTACCCAATAATAATAATAATAAATTATTAAAAATTACCAAATAAACAGTTGACATCTATATTATTTTGCCTCTAACCCAATTATGATCACCCAAAACCCCCAGTGCAGACATCTTTCACCCAATTAGAGAAAACCACCCAGATGTGTGAAAAAGGAAGAAGGTGCAGAAAAGACATCCAACCCACATCCAAAATTCTCCATCTTAGTTCCCATATGTCACCATATACTAAAACCCCAAACCTAAGTTTTTCACCCTGTGAGATCACACATTCTAACCAACTCCACACCCCTAATCCCAGTGCTATTAATCAATTTTGGAAGCCCTCTCCACAGCCTCAGGTCAATGCAGTGTTCTCTTGTGGGTCTGTGCCTGTCAGCACAGAAAGTTTGAAATTTTCAGCTCCCAGGGTTCCAACAACGCAGTACATTCATCACACAATTATTCCCATTAGCAATACATAGATATTGTTACAGATGCATAGTACATGACTGGCTCTTCACAAATATTGAAATTAATACTATATGTGTTATGTTGGAGAGTTATGCTGTATTAATCTCTTTTAAGGAGTGTTGTATTAATCTCTTTCAGGCAGTGTGGTAAATACAGTTTTTAGTCTACAGCATAACATTAAAATAGAAACTATGTGATGTAAGACACTTTTTGTAAGGAATGGAAAGGATAACCAGGAAATTCTTTGCATTACCCTAACTGGATAGAGATAACAACAACAGACGCCAGGATCCCAAGAAAATTATTATTATTATTATTATTATTATTATTATTATTATTATTATTATTATTATTATTATTATTATTATTATTATTATTATTATTATTATTATTATTATTATTATTATTATTATTATTATTACTATTATTATTATTATTATTATTATTACTATTATTATTATCCTTATTGGGAAAGCTCAGACTTCCTGCAACCAAGAAGACTGATTTACAAGATGGCAGGAAACTAAAATTAAGCAGAAACACCCTAGTGTGAAAGGAATGTTTGAATCATGTATGAAATCTATGAATATGCAATAGGCTATTGTTTTTAAGGGGTAATCCTTTGTTAGCAAGGTGTACTTTGTGGCAGAGTGCCAGGCACCCAGATGTCCATAATTCTTTGCTTTTTATTGTCTCTTATTGTCCTAATTTTTATTACTATTTTCATTACTATTAATCTTCTAAAATTTTAACACAAGTGAATGGTGTTTTTCATAGATATTATATTCATTACACTACTATTTCTGTCAGCCACACGGTGCACACTTACCTTGTTTTTTCTCCTTCTTCCTGTGGTTCTTCTTTTTCCCTTCATGCCAAACACCTCAATACAGGATGTTTTTATTTACAAAAACATCCAGTCAGCTAAAAACACAATTCTAAAACATTCCTTCTAAGCCAAACTTAATTCTCATATGCAAAAGAGTACAAAAGTAGTGTCAGTGCTTACCTGAAAAACTACAAATCTAAGTTTCTCTATTTACATTAATAGTTTTAGCTATTTATGTATATAGTTCTATCTATTCTAGAGACAAAGTTCTGCTATGCCTTTATTCTACCTAGAGATGCAAGCAATGTTCAGCTATGTTTCTGTTGTGCCTGGGACTAAGTTACTGAACTTTAAACTAGCAAGCACAGTTTCTTAGGGCACTTAAAATGTATTGCTACTCACTTAAAACGGAGACACTTCTATTTGCTTAGAACTTGCACTTCTACTTCATCTCTGCGTGGCTTAATATATCTTAATTTCTCTAAAGAATGTAATTCAAGCCCTGCATTTATCTCTCTCTCTTTGATGAACTCAGAGAGGCTTCTGTGTCACGCATTCCAACAAAAATCAATAAACTGTAGCAAAAGCCAACTACTCCATGGCTGTTTGTAACATGCCTGTGAAAACCAGAACTGACTGCTTAAGGTTTTTAAAAGTATAATAATAAGAGATATAATAATAATAATAATATAATAATAATATAATAATAATAATAATAGTAGTAGTAGTAGTAGTAGTAAAGAATAAGAATAATAACAAGAATAAGACTAAGAATAGGAATAAGAATAAGAATAGGAATATACTAATAGGATAAAAAAAGACAATATTTCCAGCACTGGGAATAGCTCCTGGCCAACAGCCAAAGAACAAGATGGTGTACACAGATAATGTTATCTTTATACTGTTGCATATTCATCTTTTAATGCATTATTCAAACATTCTTGTGAACTTTCTGATGTTTTGGGAACTCCTTTGTTTGACTTCCTCACACTCTGGCTTATCTGCATGACATCCTGGGTGTCAGGTCAATATATTTTATTTCCTCACATGCTCTGATAAGATTTTAGTATGTCCTCCTCAGTTTTAACAGGGTATTGTCTAATTTCCCTCTGCTGCTCTGGTTTGTATCAGGGTTATCTTATCACCTGGAGAGGTGGGTCAGTGGATGGCCTTACACTGTTTTAGTTACACAAAAGCCTTTTTTACATCTTAGTATCTTTACATCTTATCTTTTGCTGAGGTCTGTAACACAGTGTTGGAATGCCAGCCTCTGTCTTGCTCCAAGGTCAGGGTGAATAAAACTCAGGAGATGTTGTTTTTATGACTCACTCTAAAATTTATCATCCTTATCTATTACAAACTCACAAGATGTGAGCTCTCCCTAGGAAGTCAAAAGTGCCCCAAAATGGTGCGTGTTCAAGGCTGTTTAAGTCCCAATTACCCAATAATAATAATAATAAATTATTAAAAATTACCAAATAAACAGTTGACATCTATATTATTTTGCCTCTAACCCAATTATGATCACCCAAAACCCCCAGTGCAGACATCTTTCACCCAATTAGAGAAAACCACCCAGATGTGTGAAAAAGGAAGAAGGTGCAGAAAAGACATCCAACCCACATCCAAAATTCTCCATCTTAGTTCCCATATGTCACCATATACTAAAACCCCAAACCTAAGTTTTTCACCCTGTGAGATCACACATTCTAACCAACTCCACACCCCTAATCCCAGTGCTATTAATCAATTTTGGAAGCCCTCTCCACAGCCTCAGGTCAATGCAGTGTTCTCTTGTGGGTCTGTGCCTGTCAGCACAGAAAGTTTGAAATTTTCAGCTCCCAGGGTTCCAACAACGCAGTACATTCATCACACAATTATTCCCATTAGCAATACATAGATATTGTTACAGATGCATAGTACATGACTGGCTCTTCACAAATATTGAAATTAATACTATATGTGTTATGTTGGAGAGTTATGCTGTATTAATCTCTTTTAAGGAGTGTTGTATTAATCTCTTTCAGGCAGTGTGGTAAATACAGTTTTTAGTCTACAGCATAACATTAAAATAGAAACTATGTGATGTAAGACACTTTTTGTAAGGAATGGAAAGGATAACCAGGAAATTCTTTGCATTACCCTAACTGGATAGAGATAACAACAACAGACGCCAGGATCCCAAGAAAATTATTATTATTATTATTATTATTATTATTATTATTATTATTATTATTATTATTGTTGTTGTTGTTGTTGTTGTTGTTGTTGTTGTTATTGTTATTAGTATTAGTATTATTATTATCCTTATTGGGAAAGCTCAGACTTCCTGCAACCAAGAAGACTGATTTACAAGATGGCAGGAAACTAAAATTAAGCAGAAACACCCTAGTGTGAAAGGAATGTTTGAATCATGTATGAAATCTATGAATATGCAATAGGCTATTGTTTTTAAGGGGTAATCCTTTGTTAGCAAGGTGTACTTTGTGGCAGAGTGCCAGGCACCCAGATGTCCATAATTCTTTGCTTTTTATTGTCTCTTATTGTCCTAATTTTTATTACTATTTTCATTACTATTAATCTTCTAAAATTTTAACACAAGTGAATGGTGTTTTTCATAGATATTATATTCATTACACTACTATTTCTGTCAGCCACACGGTGCACACTTACAATGATAGATTATATTATACCAACATGCAGCTAAAAGGAGTTATGATTCATAGTATCTCTAAAGAGTTATAATCACTAACATGCAAAGACTAATACATGTTATGAATGAGGTCCCTATATGTCTAATTTAATAAACAACAAAGTAAATTTAGCAGCAATTTTAGTTGAGCAGCAATTTCATAGAAAATGAAACAATCAAATATAATCAAGCAGATACAAAAAGAAATTTGGCAGTGGTTTGGATAAAGGATAAAGGAAAACTGGCTGATCAGGGCTTCCCACCCTGCCTCATGTACAAAAGGCAAAAGGATCCAAACACAACTTATATACTGTGTGCTGATACATATTTATCAATATTCTCCCAGAAATCTCCTGCTATTTTTGATTTTGAAATTTATATCACTATATTGCACAGTGCATGCTCCAGTGTGGGGCAGGGTGAATGTTTGGCAAGGAAGTCTCACAGATGTGGATGCTTGGCAGAAAAATTTTTGAATGTAGAGCCTAAGAATGAAACAGAGATGGAAGCAAGTTTTGATATAGAAGAACTGCCAGCTGTTGCTCAGGGGTCTCTGGCTCTTTGGGGGTCGCATCTGACGAAGGCTTCTCCTCATCCTCACTGTCCTTTGAACAATCCCACAGGTTGCACAAGTGCCCCAAGTCTTGTGTTATAAAAGCGAGCTTTATATTCCAAAAATAAGCCTTATTATTTCACAGACACCTGGAATAATTTCCATTTTGTCCATTTCAAGTCTGACTCTCTAATTATCCCGAGGCCTATTCCATTTTGTGATGCTACTTATCTCAAACTACATCCTTCATCCTATTTCCTCAAGAACACCTGAAAACATCTGTTTTGTGACACTAATTACATCTCCTTTTCCTCTATTACTTTTTTATTGCATTTGCGGGGTGCCCCGATGAAGGAAGGAATGAGGAGTCTGACTCCATGTTCTCAGAAGGCTAATTTATTATTTTAGGATATTATCTTAATATATATATATATATATATATACTACATACTCTCTCTCTCTATATATATACACACTATATACTACATATACATATACTATATATATATACTATATATTACATATACTGTACTAATTTATTATTTTAGGATATTATCTTAATATATATATATATATATATATACTACATACTCTCTCTCTCTATATATATACACACTATATACTACATATACATATACTATATATATATACTATATATTATATATACATATACTATATATATATATACTATATATTACATAGACTGTACTATACTATACTATACTAAACTATACTAAGGAATACAGAGAGGATATGCAGAGAAGGCTAAAAAGATAAAAACAAAAACTTGTGACTGTCTCAGAGTCCCAACACAGCTTGGCACAGTCAAGTCAAAACAATTCCCGTGAATTTGCGCACAAGTCAAAACAATTCACGTGAAACCAATGAAACAATCACCTGTTGGGTAAACAATCCCCAAACTCATTCCAAGGCAGCAAAACGCAGGAGAAGCAAATGAGATAAGAATTGCTTTCCTTTTCCTCTGAGGCTTCTCACCTTCCCAGGAGGAAAACCCTGGGATTTTTCAGAAAACGCGAACGCCGCGCTTTTGAACAAACATTTCCTACAACACCGCTAGGGTATCGTGTATATCACACCAACTTACCACACACAAAAAAATGTGAAATCTGATGTTGCCACACAGAGAATATATGAAATCTGATGTCGCCGGGCCTCTTTCCCCCGCAGATCACCCACGGGCAGTTCGACGAGCGCTACGTGCTGTCGTCGCGGGTGCGCACCGGGCGCAGCATCCGCGGGCTGAGCCTGCCGCCCGCCTGCACCCGCGCCGAGCGCAGGGAGGTGGAGAACGTCGTGGTCACGGCGCTCTCGGGGCTGCGGGGCGACCTCTCGGGCAAGTACTACAGCCTGACCAGCATGACCGAGCGCGAGCAGCAGCAGCTCATCGACGTAAGTCGCGCCCCGGCGCCAGCGGCGCCCGCGAAGGTTTGGTTGGATCTCCGCCTTCCCCGCAGTGGGATAACCACGCCATCAACCTGTGCTTAGTGGGCTGGCAATGTTTGTAGTGGGGTAGCCAGCCATTTTTGAAACATCACTCTGAGTTTCTGAAACATCACTCTGCAGGTCCGAGGCGTGGGTTTCTGTATTTCCGTATTTCTGTTAAGTGCATCACTGTGCAGGTCTGGTTTTATATTCCAGAGGGTCAAAACAAACCCACGTGGCTGCTGCCACCTCTCTGGACAAGTAAAGAGGGAAATTCAGGACCTTTCCTTGGTCATCTCCTTGGGACAACTGCAATATTTCCTGTACTAACCATTCTAACTAGAAGTATTACACTGAAATAGGTTTTACATGGTATATATATTCCATTCTGTGGGGCTGGGGGACTTTGCCTGTGATTACATCGAAATGACACCAATTCTAATTTCCCAAAATTGGGCTGTAATTTCATAGGTGAACACTACACTAATTCTAATTTCCAAAAGTGGCCACAGCCTACTGCACCCAGGTGACCTTTTCCCAACCCTGTCATTGTGCTCAAGGAACTGAAGGACCAGGCCCATAACAAGAGTTTTCATTGTCACACAGATGGAGAGACAAGGATTTGCATCATGGATTTTGTCACAGCATGTGACATGCCAAACAAAGCTTGAATGTGCATTTTAAGTGTCCAAAGGAATGGCTGTACCCTTTTAACATGCTCATGGCACGTTATTCCATAGCATCAACCAAAGGGGAGCTGATGAAGTAACCTAACTATTTATAACCCTGGAACTAGGTGTGTGGATTAACCAGGAGTTAAGAATTTATGTAAGGTCAGTAACTTTTTTAATTGAATGTCCCTGGTGATATGTTTATTGACAAGGTGTTGATGACCTGCTGCAGGATTTATTTTCAGCAGGAGACAGCTCCTCGGGAAGTAGAGGTTGAAACAGGAGTGTGGAAAATGTAATTCCTTCATGGTTTAAGGCTAAATCCTGTGGGAAGTGGAATAGGTTTCATTGATTCAGTATTTTATCTCATTTTGTTTTGTTTCATGGTAATGCAGATTTGTAGAGATGAGACATTGATGTTGTAACCTGAGATTAATTCTTTACCCCATACCACTGCTTACCCCTCCAGCACCTCAGGACCTGGCACCCCTGTGGGATCAGGCTTCCATTTCAGCTCTGTGAGATCAAAGTTTATTTCAGTGAGACAAATCACTGCTACCTGAATTGCACTCAGCACAGAAGGCAGTTGGTGTTTTGCAGATTTGCCCCATATGCTCACGAGGAAAAGTAACAGCTCTTTTCTTGCAAAAAGGGGGATTTTTGTTTCAAGCAAAGCGTCAAGTGGAGCAAGCTGGGGGAGGAAATTTGGTGTCCCTTTGAAGAACAAAGAGAACTCCACATCTTCTCTTCCTGCATGGTTGGAGTTCTGTGTGCACCGTGTCCACTGCAGAGCATTCAAAGATGAAAACCTAAGTGAAATTAAGAAAATACTTATTTCATTCCTCATTAAGGGAAAAATTAAGTAGAGCACATCAGTGTGTCTACCATGTCACATGCCTTCTGGATAGATTGCCTCACTATTTCTAGTTAAGCCCTAGGTTTAAAAAAAACCAAAAAAAACAACAACAAAAAACCAACCAAACAAGCAAAAAAAAAACCCACAAAAAAAACCAAACCAAACCAAACAAAACAAAAAACCCACAAAAAAACCAAAAACCAAAACAAAACAATAAAAACCTGAAACAAAAAAAAAAAAAACTGAAAAAAACCCAACAAAAAACCAACAATACTGCCAGCAAAAAACCCTTGATATTTGATATGACAGTGTTCAAGGATCTAAGAAATACAAGAAAATCAATAAAAAATACTTATTTCCTCTGGGAGGAAAAAAATTCAAAGCAAATAGTTTTAGAAATTCTAAACTATTAGGCATGGGTCAAGTTGGTGGCACAGACCATGCTACATTTATTAAGCCACAAACAGAATCTCTGTTAAGCAACATAACAAGCCTATGATTCCAAAATGTTGAAATTAGCACTGATTCAATTCCTGCCATGAGTTCATGCTCAGAATAAGTATCTCAATCTCCATGCTGGAGAGGTATATTTTCTGAAGTAGCACTTTTTATTGCTTTGGGGGTTTTTTCCCAATCTTTTAGAATGGTCTTCTCCAATGCTGAAATGTGTCTGACTGCACAGGAGATCTCTGGAGCCAGGTCCTCCAGAGCACCCTTTGCTGTGTCCATGTGGACTTAGGCCCCAGCATCCATCCCTCCCTACATCTGAAAATGTTTTTGGCAAAACATGTTGGCCAGCATCTGTGAGCAGTCAGAAAATCACCTGGGCAAAGAGGTTTTAGCTTCCTGCAAAGGTTCCCAGGCTGTACTGTGTGATTTCCCTGTGCTTCCACTGCCCTCACAAGAATGTGCTGGGCAGCATTACAGTGCTTCCTGCGTAACCTGGAGCTGTGCTCTGTTTTCTCTGTCTCTCTGCCTGCTGCCCTGGTGCCCAGGATCACTTTCTCTTTGACAAGCCCGTGTCCCCTCTGCTGACATGTGCTGGGATGGCCCGTGACTGGCCGGACGCCAGAGGGATCTGGTAGGTTCTGTGACCTGCAGGCTCCTGTCTCCTGCCCAAAGATCGTCTTACAAACCTCCTTGCTCGTCCTAACCCTGCATGAACTCCAGCCCCACGCTCACAGCATGCCCAGTCTGCTTCAAAAGGAGAAATGTTTTAATTCCCGGGGCTGAAAGCAACCCTGTTCTTCCAAATGAGCTGGATAAAAAGGAGACAGGGAAGTTGGACTTCCTGCTCTCTTCTAGGTCTGTTTCTACTGCCCCAACACACTTGGTATTGAGCCCAAATACAATATCTGCTGTGGAGATGAAGGGGTAACAGCTCTGAGAGGAGAACACAAACCAACAGGACAGGATGGGGCAGCTGTGCAGTGCACAGCTTCTGCATCCACCCTGCTGCTCTGCAGGCACTGCCACGTGCTTTAACCCTGAAAAAACAGGCAAAAAGCATGCTAAGGAATCACCTAGTGTGAAACATGATCACCCCAAAACCCAGTGACCTGCTGGAAAACTGGGAGGATTTTTAAAATTTCAACAAGCTTCTTATGAGCTTTACCAAGGTGCAGATTCTTTGGTCCTTTGACCAATGAAGTCTGAAGAAGACGAAAAAGGCAAAGCTTGAAGCACCCATTCATTGTCTCTACAAAAATCCAGAAGTACCAGCAGCATAAATACTATCCAGGATTTTCCTGAATAAAACAGCCCTGGGTTTTGGCTTCTTTTACATGTGACATATCAGGGAGAATGGAAGAAAAAAAAATTAGTGTGATTGCAAAGTACCTCTGTGAGCCACATCTTGAAAATCTCCCTTTCTGTTGCAAAATATTGCTGTCAAAAGGAGTGTGTACATTGTGGAAATAATTTTGCTTTGATGGTCCTGTCCTTGTCATGGGCTGCAGGACCATTGCCGCTAAGAGCACTGTCAGCAATGGCACAATTTAAATATATGGTCCTGACAGCAATGGGGACACTTGCTGAACTAAAAGGGGAGGTGAGTTAGGCCAAACCCAGACTATTTATAAAACCCTCCCTCAGCATTAGGGAGGGACTGAGGAGGAGGGGAGTGGAGCTGGCCTCACCCCAGTGCCAGGGCACAGGATGTTTGCACCTGCTCAGCATTGCACTGGCCAGCTCCAACTGCAAAGAGAAAAAGGAGAGGCAGCAAAAGACCAGCTGAAAGTCAGGCTCTCAGTGATCTTGAACTTTCACTTTCATGTGCCTTGAACCTGGTGGTATTTCAGGGCTGGCACAAACGAGTCTGATCCCATCCATCACCCTCCACGTGCTGGAGGAAGGCAGTAGTAGGAGCAGTAGTAGAGGAGAAGCCAGGAGAAGTCACCCAGCGCTTGGCAAAGCCAGCCCTGCCTGCCTGTTTCAGGCAGGAGTGGGTTTCCAGACCACAACAGCATGATGTGAGCAGGAAACTCTGCTCACACTGTGCCCAAGAGGCCCTGTAATGCCACAGGCATGAGGGATCCAGTGCTGGAACCAGCCCCAGTCCCTCACTGCAGACAGCAGCTTGATTGTGACACATTTAACATCTCTGCTGTTTGGAGTGACAAAACTAAGGATGCTGACAGTTATTTCTCAGGGCTTGCCTTTTTAAAGATATTTTTTTTTCCTCTCCTTTTGACCAGGCACAACAATGAGAAGACATTTCTCATTTGGATTAATGAAGAGGACCACACCAGGGTGATCTCCATGGAGAAGGGTGGCAACATGAAGCGTGTCTTTGAAAGATTCTGCCGTGGATTGAAAGAGGTAGTGTCTCAGTGAGTTCATTATTCCTGTTTGCTCACTGCTGTCACCCCTGCTTACTGTGGTTCCCACTCAGCTGACATCTCCAGGGGCAATGAAATGAAGTCACATCAGTCCACACAGCAACCCACATCAATACAAGCAGGAAATGTGGGCAGATTAATAGCTGAGTTGTAGGGGGGAAAAAGTAATTATCCTTTTTTTTTTTTTTTTTTTTTTCCATTTGGTACCTGCAAACTGTGGGAAGTCATCAAATTTTTTTTTTTTTTTTTTTTTTTTTTTTTTTTTTTTTTTTTTTTTTTGCCACTTGGTACCTGCAAACTGTGGGAAGTCATAAATGAAGCACTTCGTTTGGACTGTTTGATTTGCTTGATTGAAGACTTCATTTGGCCCATCCTCCTGGTTCTTATTTCTGAGGCTGGGAGCAGAGTGGAAGCTGCTGAGGTTGTGGACAGGACTCAGGGTTTAGGACCCACTGTTTTGGGGAGATATGGGGGTTTGTGATTAAAATACTAAGAACTGATAGTCAGGGCTCCTGGGTATTATTTTGGTATAGCTAATGACAATGATAAGAAAGCTTCCTGGGACAGGGTATGGGTTAAAACAGTTTTGCCCAGACAGTCCAGGTCTTGCCCTCAGCAAGTCTCTGGGGCAGCAAATCAGGTCTGGTTTCCCACCATCTGTTGTGTTACCCTCACAAAACACAGAAATTGTCTCAGGAGAGTAATTTATTCTGTATCCTCCTGCAGACCTGAAGTGCTCAGCTATATTCACAGGATTCTTGTGAGCATGAGCTGCTTTATGCAGCCAGTTCTCCTCAGGGGGGGATGAGAACTGAACTGAAATGGTATTGGGTTTGCACAAGCACAGATGAGTGAACAGAGAACCAGGTTACTCAAAGGGCAGTAGACCCTTGTGATTTTCCTGCTGATAATTATTTCACTCTCCTGTCAATTCTTGTCAGAGACCTACTAATGAGAAGTTTTATCCACAAGCTGGGTTGTCTCCTTCTAAAGGAAGGGTGGCACTTAGAGGTCAAATGTTCTCTTCAATGAGTCATGACATCAGCTAGAAAACTGCACAAAACTCAGGCTCAGCTCCCTCTGTTTGCTTCGTAGTGTTTGAGTCCTTTTGGGGTCCTTCCTTATAAAGGAAGGGTGGCACTTAGAGGTCAAATGTTCTCTTCAATGAGTCATGACATCAGCTAGAAAACTGCACAAAACTCAGGCTCAGCTCCCTCTGTTTTGCTTCATAGTGTTTGAGTCCTTTTGGAGTCCCGTGTTGTAAAATTGGTACAAAATTACTGAGTTAAAAACAAACGGCAAAAGCCACAACTCTTAAGTGAAGATGTGCTCCATGGGCCAAGGCTTCACCAAAACACCACGACAGGGAGTTTGCTGGTGAAGTGACCAAGAGTCTGCAAGACAATTTTTTGGACTGTACTTTTTTCTGACCCAGAGATGGGGCAGCTGAGAGATGTTTTAAAAACTTGACTCCATTTTCAGTCTCATGAGAAGGGTGAGGCAGTACAGATGTTATAATTCACTCCATCACAATCAGAAGCTCTTTCCTAATTCCAATATATTCCAATGTATTTCCTAATTCCAATACACTGCAAGTGTTTCTTGGCCTGTCAGCTTTAGCCAGGCCATGCTGTACATGCCTTAAAGCCAATCATGTAAAATCACCCCTCAGGGTCCTACTGCAATGCATCTTTCACAGCTCTGTTTCCCCAAAGCATCCAGTCCTATTTGCAAGGCCATCCTCTGAAACTTGTTTCCAGCTCCATTTCTCTCTCAGCAATGTCTGTCCCGTTCCATGGCATTTCCAATCAGCATTTCTTGTCTCAATGTATGCACACTGTGTGAGCCTTGTGTCAGGCTTTGAGAATTCCTATGAATCCATTTCCCACATTAGCAGTCACTAGAAGGTGGTGAACAAATCTTCTGGCTACCTGAGGAGTGCAAACATTTGTATCACACAAACATCACAGACCAGACTGCACCCAGGTGTGAATTCCTGCCACTCCAATGGCACCTGACAATAGGACACCTGCAAATCTGCCCTTTTTGTTCTGTTTCTGTGCTGGCACCCAGGTGGAAAGGCTGATCAAGGAGCGGGGCTGGGAGTTCATGTGGAACGAGCGCCTGGGCTACGTGCTGACCTGTCCCTCCAACCTGGGCACGGGGCTGCGTGCAGGAGTCCACGTCAAGCTGCCCAGGCTCAGCAAGGTACACGGCACTGAAAAGGGGCAGAAGTGACATAAACGTGACATGATTTAAATGTGACATAAGCCAGCTCTCCTGGGGTGTAAAGGAGAGGAGGAGAAATGACAGCTTACGGCAACTGCACATTAAAAGGATGCATGTAACAAGGTCTGGGGATAAGCTAAGCTGTAGTCCTGAAAATTGCTGTATTGCCACTGAAATACATGGAAATCAATATGACTGGTTTCCATAAATCTGCTTAGCAGGAAGCCCCGAAGAGGGGCTGTACCTGAAGGAGTGAGAGCACTCTCCACCTCTGCCTGTCTGGCAGTGCTGTAAGGACCGCAGCATCACTCTGCCCAGCACACACAGTGGAAGGCAGTAAGCTCAAGGCTGTTTCTCCCCACAGGACCCCAGGTTTTCCAAAATCCTGGAGAACCTGCGGCTGCAGAAGCGTGGCACGGGCGGGGTGGACACGGCAGCCGTGGCTGACATCTATGACATCTCCAACCTGGACCGCCTCGGGCGCTCAGAGGTACGCTGCCCTTCCTGGGGCTTCCCTCTGTGCTCTCCTCTTGCGTCTTAGCTGAGATCTCTGCTGGCATGGGCCAGCTGCTGAACCTCTACAGTTTTCACTCCTCGTGAACCTGGTCCAGTGGAAATGTTGCTGGAAGAAATTTTGATGTTCATGAAGTGGTTGATAAATGCTCCTGTCCTGGCAGGGAAAAAAGCCAGCCCTGAGCACGCTGCAGAAACATGACATGTGCTGGGGATGTCCATGAGGGTATGCAGGTGCTGGAAGGAAGCAGGCACGGAGTCCACACAGGGACTCAGGCACTACAGCAAGAGTTGGTGAAGGTGTTGTGTTCCCCTCACTACTGAGTCACAAACTTCCTCCATGGTTACACAGCACCACAAAGGCTTCCACCCCACAGTGACTGAGGAGTTGAGAGTTTTCACGTGTCCTCTGTGGCTCTCAGACAAGAGAGCTGTGTTGTCTCAGTTTGAAAAGCCAGGTGTTTGCTAAGGAGGGCAGGAGCCTCCCCTGAAATGGGAAATGCAAACCCCCTCCCTCTGAATTATTGTAATTTTGAAATTAAGGGGCTCTCAGGCAAAGATAGGGGAATAGAAATAACAGTTCTTCACCATGGAGGGAGGGTTGGCTGTGGGAGAGATAAAGAGCACTGCCCCACCTGGTTTTAACAGATGGTGGTAGAATACACACTTCTGCTTACATCTTGCAGGTATGCGTTTAAACCAGAGACTGAAATCAGGGCAAAGATTTAATAGTGAGCCCTGAGCCTTGCCTGTAGGGCACAGGCTGCAGGGAAGTGTGTGCACCTCCCATCTTTGCTGCAAAGCCATTTCAGTGAGAAGGAACATCTGTAGTGCCAGAGTGTGGAAATGACCCTGCAGCCTGGAGCAGCTGCTCCCCTCCTGGCAGCTCGGCTCCCACACCTCACTCCAGCCTCATGCTTCATGATTTCATGAGCCAGAGCAGCTCCCAGGAGCACAGCTCATGAGGATGGGGAGAAACAGCCGTGCCCAGGAGCTGCTGCTGCTCCCACAGCTCTGAGCCAAACCCATGGCTGTGGCAGGCTGGATATGGATGCAGGCTGCTCCTGATGCTGCAGCCCATCCTGGGGCCAATCCCATTCTAGGTAGCTTTTCCTAACAGAAAAACAATCCTGGGATAATGCACCTGGGTGACAACAGTGTTACCCCAGCCCACAGTGCCCTCCCTTCCTGGCTCACCTGCCGTGGGGCATCCCAGCCAGGTGACCACTGCTCTCTGATCCAGATGTGCCTCTGAATGCCCCCACAGCCACAGACAGACGTCTGGAAACTTCACACACTCAGGTTTAATGCAGGAACCCGTGCTCCTTTGGATCTAGAATGAAAAAAGTAACAGGAAACAAAATAAATAAGAGTGAAATACTATTAGGCTGCATTATTTGCCAAAGCAGCCTGTGACAAACACATCTATTAACACCTGAGACATCATCATGTGTGTTTTATATTAAAGTGGCATTAATAATAACAACCAGGATTGCACTGCATGAGCATTGAGTCCTGCTGACAGACAGCCTAAGCCTAGAAATTTTTGCGTATATGAAGAGTTCCACTAAAGTCAGTGATGCCTCCCACAGCAAGGATCTAAAGGATTAAGGCAAAAGATGAGACACAAGCCCTACCTTGGAGATTCTGAAATCTAAATAAGACAAGACATACTCAAGGGGATAAGAAAAGTTTTATTAAAGGATAAATTTTTTCAGCACGTAATTAAATAAATGCCATTATGTGGTAAATGTGTTTGCAGAACTGAATTATGCTCCCAAAGGTGCAAGTTAAAACTGTTTGTGTTCCTTCTCTGTTTCAGTTACTGGTCAATGCAAACTTAATATGAAATTTGTTTTCTTATGGAGGCTGCAAATTCGGTCCTCTGAATTCCCAACACAGCTAGTCTGTGAAGGACAATAAAATAAACTGCTAAGCCACTGAAATGCTTTATAGTAAAAACAAATCCCTTGAAAATCAGCAACTGTCTCAATAAAGAGACAATGGGATTTAGTCTTCACACTTGGTTTTAACAAGCCAGTCATTAAAGGCTGCTAATGAACCATTTCATGGAGATTAAGAAATACCAGCTTTATCTTGCTGCCTCACAGTGCCACAGGGTCTGTGGTCCCTAAATGTCACCTGTCTGCTGGGGACAGGGCCCCTTGTATTCTCCAGCAATTTTGAAACAGGTTACAAAGACACCAGCACCCCCTGCCATACAGAATTATGGATTTTGGGGCTGCTCTGGGCCTGGAGTGAATGCCACCCCTGGCAGTGTCACTGATGCACTGGAATGGCTGCCTAGGAGCTAGACTAGATTAAGTGAATAAAAATAGGTATTTATGAAAGGCCTTCAAAAGGTACAGCTTGGGCTATCAAAAGCCTCCAGTGGACCACACAAAAGGTCACGAGTTTTTCATAAAGGTAAAAGTTTGGTCTATTTGCATTTCAGGGGTTAATCTTCCAATTACAGCTTCAGGTAATGAAGTACTTTTCTCTAAGCTTTCCCCCCTCAATTCACTGTTGTTTGCATCTGAGACAATAAGGTGTCCTTGAGCTTCAGGCCTAGAGAGGAATTGTTCTGTCTGAATAAAATGGGAAAGCAGTAGGGAAAACAGGGTATGGAGTTTAGAATTTTACACTAAAGCAGTACAGGATCTGAAAAAATATAAAACCTAAATCCCAAGGCATTAGGTGAGGAGCTGGGAGCACAGGAGTGCTGAGCTGTGTGCTGAGCCTGGCAGGAGGAGCAGGCTGCTCCCCAGGACTCGGGGATCACCCCACAGGACCAGGGCCATGTGCAGGGGAAGGACAGAGCTGGGCTTTGGTGAGCCCCCTCAGGCACTGTCAATGTCCCTGGTGGTCCTGCCCTCCCCCAGTCCCAGCCACATCAAGAACACCTGTGAAAAATGACAATCACTTGGTTTTTAAAATTTTAAAAGTTTAATAGTAATGAAATGGTTATAAAAATAGTAAGGTAATTAAAGTAATACAATTTGAACATTTGAGATTAGGACAATATGAGACAATAAAAACAAAGAGTTACAGACAGTCCAGGTACCTGTTTCTCTCCCTCAGCTCCTGCCTGATCACCTTATATAGGGACTTTGCCCAGTTGGTTTGTTCCTCTGGGAGCACAGTTTGGTAGAAATAACTTCAGGGACCTAACTGAAAGCTTCTGCTGCCCGGGGCAAACAGGAGAAGGGAATTACTGTGGCTTTGCCCAATCCATACTCCCTGACTGTGGATGTCTGTGACCCTCCTCACTTTCAGCTTTTCCTGCTGTGGTGACAGCACGAGCCAACTTGCCACTCTTCTATTATGAGATGAGCTAGACCTTTTGATTGTTACTACAATTCTCTTCTTGTTGTAGGTGGAGCTAGTCCAGATTGTCATCGACGGGGTCAACTACCTTGTTGACTGTGAGAAGAAACTGGAAAGAGGCCAAGACATCAAGGTGCCACCCCCCCTGCCTCAGTTCAGCAGGAGATGAAGCTGCTGGTGATGGCCGCAGCTGAGGGTGAAAGTGGCTGCCATTCTGATGGAAAGGCACCCCTGTACATCTCTGTATAAATGCATTGTGTAATAAAACACTGCCTGACTACTGAGGTCTCCTCCGTGCCTGGCTGCACTGGCACAAACTGGTCTGGGTGCAGCTTTACTGGGGTTTACCCACACAACCACCTTGGGATGCTCTTTTTTGGGGGGACTGCTTCCCTTTCTTCGTTGGTGATAAGAAAAGTACCACTTCAGCTGTGCAAAAAGTAGACCTCTCAGACCTCTCTCTAACTCTATGCAGCACTTGCACTTCTGGATATATTTACAATGCCTCCTGTAAGCATCCTGCTCATTTCTGCCCTGTGCCCTTGGGCTGCAGCACCCTGGCCCAAAAACAGGCAGGGAAATGAGTTTGCTGATATTCTAGATCCCACCTAAACCTGCCCAGCTCCAGTCCCTCTCGGGATCTCCTCTGGTCTGGTCTGGTTGGGAAGATCCCGAGGTGTGTCTCTGTTAAAAGTCTCTTTTCCCCAACCCCGCAGCCAAAGAAGGAGTTGAAATGTCTTAAGTTGTCGTTCTCAGGGTTGTTTATTATTTCTTTATCTCAAACATTTTCTGTCTGGCCTGCCAAGGTCTGTTCTGCAGGTCAGTCTGAGGCACACCCACAGCCTCTCAGTCTGGTGCTGTCTTTTATACTAAAAACTACCTGTACCATGGTT
Source organism: Passer montanus (assembly GCF_014805655.1). Taxonomy (NCBI): domain Eukaryota; kingdom Metazoa; phylum Chordata; class Aves; order Passeriformes; family Passeridae; genus Passer; species Passer montanus. The sequence goes on along the minus strand of NW_024375145.1, from coordinate 2,053,201 downwards.
ACAATAATGTTCCAATACCCATCACCTGTGTTAGACAGTGACTTTCTACTCTAAACCAGTCTGTGAGTGCCAACATCACCCTGAACCTGGATGGCAGGGGGAAGAAAGAAGGAGGACAAGGCACTCCCAAATCCCTCCATTTTGGGACTCCTGACCCCCATGTACAGAATTCCAAACCCCCTGTACAAGGTTCAAACCCCCTGTACAGTGCTCCAAAGTTTTTCCCTTCACCCTGTGATTGCTACTACTATGCTAATTAAACTTTTGTGACCTGTAATTCTTCATATCAGGTTGGCAATTTGCTCCATGGGTTGAGATGGAATTCCCAGGTGTCTTTGGCTTCCTGCCAGGGTCTCTGAGCCATCCAGGGCACCCAGAGGGATGTCCTGGGTTCTGACAAGTCCCCTCCTGCAGCTCTCAGCTTCAGAGGTAACAGGGTCTGGCTCAGCTGCCACTCCCCAGAGTCCCTGAGGATGTGCTGCCATTCCGAGGGACATCTCCATGCTCACCACGGTCCATGTGCTCAGCAGCACAGTGGAAAGGAAAAAAAAAAACAGCAAAGTGCTGACATTCCCACTGATTGCTTATTTTTTGCATATGGAAACACAGCGTTTCACAGCCAGAACACCAGTTCCCAGGCAGGTCCCTGGGTGAGTCCTATCTACAGAGCTGTGGCTGCATAGCTGGCCCATAACTGGCTACAGAAAAGTCACAATTGGAAGCTAATTGAGAGCTGGATGGTGAATTAGCGGCTCTTGAAAATCAGCAGCATGGTGTGCTGGCTCAGAAGGAGAGCTGCTGAGGGTAGAGCAGGCTGGAGCTTCCATGTGATTACTGCTACATCCTCATCTATGCTGGGCACACTCCCTAGCATTTTGCTGCTGTCTTTCCAAATGGTGGTTAATAATAGTAATTCTGGGGGAGGGAATCAGACTATTGCCGATTCTGCATAGAAGGCAAATAAGCAAAACTGGAAAGGCTTCGCTGCTAGCCCTCCAAAACTCTCAGCTCAACACAAAATCCAACTGTGGGCCAAGTGTCCTCAGATTTTGGTCTGTATTTTGCTTTTCTCCTGCTGATGGGCAGCAGCACAATGTCCAGGGGGCTGCCCCTTGCTAACAGCATCCCTGAGGGGCTGGTATGGGGGTGATGGCTCTCTCAGTGCCTTTGACAGCCTGGAGGATGAGAAGCGTCACTCACCAGTCAATCCACTGATGGTATTACAGCAGGGCTGCTCTTCAGAGAGCATTTTGCAGTGGAAGTGGGCTGCTGGAAGCCTCGTGGGGTGCAGCAGAGGCACAGCCTGGCAGGAGAAGGCTAAGAGGGAACCTCAATGCTGTCCACCACTGCCTGCAGCAGGGGAAACCAGGCTCAAGGCTCTCCTTGGGGGTGCAGAGTGACAGGACAGGAGGCAACAGACCCAGGATGGGACACTGGGAATTCCTGTCACTTATCAGAGAGCCTGCCCTGCAAGGGTGGACAAATGTTGGAACAGACCCAGAGATACCCAAAACTCAGGGAGCAAGGCTCTGATCCACACTGGGGCTGGGGTGGGATTGGTGGGTGTTTTGGGACAGAACACCCCCAGAGCCCCAGCCTACACAAAGGTGTGATCCCTGGCTGAAACCAGCACTGCAAAATGCCTGAGATGAGCAGTGCCCTGGCCACCCCAAGCTCTGACCAGACAGGGAATTGTGAGTCTGCACAAAATAGGGACACCCAGGGATGACCTACTCCCTGCTCTGCTCCAGCTGTGGCATTCCCTGTATTGCTGGCTTCCAAGCATGTCCCTCACTACCAAAATACTCCTCCTCACGTGGATTATTTTGCAAAGGCTTGTTGTCAGCCACATTTTCCACTTCTGTGACTTTTGTCTCTCTCCATCACCTCTACACAGCTAGCGAGAGCAACTCGACTGCTTCACATGAATGGTGCATTTTCATTCTTCATCCCAGATTGCTAATTAATATTTTAAATTAAACTCGGACAGTGACGAGTCAATGCAGGATGTCTTTGCTCAGTCCTACTCCCCCATGACAATGCTCAGTGCAGTTTTCTGCTTGCTTGGAGCCCATTCTCTGAGTGGAGCCCATCTTGGCGATGAGGTGTGGGGAGCAGGGTTTGTGCCCCTCAGGACCTTCAGGGGCAGCTGGAAGGTGGCTGGATTCAGGAAAATGAACATATCCATGTGGAGCAGAGCAGCATGCACCGTGCACAGTTTGCTTCCTGCTGCTCCTTGAATGCTGCAGCAGAAAACAAACAACATGAAAGGCTGTGTGCCCACACAAAGGAAGAAAAGCATACAGATAATGACTCAACAAGAAAATATTAAAGGTTCAAAAGCTGGGTTAGTGCACTAACTCTTGACATAAAATGCTACTTCTTGTTTCTCATATTTATTTTCTCCATGCCACAAGTACTGCACTGGTGAGACCCTTTTCTGCCAATAAAACTCTTTCCTGATAGACTCTGTTTCTCTACAAATCTTTGAAATGTATTTGATTAAGTGCCCCAGGAGCTATGTGCCATGCCTCAAGCACTTCTCTAAAGCTCTTGACAAAGCAACCAGGGATCAGCAGAAATAATCTCTCAGGTCAAGCTCCATCAAAGCCCAAATGCATCAAAGCCCACCTGTGCTCCATTAGGCAGTTCACCGAGGGTGAGAACTGGGCAGGAATTTCCCATTACAAGACAAGAGAAAGCAGGCACTTTAGATGAGATATTGGGAAGGAACTGTTTCCTGGAAAGGTGGGCAGGGCTGGCACAGGGTGCCCAGAGCAGCTGGGGCTGCCCCTGGATCCCTGGCAGTGCCCAAGTCTCCAGTTTTCTCTGGAAACACCAAAGCCAGAAGGAAGCAGACACCATGAGGAATGAGTTACAGCTAATATTTATATCCAGAATTACTTTACTAATGAGATTCACTGGAATGCAATTTAAGAGCTGCATGCTCATCTCTCTCCTGCAATGCCTCTTGCAGTCTGCCTTCAGCCTAAGGTTTAATTAAAAGACTAAAGACTTAAACAGTCACTTCTTTTTTCTACAAAAATGCCTGTGGGAAACACCAAAATGCACTGCATATGGCACAGAACTCCTACCAAGCCCAGTCTCCCAAGAGGGCACAGTCACCTACTGCCCAGCCTAGTGCTGATGACTGATACCACATTTTTAATTCACTCTGAATTATTACACAAAAACATTTGGCTCCTAATGAGAAAAAATCAGTTACATTACAGTCATAAGTCTATCAGTAAACAAGGGTAATGAAAACATATTTTTATCTATCCCACTGTTCAGGGAACTTAGGTGGACCCAGCAGAGAAGAAAAATAAATTATGCCAGTTATTTTTTAGCCATTTTATGTCTATTCTGCTTTGAATATGCTGTAAGTTGGCAGTGTACACCTTTAAGAGGTATCTGTCTTAGCTCTCATTCTCTCATACCAGTTTTATGCTCTGAACCAGCATTTGGGCTTTGAAATCACTGACAATCTACCTGGTACTTGGCCATAACTGCATGAAATACTGGCATTTTTAAAAATTATTTGTATTTATTTTATTTTTCTGTAGAAATGAGGAATTTATCCTTTTCTTGACCAAGAGGAATATAAGAAGTTAGTAAGACTGGAAAGAATTGAGCACTCTCCCTTGCTGATCCCTCTGCCAAGGAACCTGTACCTCTGCTGCAGTTTCAGCCTGTTTTTTCTCCTTTTCTCTGTGAAGTGCAGCAGTTTTTCAAAGGACAGCCAATCCTGCAGGAAAGGCCATTGTATCCAAACCCATTCCTCCTTTGTCCTTTCATACCTTCAATCCTAGAAATTACAACTTTGTGATCTGAAGACGCAAGCTTAAGTGAAGTGCTGGGCAAATCCAGCTTAAATTTATTAATCTCCTCACTGTGGGTTTCTGGAAAAAACAAAATTACATTCTCCTGTGAGAAAACAATGTTTTCTGCTTAACAGGCAGCCACCAAAGCTAAAACCAGGGAAAATTCTTACGCTGTCCTGACAGCGCACGTCTAACACTCCCACTTGAGCCACATTTCTCAGACTGTCATTTTGACACAAGAATAACTAAAACAGCAGCTCTGCAGTGGAAAACATCCGAATAAAATAACTGACCACACACCTTAACCTTCAGAGGCTTCAGTTCATCCAGCCACTTAAGCATTTCCCTGAACATAAATCAATAAGTACCTGAGGTGACCCAGAAACAAAAGTTGATGAAGCAACTTATTCAAGCTGCTGTTAAATATCCTGAGGGAGTCCCAGCTGTGAAAGACAGGACAGCACATTTAGAACTTCATCAAAGCAGAGAGAAAGCAAGTTGCAGGAGCAAAAGGGACCTCACGCTGTGGCTGAGCTGTAACTACATCAGCGAAGAAAGTGTTTTTAATTTTAAAAAGACATACTGGTCCCTTCTGGCTTTATTTCCTGGCTTTCAAACGGCGTTCATTAGTTATTTTTTTATCTGCAATCAGCGCTAATTGCTCTTAAAGGCGTGCTCGTCCTGCCAGGCAGCGGTGCAGTGCAGAAAACTCTAGGAGCACACCTCCCTCTAGTGGGCTCAAAACCCCGGAAAATCGGCAAAACCCGCGAATTCCTCTAAGGTGTTCGGGATAACTACTAAAAAAAGTGTAATATTCTTTATATATATTTCATATAGCATATGTATAACGCGTATCTTTATAATACCAACCAGGGAGCGTCATGGAGATCGAGTGAAACGCTAAAAACACAAGATGCAAACACAAAAACACTAAAAACACAGGCAGCCTGACTTGGGGCAAAGGGGAAGCATTACTTGGCTCACAAACATTAATTTCAGCTGCGGAGTGTCCTCCTCCGAGAGCACAGCCAGGGATTCACCCGTCACCCCTCATTTTATTACTATTACATTTTTAAAAGTTTAATAGTAATAAAACGGTTATAAAAATAGTAATATAATTGGAATAGTAAAGTTTGAACATTTGAGATTAGGAAAATATGAGAGAATAAATACAAAGAGATAGGGACGTCCGGGTACCTTTTTCTGGGCAACACAAACCCAAAAAAGAACCCCATTAACAGAGGATTAACCCTTAAAAACAATTGCCTGTTACATATTCATACCTTTCATACATGATGCATAAATTCCATTCAAACACAGGATTCTGTCTGGTCACTGTCAGCTTCTTAATCCTGATGCCGTCTTCATGTCTGAATAAGGTGGGAAGAAGTTAGTTTTCTATTGATAAGGGAGCCATAAATTCCCTTTCTCTGAAAGATTTAGGTGTCCTGTGGCTGCTATCTGGTGCCAGTCCTTTCTTAAACAAATGTCTTGCACAGCATCGTTTCTATTTTAACATTATGTTATAACCTGAAACTATGTTTAATACACTACTTAGGAAAATTAATATAGCACAACTTTCTAGCATAATACAATATGTAATACTTGCGAAAAGCCAATCATAAAATACATATTTTTCACAAACCCCAAACCCTGTGCTGGGCTGGTACCCCAAAGCTGTGCTGGGCTGGGACCCCAAAGCTGGGCTGGGCTGGGACCCCAAAGCTGGGCTGGGCTGGGAGCCCAAAGCTGCGCTGGCCGAGCCCAGAGCCCAGAGCCCTGTGCTGGGCCCAGCCCCGCGGGGGCAGCAGGGCAGGGGGGATTCTGCCCCTCTCCCCTCAGCCAGAGCCCACCTGCAGAGCTGCCCCAGCCCTGGGCCAGCCCAGCAAGGAGCTGGAGCTGCTGCAGCCAGGCCGGAGGAGGCTCCAGGCTGGGCAGAGCACGGAGCAGCTCTGCTGGCAGCAAAGGCTGCCACAGCTGCCATTGCTCAGCCGGGCAGGAGAAGCTTTGGGCTGAGCTCAGGGCGGCCTTGCAGGGCCTGCAGGGGCTGCAGGGAACATGGACACAGACAATTGCCAAGGGCTGCAGGGACAGCACCCAGGGAATGGCTGCCAGGGCCAGAGGGCAGCAATGGCTGGGATCTTGGCAATGGCAATTGTTCCCTGGCAGGGTGGGCAGGGCTGGCACAGGGTGCCCAGAGCAGCCGGGGCAGTGGAAGCTGTCCCGGCATGGCGCGCTCCCCACAGCCCCTCACGCACCGCCTGCCCGGCTCCCGCTCCTCCTCTTCCTCCTCCTCTTCCCGTCCGTCATCACCGTGCGCGGTCCAGCCGTGCCGGAGCCTTTCCCAGAGCCTTTCCCGAGGCCTTTGCCGGGCCATGACCCGCTGGGCACGGCGGATCGCCCCGGCCGGGGCGCGGGCGCTGCCCGCCACCCCCTGGGAGCAGCTGGCGCCGGGCGGGGAAACGGAGCCGCCGCGGGCAGCCAGGAGCCGGAGGAGGAAAAAGGAGTACGAGAACCAGGACGTGAACGGGTTCGCGGCACACCGCGGGGCCGAGGAGGAGGAGGAGGAGGCGCGGAGGAAGGACAGGCGGCGGGAGAGCAGGAGGCTGAGGAGGCAGGAGAGGAAGAAGAACGCCATGGTGAGTGCTGCCCTCAGAGGCGGCAGGCGGGGAGAAACCTTTCCCTTTCTGCTCAGCGTTGGGGATTGTGTCAGCGGGGCATGAACAGTGCGGACAATTACACCCTTTGTAGTAAAATGTGTCGGGTTAAGGCTCGAGGGATGCCCGTGACAGCGTGTCCAAAGCAATCTAATCAAAGCAATACAATTACAATCTCTTAATTCCTAGTAAAGCTCGCACAGTCTTCACTCTGTGGGGAAGAGACAATTCAGCTGATCCCACAGATTACGATGGAGTCTTCCCAAACTTCTCCTCATTCCTAACCCACTCTTATGCTGTTTAGATTACTTTTGGGTGGAAATTCAGTGATTTTAGTCACACATCTTACGGGTGGTCTCGCCTTGGGAGTGGGCACTCAGGCCAGCACTGAGCTAACCCTGGGCTGGGACGTGGTCAGTCCAAGGACAGGGATTTCACCACAGGTGCTGATCCCGCAGAACATCCTCCTTTATCTCCCTTGCCTTTCAGCTGCTGTGTGGCTGCAAGGTGCCCCCAGGTTCCTTCCTCTGAAAGGGTTTGGGCAGAGCTGTGGGGTCTGTGCCCTGCTTCACCCTGCTGTTAGTCCTGCCTGGATTGTGCTCTGTGTGTGTGGGGCTCCATACAGGGAGTACCCACTGTATTTTTCCCTGAAATTTCCCCTTTTAACCCCCATTTTCTCACTAGGTTGTTAAAAGAGAGCCCCATGTGGGAGGCACAGGTCTCTCTCTCCATGTGCTGCAGTGGGGCTCAGCAAGAGCTCAGCCCTCCCTTGCCACAGGCACAGCATGTTTCAGGTGAAAGATGTGAAGTTTGGGACAAAAGGTGGCTTCCAGCTCCAGTTGTAGCCTTTAGCCTGGCTCTGCCTTCTGAGGAGTCCTCAGCTCCTCTTGGTTCCTGGGTGAAGCTAACCCAGGTAATTTCAGTGTGTGATTCATCAGTGTGTTGCTGGTTAAAGGAGGAAAGTGCCCAAGTTTTGTGGTTTGATGGCACAGCATAAATTCTCTTCCTGGCTGCTTTTTCCTGGGGACAAAATGGTGTTTACTCCTCAGGGCCCTCTGAGGCTGGGATTTCCAGGTTTTGAGTGCCACTCACAGGACTCATCACTGGATTTTCCTCTTCCCAGGTGTGTTTTCACTGCAGAGAACCTGGCCACGGCGTGGCTGATTGCCCTGCAGTGCTGGAGAGCCAAGACATGGGGACGGGGATTTGCTACCGCTGCGGATCCACGGAGCACGACCTCAGCAAATGCAGAGCCAAGGTGGATCCAGCTGCTGGTGGGTCTCAGGAGTTTGTGCTCCTGTGGAGTGCTTGGGCCTGAATTGTCTGACTGCTGACCCTGAAGCTTTGTGTGTTAGAAATTTAACTTTTACAGTGTTAACAGGGAGCCTGACAGTAATTAATATCATGAAGTGATTAAAATATTGTCTTTGCACTGTCTTGGGTCTGTGACTTCACCAAGGTTTGGATGTGGACCATAAACCCTGTGGAATTTTGCAGGGCCATTTCCATATGCCAAGTGTTTCATCTGTGGTGAGATGGGACATCTGTCAAGGTCGTGTCCAGATAACCCCAAGGGGCTCTATGCTGAAGGTGAGTGTACTGAATCACTAAATTTAGTAGAATTAAATTTCTGTGTCCTTCTTACCTAACACAGAACAAAGTAACACTGCAGGAGAATGAGAATGTGGCTAAAAGGAATTCCTGCAAATCTCTCAGTAAAGCAGAGTAATTCTGGGAAATTCATTGCCAAATAAATTACCTGGGGATTTCTGTTTTAAGTGTAGGTTTAGTATGAAATGACAGGATGGGGTGCAAAGTATGGGACTCTGCTTGTGCCTCAGCAGCAGGACATGCACCAAGGAGCAAAATCCTGTGTGACAGAAGGCAGAGTGTGTTTACATGCACCCGTGGTGGTTGCAGGAACATTCTCACACAGTAGCTTAAAATTCTGGGAGGTGGCAAAACACAGGCTCTCACTAAAGGGAGAGCATCTTCAGTCTGAGTAACTTTAGGGGGAAATGAGGTCTTACCTTTGAAAGCTTCACTCCTCCGTTGGCTCCAACAGCCAGGATTCTGCCTCTTGCTGTTTCCCAGCACAAAGGTGGGGTCTTGGCAAACTCCAGAGGGTGATCTTGCAGCACAGCTGAGGTGGGACAAAAATCACCTTGCTTTCAAGTGTTTGTGTTGTGGAATTGTGTATTGTGCACAATTTCACATCTGAGCTGCTGCCTCTCAGGAGCCCCTGTGAATTTTATAAGTTACTTCGAGTATGTATTTCAGCAGAATTCAGCCTGTTTTTCAAAAAGAGAGCTTCCAGCAAATCAGAAATACCCAGTAAGCAGTGGCTGGAATGTGTGGTGTGTGGTGCTGTACAGCACAGTGTGATCCCTCACAGGCACAGAGGAAGGGTGGTTTTTTAGGTGTTTTTTGTGTATTTTGTGATGTTCTTTTCCCCTCAGACGAGTAACACCTTTCTGTGTGAACAGGTGGGGGCTGCAAGCTTTGTGGCTCTGTGGAGCACTTCAAAAAAGACTGCCCAGAGAAGCAGAATGCAGGTGAGCTGCTGGGGTGTGGGTGGCTGTGGGTCCAGCAGGGCTCAGCTGCTGCTCTGTGGCCAGGGAAGAGGCTGTGGGAAGAGAGCTTGGAAGCAGCAGAGGTGACCTTTTGTTGGGACACTCGGGGAGGGTGTGGAGGAGGCAGTGAGTTGCAGTGCAAAACTAAGATAATTATTTTTTAAAAACAGAAAGGTCATCTTGTATGTATCTGAAGGCCGCATGAAATAATCTGTATTTTTTTTGGCTAGTAATTGTGCTGCTGTTCCAGTCTGGCAGCTGTTCAGCAGAACTGGCTGCAGCTTTTTGCAGATTTCAGTGTGCAGTGGTGGGGCTGAACCCGGTGCAGGGTTGAGGTGTGTGCAGGGAGGTGTGCCAGGCACCCAGGACAGGGACAAGGAGGATCTGTCCAGCTGGATTCACTGCTTCCTTGCATCTTCCTCTGCTGTCCATGTGGGTGGAAAAATTAAATTAGATACCCCAAACCACCACTGTCCTACAGAAAGCAAAGCATCAAAAAAGGGTTTGAAGAATGATCCTCTTACTGGAGCGGTGACACAATTGTGTATTTTTTTACTTTGTTTCTGTGACATTTAGTTCATGTACCACCTAATATTAAGCCACTTTGGTGAAATTTATGTAAGAAATATTTGTGGCATTCTCTATATCTGATCCTACCTTTATGATATTTTTAGGTCTCACACCATATGTAGGATTCTAGGTGTGTGCTGCTTTGCCAGTTTAGGATGGGTCAGATTCAGTCTGAATTGGTATGACAGAAGTTTATGACACCAAAAGACTCTGAAATTGCCCCAAACTCACCTGCAAGCAGCCAGGCTGTGCCCAGTTGAGTTTTAGAAGTCTGTAACAAGATGTTTTTCTCATTTTTTTCTGGTAAGTTTAGCATCTATAATGAGGACTGTACGTGCTGCTTGTTTTACTAAGGGACTTCTTTCCAAACTAGCACCACTGGTTAAAAACAGTTTATGGTAGTTTTGGGGTCCCCAGGATGAAGGAGGTATGATTGAATCTGGCTCCATATTCTTAGAAGGCTAACTTATTATATTATGATATTATTGAAGAATATGATACTAAAACTATACTAAAGATAGAGAAAGGTTTCAGACAGAAGGCCAGAAAAAATTATAATAAAAATTCATGACAGACCAGAGTCCCGACACGTCTGGACTGGGATTGGTCAGCAAGTAAAAACAATTTCACGTGCTGGGTAAACAATCTCCAGATCACATTCCAAGGCAGCACAACAGGGAGAAGCTGAAGCTTCCCAGCTTCTCAGGGGAAAAGAGCCTGGCAGAGGGATTTCTCATGAGGATATCTTGGTGACCTGTCCCTGCAGAGCAGGTGACAGTCGGGCGCTGGACCCCCGGCCTGAGCGCGGACCACGAGGACGTCGCGGCCGCGCCGGCGCCGCAGGGAGCACGGCCCAAGGCACCCAAGGTTGTCACTTTCTGAGAGCTCCTGCCTCTCAAGGAGTTCTGAGCTGCTGCACTGGAGTGCTGATGACAGAGAGCGGATCCAGAAAATCCAGCCAGCTGCAGAGGAACTGTTGGTTTTCTGTCTCCCCTCGTTTTCCCAGTTTGCCTCCCGAACTTGCCTGGCTGGGAACAACAGGAGCACAGCAAGTGCCTGTTTTATTAAAGGATTTGTGGGTGTTTGCTAAAGGTTCTTGTCGGATTCTGGTTTGGTTTTTGCCTTTTCCTTTCAGGAACAATGAACTTATTCCTCCGTATGTTACAGCTTGTGCAGTCTCATGGTGGGGTTACAGATCAGCCCTGTGGGCTGCCGAGCTTGGGGTGCAGTTCCTGATGGTTGTTGGTGTTATTATCAACCATTAACCTGGTTGGTGATGCACACTGGGTCATTTCAGTGTGTTCACTGACAGAATCCAGCCCTTCCTCTGGAACCTCTGGTGAAACACACCCCTAAGGAATGTGAGAGGCATTCTTAGTTTATTTACTTTTTTTTTCAAAGAAAATGCTCAAAAATCTGCAGTGTTTACACACCTTGGTGAGCTGGGAGTAACCTGTTTTTTTGTAAAAAAAAAAAAACAACTAGTGGATATTAAACAGAAAAATTAAGCAACCAACTCCAAACAGAGTTCTTGCCTCCACCAGTACTACTGGAGAAGTGCACCCTGACAGTTTTCTTGCAGCCAAAGAAAAAATATGGGGAATTAAATTATGTGGAGATAATTTATATTTGTACAGATAATCATTTTAAATAAAACGTTGCTAAAGAATGCAGTGGTTGGAGGTCATATTTTAGATTTCTTAGTGCTGCTGTGGAGACTGAGATTGGAGGAGTGTGTTCAGTTTGTATTAATCAGAGCACACTTTTAAATGGGGAAGAGGAGTGGATGTGAATGAAACCAAGGATTAATTACGGAGTTTTAATTAACTATTGGATAACTCAAAGCTGTCAGTTTAACGTGGACATTTTGGCAACAGACATTTTTCCCAGGTTAAGAAGCATTTCCTTTCTATTCCATGAATCAAGTACATTGTTTAAAAAGCGTCTTTTTAGATGATTTCTCAGCTCCTTAGCTTTGTAGTGTGTTCTTGCAGCCCTGGGACTGTGGACTCAGCCTGTCCTGGTGCAGCTCCCGAGGAGGGGCTGGCCTCCAGCTCCTGCAGGGCAATCTGAGCTCCAGCTGCTGGACAAAACCACTGGCTAGGTGTACCCACTGCTGTTTCACAGAGCGATGCGTGCCTGCAGGAAGCCGTTTGGAAAGGTGCTGCTTGTAAAGGTGTAAATCCATCAATTTACAGGGCTGTGCAGCATCTGGGCTGGCTGTGTGCAGAGCCAACATTAGGGGTCTCTCTTCACCAGCGCTGGGATGCCGGGCTACCTGTGCATCCCGGGGCTGCTCTGCCAGCACCTGCACGCCGCAGGGCTCGGGGACAGAGCTGCTGGAGCTGTGTCTCTCCCTGCATTCCTGGTGAAGCACAGCCCGGTGGGGTGGCCCAGCAGGCAGAGCTGTGCCCAAACGGAGCCACAGGCCAGGGGACACCGGCGAGGTGACACCCGCAGGGCTCCCCTGGGTGCCTCCCTGCCACGCTTGTCCCGAGCAAAGCGCTGGTGGGCTCTGTAAACGCCTGCAGCAGGCTCGGTCTGGCTGCGGGGCCAGCTGAAGGCGTGTGCAGTGCCAGCCCGCAGAGCTGTCACCCCGGCGGTGCTGGCACTGCAGTGACACGGAGTGGCGGTGCTGCAGCCCAGCCCCAGATCCAAACGCTGGTGACACGCTGCTCTGAGCTCAAACACAGCAGCAAGCAGGGCAGGCACAGCTCAGCACGGCCCGGGAGCACCCAGGAGTCCTGCTCTGTGTGTGTCCAGCCTGGCACAGGCTGCAGCTCAGGGCTCTCCTGCAGAACCCACCGGCACTGCAGGGCAGCCTGCTGCACCCCCAAACACTGAAATCTGTGGTGAGTCTAACCTCAGAAACAATAATTTATTGGGAGTCACAGATAAAGGGACAAGTACTAAAGTGCAGACATTAGCAAACATTAATTTACACGGGCTGTAATCAGTTTATAAATAATGACCTGCACAGCCAGGTCAGGGCACTGGCAAAGCTACTTGGTAGCACTGGTTTCTGCAGATTACAAGGGATGGTGTTTTCAAACAGCCTGGATGCCACTCTGTTTAATGTAACATTAAAATAGTGAGATAGTCTTATGAACTGCAGCTCTACTGAGCCAAGTTCTGCCTCAATTTATATAAAATTCATTAATGCAATCAAAAGCACAATCTGTTCCTTAATCTTTTTTAAATTAAAGATTGAATTTAGAGCCTAAGGCCTAAGCTTGGTTTGATAGGAAATGCTTGTACCAGGTATTTTCAGGCTGAAGCCCAATACTGACTACATGATCTGAAGCAAGTCACCTACAGGAGAATGATCAACACCCTTGCAGGAATTTCAACCAGAACTGCTTGATAATCCTCAGATGTCCCTTCAGAAATCTGCTTTTAACTTCAGCACTTGCTGTCTTCCAGCTCCAAAAACTTTATACACTCCAAAGCAGTGTCTTCAATGGATTTTGATGAGCCAGTAAGATTTGCAGCTAAGTAAGGCATAACTCCTGATGTCACTTGATTGAAGTAACACACCTGTTTGAACAAAAGCAAATGAAACAAGAAAGCCTATGGATTGCAAGTTAGCCATTTCTTTGCAGAGCCTGGAGTACCACAGCTTTTCTGGATGTGAATAGAAGCACACGGTGCTTCTGAAACTGAAGGCAATAATTTGCAAAAAGCAGGCCTTTTTTACAGCACTCCAGTGATCTGGATGTCCTCGCTGCTCTCAGACCCTCCAGCATCTGCAGGTAAATGAACAGAGCAGTGCAGCAAGAAACACTTGTGTATAACATGTTAAATATCTGTGCTTTGTGAGCAAAGCTGTTGCCCCAAAAAAAAGGAACTGCAGCCACCAAGAGCTGCTGAAAGTTGTCAGAAATGTGTTTTCTTCAATGGAAAAGTTTTAGCCTTCCCATGGCAAAGAAGACTGGTATGGGTCCAGAGATGGGAATCAGATTGTGTGATTCCTGGCATATGAAACTTCAAGGGAGGAATTTAATTTGAACTAATTCCTTGGCCTTTGTAGGGAGTGGAAAGAGAGACACCACCAGAGACCAGTGCAATGCACATCCTCTAGAGATATATTTTAGGAGTCAGTGAATGACTCTGGAGGGACAGGGCAGCCTCCAGTGCTCAGTTCAGGGCTCATTTCTAACAGATTGGCCAAAGCTGGGCAAGCCAGACTCCATACACCCAGACTGATCTTCTTTTTTGGAGGTATTTTGCTGTTCCCCCTGCAGTCTGTCAGCTCAGGTGAGGTGACAGCCCCAGGACAGGGGGGACAGGGCAGGGGGCACAGCAGGGCTACTCACAGTGCAGGAGCTGCTGCTGCTGCTGTGGATCTGGAACCCAGCACAGAGGATTTCACTCCTGCAGAACTCCGGGCTCGGGGGCACTGCCCTGAGGGTCACGGACCTCACAGCCACGGTGTAGGGCTCCCTGCAGGGCAGGGACAAGCATCACACCCTTCCCCTTGTGGAAAACATTCACAGAAGTGACTACAGCATCTCATTTTCACAGGAGGGCAGAGGAGCTTGGGTGTTTTCAATGATCTCAGACCCTCCAGCATCTGCAGGTAAATGAACAGAGCAGTGCAGCAAGAAACACTTGTGTATAACATGTTAAATATCTGTGCTTTGTGAGCAAAGCTGTTGCCCCCAAAAAAAGGAACTGCAGCCACCAAGAGCTGCTGAAAGTTGTCAGAAATGTGTTTTCTTCAATGGAAAAGTTTTAGCCTTCCCATGGCAAAGAAGACTGGTATGGGTCCAGAGATGGGAATCAGATTGTGTGATTCCTGGCATATGAAACTTCAAGGGAGGAATTTAATTTGAACTAATTCCTTGGCCTTTGTAGGGAGTGGAAAGAGAGACACACCACCAGAGACCAGTGCAATGCACATCCTCTAGAGATATATTTTAGGAGTCAGTGAATGACTCTGGAGGGACAGGGCAGCCTCCAGTGCTCAGTTCAGGGCTCATTTCTAACAGATTGGCCAAAGCTGGGCAAGCCAGACTCCATACACCCAGACTGATCTTCTTTTTTGGAGGTATTTTGCTGTTCCCCCTGCAGTCTGTCAGCTCAGGTGAGGTGACAGCCCCAGGACAGGGGGGACAGGGCAGGGGGCACAGCAGGGCTACTCACAGTGCAGGAGCTGCTGCTGCTGCTGTGGATCTGGAACCCAGCACAGAGGATTTCACTCCTGCAGAACTCCGGGCTCGGGGGCACTGCCCTGAGGGTCACGGACCTCACAGCCACGGTGTAGGGCTCCCTGCAGGGCAGGGACAAGCATCACACCCTTCCCCTTGTGGAAAACATTCACAGAAGTGACTACAGCATCTCATTTTCACAGGAGGGCAGAGGACCTCCGCTGCTTTCAATAACCCTGGTTCAAAGCTGGGGATCTGCTGAGCCTCAGTGAGGCTTCAGCACAGACCCCAGTCCAGGAGACCTCTGTGGCAGCCAGAGGACAATTCCCCACCTTTTCTTTTTAATTTACTCTGCTCTCCCACAGTTACTGCATCAGGGAATAACCCTTACCCAGAGGCTTCACAGTGTGGCCACAGTAAAGGTATCCAAACTCATTCAATCCCCCCATGGAGGGGGAAAGCAAGCACAGTAAAGAATACTGCCTTTTAGTGCTAACTTGAAGAATTACTGAATGTGGAAAAAGAAACAGAATACAGAAGGGTGAGAGACACCAAAAGTTCCATTTACCCGTGTTTCACTATGCAAGAACAAAAGGAGATCTAATAAAAAATAATAAACTTTAAAAAGTAGGGTATGTTAAACTGAGCAAGGGACTTGACAGAATGTACCAATACAATAAATGTGTGAGATTTCAAGAACTTCCTTGACTGAATAAAAACTCTGTAATTACAGGGAATGTGAGTACACAGTCAATTCAAACAAACAGAAACCAAACTTGCAGCCAGATGCTTCAGCCCACTGACAGGCTCTCCTGGACATGATTTCTTTCCCCATTTGCCCATTTGAAATTCTGGCCTCCTGGCAGACCACTCCCAGAGAGTCACTATCAAAGAATCAGTACTGCACTATGCTAAAAATTGGTGATGATCTGGATTCATTTCATTGCACCTTCACATTGCAAAGCAAATCTGGTTGTACAAACTCAGAATCTCACACCTTAGAAAGTAAAATGCCATCTTTGTCACCCGGTGGCAGATCAAGGTGACAGTGGCCCCAAAGTGCCCAGAGTGAAAATCAGAGCCATACTCACTGTGGCCTGCTGGGCTGCCTTTGGGACACCAGAATCACAAAGTCTCTGGGCTGGTGGCCTGTTGTGGGGGCAGAGGTAACGTGGTAGATCTTCTCCTCCTCACTCACAGCCTGCAGCACCTCACACGTCCTGTGAAAACATTCAGCGCACAGCTCAGGCCCTGGTGTGGGCAACAGCAGCTCCTCCAACAAATTCCTTGCAAATGGGCTCCATCCTGCCCCTGAACATTTCATTTCCATGTTCCAGCAGCAAGGCAGAGAGAGTGAAACATTTAGGTTTTCTGCAACATCTCATCAGCAGTATTTCTTTAGGTTCTGTTTGTTACAAGCTGTAAATTCAGTGGAGTTTGTAGATTTTTAAATATCCCTAAGGTTCCACTTCCACCCTCTGGTAAAAATCCTTCAGGATGGAACAACTAACTGAAAATGCTTCACCAAATCAAACTAGTATAATTTCAATTCAACTGTGTCTAATCACTATTCTACACCATAAAAGGTAAATAAAAAACCTCAAACACCTTAGAGCCATTCCAAAATCTGTTTCAAATCATACAGACTTTCAAGCATGTTATTTTTCTGAAAATATGCATTTTGAAGGACCCAATTTTTCTTTATTTCTTACTTTGACTGTACAGTGAAACTGAGCATCAGTGTCCCTAACAGACAAACATGAAGGAATACAGCTTTTCCTCAATTTTTAAAGCTAGCACACACAATATATCAACCTCAGTTCTTACTTTAAACTTTTTCGGTTTTTACTCCTTTTGGGTTTTTGTCACTTTTAACATACACCTGCCTAGGACTGGAACTGTGCTCATTTAAGAAAAAGATTACCTCTGTCCTATCCCTCTCTTTGGACAGAGCACTCTGTATTTTGCAACCAGACTAAGCACAAGCCAAATTTTACTGCTACACTACAAAAAAACCAAAAACTCACACTTTGACTAATGAACATTTGATGCCAAACTCTTACAACACTTTGTTCCTAACAGGACAGGGTCTCACAGGAAGTGTCTGTCCCAGCGCTGGCGGAGGCTGAAGTCGGACAGGAGGGAGAAGGCCACGTGGGATGGCACCTTCACCTGCATCTCCACCTTGAATGACAGCACAGCACCCTCCTCGTGGGTCCAGATTTTCACCTGGGAGGAAAAAAAAATCCCAGCATGTATTATAAACAAAGAATGATTACTGTAAGCATTTACATGCATAAATGTTACATATTTAGGACTTTAAGCAGGTTTTCTCAGGAGTTCCTGGGAAATGCCACACGACTTTGTCCAGGCAAATCAGCCACACCTTGGCTTAGCCCTCTTGCCCCTAGAGCAACCCAGCACTTCCCATTCCAAAATATCCTTCTTTTTCTCCCTTGCTGTCTTCTGTGAAGAAGAGCACTCAGAACTAATGATACTCTGAATAACTACTCAAAATCACAGTTTTGCATCTCTTGTCCCACACCTGTACTATCTTGCCTTGATTATTTTGGGTCTGTTTATATTCATAGACCTAAACCCCAGAGAATTCAAAAGGAATAACCTGTACATAACAATGCACACACAAGAAGGGCTTGTCTCCTCCCACAAACCCCATGAAATGGAAGCTTGCAAATGGGCTCCATCCTGCCCCTGAACATTTCATTTCCATGTTCCAGCAGCAAGGCAGAGAGAGTGAAACATTTAGGTTTTCTGCAACACCTCATCAGCAGTATTTCTTTAGGTTCTGTTTGTTACAAGCTGTAAATTCAGTGGAGTTTGTAGATTTTTAAATATCCCTAAGGTTCCACTTCCACCCTCTGGTAAAAATCCTTCAGGATGGAACAACTAACTGAAAATGCTTCACCAAATCAAACTAGTATAATTTCAATTCAACTGTGTCTAATCACTATTCTACACCATAAAAGGTAAATAAAAAACCTCAAACACCTTAGAGCCATTCCAAAATCTGTTTCAAATCATACAGACTTTCAAGCATGTTATTTTTCTGAAAATATGCATTTTGAAGGACCCAATTTTTCTTTATTTCTTACTTTGACTGTACAGTGAAACTGAGCATCAGTGTCCCTAACAGACAAACATGAAGGAATACAGCTTTTCCTCAATTTTTAAAGCTAGCACACACAATATATCAACCTCAGTTCTTACTTTAAACTTTTTCGGTTTTTACTCCTTTTGGGTTTTTGTCACTTTTAACATACACCTGCCTAGGACTGGAACTGTGCTCATTTAAGAAAAAGATTACCTCTGTCCTATCCCTCTCTTTGGACAGAGCACTCTGTATTTTGCAACCAGACTAAGCACAAGCCAAATTTTACTGCTACACTACAAAAAAACCAAAAACTCACACTTTGACTAATGAACATTTGATGCCAAACTCTTACAACACTTTGTTCCTAACAGGACAGGGTCTCACAGGAAGTGTCTGTCCCAGCGCTGGCGGAGGCTGAAGTCGGACAGGAGGGAGAAGGCCACGTGGGATGGCACCTTCACCTGCATCTCCACCTTGAATGACAGCACAGCACCCTCCTCGTGGGTCCAGATTTTCACCTGGGAGGAAAAAAAAACCCCAGCATGTATTATAAACAAAGAATGAGTAAGCATTTAGTTGCATAAATGTTACATATTTAGGACTTTAAGCAGGTTTTCTCAGGAATTCCTGGGAAATGCCACACGACTTTGTCCAGGCAAATCAGCCACACCTTGGCTTAGCCCTCTTGCCCCTAGAGCAACCCAGCACTTCCCATTCCAAAATATCCTTCTTTTTCTCCCTTGCTGTCTTCTGTGAAGAAGAGCACTCAGAACTAATGATATTCTGAATAACTACTCAAAATCACAGTTTTGCATCTCTTGTCCCACACCTGTACTATCTTGCCTTGATTATTTTGGGTCTGTTTATATTCATAGACCTAAACCCCAGAGAATTCAAAAGGAATAACCTGTACATAACAATGCACACACAAGAAGGGCTTGTCACCTCCCACAAACCCCATGAAATGGAAGAGGATGGGTACAACAGAATGTTTAGAATTAGAGGATTTTATTCCCAAATTCATGTGCTTTTTTGCTTCTCAAACACTGAGAGGTTTAACAGATTTGCATTTTCAAGTGATGCACAATTCATAAGGTTCATCATCACTGTTGAGGTTTTGTTGTTTTGGTTTTTTTTTTCCTACATCAAAAATGAGCAATCTTCCATTTTTTCTGCATTTCTGCAACAACACAGATTTTGTATTTCTCTGGATTTTCCTATCTTGGAAGAGAAACCAAGCCCCAGCATAATCCAGCAAGTGCCTTGCTGAAGTAAAGTTTGCTGTAAAATTAAATGCTTAAGAGCTTTAAAAACCACCTACAGGAGGTCTGCATCAACATTCCTCTAAGGCACAGAACAAAAATCATGTTGTTCTAGGCGTCTTCTGGACCTGAGAAATCACAAAACAAAGCAGGAGGTGCAGCTGTTAAAACATCTCTCTGCTAAGTGAACATTGGCAGGGCTGGATTGTCTCTGCAGCCTTACAAGTCTTGTGGTTTCGTGTCAAAGACATCAGAGTGCCATGTCTTACCTTCAAAAACTGTCACTCGGCCTGGGGTCATTCCAGTTGCAGGGAAAAGGGAACAAATCCTCTGCACTTTAGGGTCATTCCCCCTTGTGCAGTCCCTCTCCAGACTTCTTGTAAGCCCCCTTTAGGTACGGGGAGGTGTTCAAGGTGTCCTCAAAGCCTTCTCTTCCCCAGGAAGAACAACCCCAGTTGTTATCTCTGCCTGTCTCCAGGATCTGATTCAAGCTTGCTTTTCCCAGCACCAGTGTTGTCTGCTGTTTATTTGGCACAGCAGTGTTTACTGAAATATTTGACCACTGGAACAACCTACACACAGCACTGGCAGCTTTGCCATCACTGGAATTCCTTATGATTTGCATCTGCTCTTACTTAAGTATCCTATTGTCTACAGGCAAGAGTCATTAAGCAATGTTTCATAGCCTGCAATGCACAGGAGGTCAGACTAAAATACTGCAAAAGTCATTTATTGTCCCAAAACACCTCTGGATCTACACAATCTTGAAGTAAACTGCCAGTCACCAGCCACATTTCAGAAACCCAGCCTTGGCAGATGCCAGGTGTCTCTCCATTTTCTGGAAAACATGCACTGCAACAGGGTTAACACCAGGTTTTCCCTTGACTTCTGCTTCTCCTAGCAGCATCTTCCCCTGCTAGAACTGGGTTACACAAGTTTTGGGTTTACAACACCACTTCACAAACAGGGAGGTGCTTTTCTTTCAGATTTCTGTAATTTCTTTTCTGCACTTACATTATCCAGAGTCTTGGTTATGTCCCACCCTGGTTTTCCTGCCAGGTGTGTCAGTGCAGCTATGTTGCTGTAACTCAAATATGCCTGAAACACAAGACACGTGTCTGAAAATGGAGGGGTAAAGGTACATTTCACTGAACATTGCAGAAATGAGGTGTTCTTTTTTTCCCATCATTATGCTTCAACTGCAAACAAATGTTTATTTTCCTCCTAAGTGAAAACACACTTCAGTAGTTTCTGAATTAAAACACTTCCAGTGGCTTCCTGATGCACTCACATGGCTGTTGGCAAAACAGTCTTAATTAAAGGACAACAAAACCCTATTTTCAGCTTCTCCAGTTATAAAGCTGTGAAGAACAACTTTGACCACCAGGGAGACAATACAGATAACCTCTCAGACCACTGAATTAATGGTTTTGTCCATCTTCCTCTTAAGTAATTAGAATCTACTTGAAAATTAACCTCTTCTTTGCTACCAAGCTGGGTCCATCTCGGCAATTGTTTTTCACAGCAGGCTCACAAGCAAAGAAAATGCAAATACATCCATTCTTTATGCTTGGCTACAGTGGATGGAGTTCTCATTTAACCACTCTATAAAAAGAATACAGCCTTAGAGTCTTTATTGACAGGGTTTGTTTTCACAGGAAATAAATCTTAGGCAAGCCTTTTTTATCATTGTGTGCATTTCATTCATTGCTCTGAAAAAAAAAAAAAAAGCTGCTTTAGCCACAAAAACTGGACACTGAAACAACATTTAGCTTATCTATAAATCCACCTAAGTTCAGGTTCAACACCATTCACTGCAGGACACAAGCACTGTCCATGGCCCAGCATGTCCAAACCAGAGACACTTGGTGCAGGGAATATGGGAATGAACATGATTTCACCTCTCTTTCCACAGATTTATGCTATTCCAGTGTTCATCTCTCTGCTGCTATCTCTCCCCCAACTTGTAGCACTTACTAAACTATTTCCTCACTGCAATTTTTCAGATATTCTGTGGCTAGAAAAAGACAAAAACCAAAACCCCAAAATACTTCCTCCACAGGAAAATTCAGCTTTTATAACAGCTGGGGACACTGAGGGATAAATCTGCAGGAAGGGACCACTTGTATGCATCTATTTTAAAGACAATTTTTATCCTTTCTATGGAACTTACTCTTCTAACATCAGTAGTGAATCATCTACTCTCTTTTTTAAAGAGAAATTTCACTGTGTTACACATCCATCCATTCCTCACGACTACCACAACACTTCAGAGGGTCCACCTGTACTGCCACAGCCTGACCAGCTGCTTCACACACCCCAAAAGGTGCACAAAACCAGCTTTTTATGCACCTACAGATTACCTGGTTGCTTGTCTCCCAGGCATCAGAGGGCTTGTCTCCTTTAGCAGATAGCATGCATTTTCTAAAACATAATTAAAGAGACACAGTAGCATCAACTGGTTCTTCACACATCTGTGTATGCTAGGAAAGATCACTTTCTATAGGTTTAAGTGTCTTCTAAATACAGGTACTTTATCAATTTTTGGTTTGCAATAACTGCTTTTTCATTCCAAGAAAGACAGTGAAACACAATAACCTCCAGAGCAAAGTAATGTTGAGACAAGTAGCCTCTAACAATTTCAGTGCCACTGAAACAAAATTATTTATAAATGTAAGCCATATAACAGCCATATATATGTTAGGGATAGTTCAATTACTGTATTTAGAGGACTATGAAATTAAGTTTTCAAAATCAAGAGCTGCTTGTTCCCCAGCTATACCTGGTGAGTCGAATCCTCCTCCTGGCAATAGCTCCATGGTACCTCCTCACACCATCCTGCATGAAAAGTGAACCAGAGAGCAACGCTTCTCATTATTTTAGAACAAAACCGGAAAAAAGACAAGTAAAAATTCTTTATTCCAGATGGGCAAATGCCAGAGCAGTAATATAAGCAAATAAAGAATAATTGTGCAATGGCCTTTCCACAAGGTAATCCAAGTAAACGTACCTCCTCACACCATCCTGCATGAAAAGTGAACCAGAGAGCAACACTTCTCATTATTTTAGAACAAAGCCTGAGAAAAGACATCTAAAAATTATTTATTCCAGATGGGCAAATGCCAGAGCAGTAATACAAGAAAATAAGGAGTAATTGTGCAATTCCACAAGCTAACCCAAATAAAGTGGTGGTTTAGTTTTTGCCTTAGCAATATTCTCTGAAAATTGAAAAGAACCAACTTGAAAAAAACCAATGTGATAGAAGAGCTGTATCATTGTAGCATCCTCCTGGTGCTCTTTGGTCCTAAAGCAGTGGCAGCTGGGCAGTGCACCACACACATTCTGCTCTTTCTAAATGTGCCACCCACCAAATAAGCTATTAATCCAATTTATCATCATCTGGTGTTGAAAGCACAAAGGGAAATTACGTTTTTCAACATCAGTTCTTCTCTTGGGACAGCCTGCAATGGGCAGTAGTGAAACTTACTGCCTCAGTGAGTACATAAGACACCTTGACTCATTTGTCCAGTCCCCATCCTAAGAAAAATGAGGTCTCTGATGTTAAAAAATAATTTAATTTCTGCCTACACTGGCTCTCTAAAATTCTTGTAACTGGAGCAGGAAGATTAGTGACAGGTATTAACACAGCAAATAATTCAACAACAGCATTCAAACTTCTTCAAGTGCTTCATGAACCACTTTCAGGGAAACATGAACTGAGATCTCCATGTCAAAGGAACTGAAAAGCCCACCCACTTCATGGGATTTGATTCCCACAGACTTCTTTATTTGCTCTATTTCTCATCTTTGTTAAGGGTTTATAAAAATAACTATTCACCGAATACTTATAAATTTCATCTTCAGTCACTGGAAATTGCACAAGATGTAGACAAGTGGAAAAATCTCCAAACACATCAGACTCTTCTTCTCTGCCCATCAACCACAGAATCTCTAGTCATGAGGATCCTCCACTGAGCCTCTCACTTTTGGAAGACTGAAGCTAACAATAACAAACCTCTCACTCGAGGGCAAACATTTCATTTGGAGCTTTTCTCTCCTGCAAGAAGATGCACTGCAGGGCCCTGCTTGGTCCTTGCTTCCCCAGGAAGGCTGTGGTGACCACCCTGCTCCTGAGAGCTCACCTGAGTAGTGGGCTTGACCCTGGGGAAGGTGAGCAGCTCCCCTTTGTCATCCAAGGCATTAAAAATGAGGAATGCGCTGTTGATGTGCCGTGGCTGGTCCTGGATCCACTCCTCACAGTTGTAAGCCTCCACACGCACACCAACCTCCACACTGAAAGGAAAGTTTAAATAAATCACTGACCTGGCTGCCAGTGATGCAGAAGCAGCCCTGAGACATGCTGGAAAGGACTGCAGTACCTCTAGATGTGCAGGAAACCTGACTCAAATACCTTCTGTAGCTTAGCAAATCAATTACTCAGTCTGGGCAGGCACATTCTGAAATAAAATTTCAGAAAAAGGCAGTAGCTAAATAGCAGTAACACAAAAAAGCAATAAATAGAATGCAGTCTGTCAACAAATGCCAAGATGGGAAGATCCTGGCAAGAAGCTGGCATCTTCTGAAGAGCCAAATCTATGGCAGCAACTCGGCCCTTGAAAATCCCTGATTCAGAGGAATATTTATTGTCTGCATTGACAGGAATGGGATTTGGTGATAAATGATCTTTAAACTGAAAGTCAGAGAATTTTTTTTTAAACTTCCACTGATAAAAGTGAAACAAAATAAAAAAAAGGCACATATAGGCAGTTACAGATATAGTTACATGCCTCAAAGTCACACCTGAAAAATAAGTAAATCACTAATGAAAATCCTACTGATGAAAGCGGAAACACCCAGTAGGCAGGTGCTGGAGATGCCCAGGCAGACAACAGATGAGGAGCCTTACCTGTTGTGGAAAGTGTTGTTGACAATGGCATTGAAGACCAGGCGGTCACCCACAAAGGATGGCCCCCAGAACTTGAACATGTTAACAGCCTTCAGGATGGGGTGTGAACGGCACAGGCGGCTGAAACAGAAAGCCAGAGAGACAGACCAAAACACACAGTTGTGCTGAAAGCACAGCCAGCGCACTGACTACAGGAACAGGGTTTGCAGGACCTGGAAGGTCACTAAATTACACTGATCTGCTCCATGCTAGCATATTCAGCTCCAAGAGCATGTAAGTCGAGCTTCCACCATCATCATACCACTTATGTCATGCTGTTTCATTTCCAACACGTTCTAAAAACACCAATTAATTCTCACTGCTTGAGACTGCCCCCTGTGAAAGGCTGACCATGAATCCCTTACCTACAGAGGAACCACCTACCTCACAGTTTCATTAATTTCTGTAGGACTGCACGGGGAGCAGGCTCCTGAGCCGTGTAAAAATGCCAGACCTTAAAGCCTTTAAACAATTAAAGGAAACCTGAGCAGAAAGGCTGACCACCAGGGGCAGTGTCCAAGCAATGCCATGTCAATTTATTTACTCTTAATATTTGTACATTTTGCTTATTTATAGATGCTTTCTGCTAGTTTCATATGAAATGAGAATTAAAAACCCTCATATGTATACATATACAGATAGATATAGATATAGATATATAGCTATAGATAGACGTAGATATAGATATAGATATAGATATAGACAGATATAGCCTCACATGGCTACCAGATGCAGTCTGTGTAAATAGAATCTTGTTTCCAAGCTCTCTGGAGCAGGCAAAAATCAGGTTTCTTCATCAGTTCTGCATGTATTCAAAGCCCACTCACTCACTTTCTGCTGGGATGTCTGTGCATCACAGGAAGAGGGGACAATATACAACATATGACATTTATTTTTAGCAACACACTGCTCTCAGTAAGGAGCCCATGTGCATATCCAGGATATATTGTTCCATGGTGAAGTTTTCTAAATTTGAAAACACAGTTTTGTACCACTTCTAGCTTTTAACTCAACTGCACTTTGGAAACTAATGTACCAGTATTGTTAAATGCACACAATTATCTGCAGCTAATTAACTGACTGGTACATCTCTTGAACAGTCTAATACATTTGAATTACTTTGTAATTAAATTAAAATAATTTGCTCCTCTGATTTAAAATGCTAAGTGTTGATTTTATTTACAATGTTCACTCTAAAGATGCAAACACAATAATGATGAGGAGAGGAACAAACCAGATATCAGGCTTAAATATTCATTTCTTTCCTGGAAAAGTACACCCTGAATGGTTTTGTTGCAAATGTAAGGAACAAGAAAGTATCCATCAAGTTCAAGTTAATATTACTAATATTCAAATTGTTATATTGCTATCTGCAAGATTTTCAAAATTGACCAAAAAAAGGTAGTGGGGAGGCAAGAAGGAGAGTGAGCAACCTTTAAAATGAAATTAGAAATTTATTTTTCTAGGGCTATCCCTCCTCTTCAGTTCCTCCATCTGTCTGTGCCCATAAAAATTCTTACCTGGCACCTTTAAAGGTGGGGTCTAACTCTGAGTGGCCTCACAAAAAGTTCATAGTGAGAGTAGTTATTTCTCAAGCAAAAACTACAACATCTCTGCTTTCAGATGTTGATAATTTCAGGAATAATAGCTGGTGTCAGTCTCTGACACCAGCTATTATTCCTGAAATTATCAACATGAGTAATCATGTTGGACATTAATTACTTTGAAGAAAATTTGTCCAGTACTCCATTTGCTGATGTCTCCCTTCCTTTTTTTTAAAATCTAAATGTGACTCCCACAAGGTAGAATTTATCAGATGAAAAAAGGTAAATATTCTGAGTCATATTACGGCAAAAATCTGCAGCAGTCCCTTCAAGCCACTGGAACTGCACGTGGGGGTAAGGTCAGTGCACTCTGTTGTTACTAAAACAAGTTGTTTATCCAACCACTACAGAAAATCTGTTGTTATCAGTACAACCACTGGCTACAAATCAAAACCATATGAATAATGAATGGAGAAGTAATTTAATTATTAAAGATAAAAAAGGGAAAACATTTCCAACGTCCCTGCAGTGAATTAGGTCACTCGGTATGCAAGGAGAATTCAGACTGAAACTTGAGTGCTGCTCACAAAGAAGCTTTGTGCAGTGTCCAGGAACAGGAAGGGAGAAAAACAACGGTTTGACTCCAGGGAAGAGGAATTAAGTGATTATGTGCCTGGGTCACACTGACAGGCAGTGTCACAAAACATACTTTGTTCTTTTTACCTGAAGATGCCCGAGCTCTTTAAACTGCTAAAATTGTTGCAAGCCATAGGATGTGCAACTCAGAGGGTCTGAAAGGTCAAGTGACTTGCTGAGGGTTATGCATCCACTCTGTGCACACACCAACAAAACAGAGCCTGTTCATGTGGATCCTTTTTCTCTGACTTATTTTTCTTCTGGCATCACGAGGATCTGCAGACTAAGTTCTAGCAGGCTGTTCATTTTTGGATGTCACTTGATACCGGGTGAGTATCAGTTTTATCCTGATTAAACACCTCACTTTGTTTCTAAAACACTGCACCAAGCACAAGGAGAGCAGGTTTCTGTTCCTGTATCCAGTGTTAGCTTTCTGCAAAGATTCCCAGGAAGGTAACACAGCCTCTTTTGCCTTAGGCTCTGTATGTGTAACAGAATAATGTCTGAGTCTCAGTGGCATGGCATGCTGTGGGAGATGTACCACTTAGATAGTTCAAAGGCCTCCTGTAATGTGAGAAGGAAGACAAGTCACAAAGGCCTGGGTCTGTACTCTTCATAAAATAAATCCCTGTGAAACCTTTAACATTAAAAGCTCATCCACTTAGAACCACACGCAGAGACAATGCTGCAGGAAAGTACCTTGCTGAAATGCTTGCCACTGTCTGCATCCAAGCCATGATCTGGCCACCAAAAGTGTTTCCATGATGGTTTGCATGAGGAGGCAGGACAAGCTCAGTGCTCTGCACGTGGGTATGCTCAGTTGAAACTGCATCCTTCTCTTCACAAGTATCTGAAACACAGCAGCAACGCATCAATGAATGCTTTCAGAAGAAAGAACACCCAGTGAAGAGAGCAGCTTGCTTCAGACTCAGCAAAAAGAAGAAAAACAGAAAGGCACAGAAGAGCCCCGTGGTTTGCAAGGGAAGGAATAGGAGGCTGAACATTTTCTCTGTTCTCCCAGGAGCTGCTGCTGCCAGCCCTCAGTGCATGCCCACATCCCTGTGTCAGAGGCAGTTCTGTGTCCCTGTGTTAAAAATCTTGTAATTACCCAAGACAACACCTGAGTGAAATGACTGAAATGAGGACCTGAACCACCTTGTATCACCTGAGCACTTCTGATCTCACTTTCAAGTGTTTAGCCATGCATCCTCACTCTAATCCTCAATTCTTTTTGGTGGTGTTTCCCAGGAAAATATTTAGGCACGAGATTACAGCAAGTAATTTTAAAAGTGCCTATCTATGCTAGGAGCTGCTTGTCCTGAATGGTACTTTTGACTTGTACCATAATTAGCTAACTTTGTGATTATGTAAGTGTGTGGAAACATATGACTAACTTGTACTTTGGACCTACTCAAGGTGTTCCCTAAGATCCACTCGTCAAATAAACCTCACTTTCAGGGTATGATTTGTACATGTGCTGCTACCTAGCAGCCTTTACACACAATGTTCTCTCCTCTCTTCTCCCACTCTGCTTGTTCTGCCTCCTTAAGGAGGTGAATTAGTGCTACAATAATATCCTTCAAAGAAGTTTCCAGGAAAGGCAGTGGAGACAAAACCCATCGACCTCTGATTTGTCACTCAGGTTATTAAACTGTACCCTGTGAGACAGTTATTGTGAAGACAAATAGCTTGTTTTCTTGTACCAAACAAGACTCTTCAGTTCTATGAAGTCTTTCTAAATTGTTAAGGTTAGATCTTTGTTTATAACAGGTTTAATCTCCCCTCAGTAAAGCCACATAATGCTTGTTATTTATACATGGAGCTACAGCTCAGATTTTCCAAATACCAGCATATTTTCTTAACTGCTCTGAGTAATTTCTTTTGTGGGGGAACACAACAAGTTATGAGTGCAACTTTCTTTAAAAACAGAAATTACTCCCATATATAAAGAAGAACCTGTTTCTTCATTCCGTTTTTCTAACTTTTTTACCTGTTCTGACCCCCATGTAATGAAACTTCTGCTTGTTGGGAATCATCTTGGGGCATAAACATAGTCCTTACTTTCCTTTCTGGCAAAGATATGGCCATAAGCCTGAGTGAATTTCATGCTTCTGTCTACATCACAACTAGTGTCACAGAAGTTTATTGCTGTGTTTATTGCTGAGTTCTGTGTGACCTGTGAAATCTCACACACAGAACCACGTGGAGATCTGCATTTCACATCTCTTTAACAGACACCTGGCCTTCAACCCTGCCTTTTTACACCTGGGATTTCTGAGAGACAAAGAAATACCACTCTGTTAGAATAACTGCCTAAGACACCTCTGGCACCTCTACCCACAAACCTGGCAAACTTTTCTACCTGACACCATAACCCCAAGGAGATGTTTTGCCTGCTTTTTTCCTTCCTTCCAGCTGCCCATAAGTGTTCCACCTTCTGTGCTGAGTGCAGAAATCACCTTCCTTATTGCTCTCCTGCATCAGCTTCTGAAAGACCTGGATGTAGCCCAGGCGGATTCTCCTCCTCTCAATAGCCAGGCTGTGCTCCAGGTGGTCTTCTGCAGACAGAAGCTGCACTGGTTTTAACTCAACCTGTGCAAATGTGGAGGAAAAAAATTCAACAATTCTGAATTTCACAATCGTGACAAAGCGCACTTTGAACTTAAAATGGCATCAGCATTTTCTACAACTTTCTCCTATCATCTGTCCAAGATGACAAGTTTAATAATACAACTAACACAGAGTATAAAGTTCAAGAGATTCTGCATTATCCTTTCAGAATCATTCATTAAAATTCAACGACAAAGTGCTTCTAGCTTCTAAATACAAACATTCATGAGAGCACACAGTGTTTAAGACAGTTCTCATTTAAGGAAAAAAAATAAAAAGACAGGAAAATAGGAACTTAATATGAATGTTTGAGGATAGAATTTTTGAACCAGAAAATAATTCAGTTGCACTGGTCAGTGGTGTCAGTGCAAATTCCTGTATATGTAATTTCAATGACAAACTACATCCAAACCTGTACTGGCTAAAGACAATTACTACATTTGGATAATTACACCAGAGGTGACACTGAACAATCACTCATGAGATTTGTCTAGAAGGGCGAGCTCAGAAGCATTAAAATCATGCACATAGCAGTGCACCACAGACAAATTCAACATTTTGTGTCTTTCAGTGCTGCCTAATTAATTAGTGCTAAACTAATGTTTCTCAGCTTTTGAGTCTTCCCTCTAACCCTCTTGCAGATTCACTGCGTCCTTTTCAGCCTTTTTCAAGAGCTTCCTAGATTTTCCCAGATGGCCCAGATAAAAAGTTAAGATGGTGGGTATATTGAGATTCTCTCTGTACAACTTTAGAAACAGTTTTTCAGAAAAGTGGATTTGAAAAAAATATTCTTTAATGTCTCTGAGACTTCAGTTTGTGATGGAATTTGAACTGAACTCTCTCTGGGACATTCCTGTCCTAAGCCTAATCTTAGTTAATCATCACCAATTCAATCCTGAATTAATCTCCCCAGAAATTTGGGCGAAAGGTAAACAGGTTTATGTTATGAGTGTGATATCAAACACATAACAAACAATTCTCACTTGATAATATTTCAGTGCTATCAGGGTAGCAATTTAGCCATTAGCCCTTCAGAGACAAGAGCTGGGCTGCAGTTTTAGTAAAACTGCTCCAGTCTGTTTCCTCTCCAAACTGTGGCACATCCTCAGAAGAGACAGAAGTAGTGACTGGATGTATTAATTGCTCATGGGATGACTCTGCCAATCTCCAGAGGAGGTTTAGCACCAGATATGCTGTCATAACACATGCAGGGAGACAGGAAATTCAGACTCATGATGTCACATTCAAGAAAGTAGAATGTTACATGCAAAGGGAGTTTATTAAGAGAATCTGAGGAGTGTTTGGCCTTCCCTACAAGAAAATTCTGAAAAGACTGTGCCTGTCTGCACAGTGATGTGAAGGCAAGTGTTACCAAGACTGATTTCCAAACACCTCCACAGAGCCAAACACTGGGCAGAAGAAACAACCCTGGCGTCAAAACCAATCAACATAAATGGCAAAGAACAATTTAGATAGGAAGTGAGCTTAAAAACAATGTCTTCTGTCTGAACAGTGATGTCTGAACAACCTCCCCAAGAGGAGAAGTGAAGGATAAAAAAGCCCACCCTGCATCAACTTATGAAAAGGAGAGAGACTTACAAGGATCTCCTTTCCACTGCTTGCCTCAGTCAATACTGTAGCCCTCACAAAGACCTCACTTCTACAATGAATAAAAATGGAAATGGAAATGGAAATGGAAATGGAAATGGAAATAATAATAATAATAACAACAACAACAACAACCATTTCAGAGAAGCAAATTAGAAATAAACCCTCAAACTCTGTCTTATAAAGCTTGAACTTCATGCTTTTTTCCCATCACTGATCAAAATAAACAGTGTTTCTGCTGTGTTTCACAACCAGAAAAGTTGGGTTACTTCACAGAAACCCAGGCACTCCAAGCTTAGGAGAAAACAGGAAAAATACCTTTGCACCACCAACTGGTTTGGCCACATATGTTGCATATGCCACACTCACAATCTTTTCAGCATTTGTCAGAACATCCTGTACTGTCACCTTGATGCCAACCTACAAGGAAGAAGGTGGTGGAGGAAGGAGACAAAAAAGGGCATTTGCATCATTGTCATTTGATTTGAGACAACATACTGCAGTTTTTACCAGTCCCTTACACATAAAGGATAAAGGTAAAAAACCTGCTCTAATCACTCATAGATCTCTGGCCATCGCAATGTTCAGTCAACTCTGAAAGGTTTTTTAGTACCACAACTGTTATGTTTGTTTAGCATCACTTGTAGGGTAAAATTACAAAAACAGGGAAGACACTTAAATGTAGTTTTATGGATATTTCCTTGCATTTGCTCCTGTGGCATTTGGAGTCCCCATGTGAAGCAGTTTCTAAGATCTGTACATGCAAAAAAAAGTGTGCTTAGGGGTGCAAAGCACAATGAAGCTCTTGAATGTGAAACACTGGGTTTGATCCTGTGGCACAGGCCTGAGATACATCAAAATTAGTTTATTTTCTAATTTCTAGAAACTTTTGGAATACATTACGTGTGAGATGCATCACTCCCATTAATAATAATGGGAATTGGACACAGGCACAATGCAAAAAAAGAACCCCCAAAGTTCAGTTCTGATTTCAAGTGATCAGGCAAGCCATTGCATACTGACTGCAGTATGAAAATTAAGATCATTGCACACCTGAGATATGTACGTTTCTATCAGAAGTTTCAAAAATGCTTTGAACTTCACCTGTTCTGTGGATCTGGCCTAGACCAACACCACCAATGCCATCCTGCCCACTACATCTGCCACAGGCTTTAACTTTTGGGGGCCCAGGTGCTACTCTGACATGGATTATTTCACAGGAAACACACGACTGTAACACTCTGAAAGCGGTGCTAATAGGCAGTGTTTTTATTCAGATATCTGCAAATATCTGGGGCAAATAAACATGGAGCCACACTGTGCTCCTCTGCTGCTCCCACCTCTGCTCTATTTCTTCAACGTCTTTAGAAAAAAGAGTGATGATCTCTTACCTCCATGCTGGTTTTGAACGCTCTGTTCACCTTTGTTCTGATGGCAATAATTTGTCCAACCCTGTTAAGAAGAGTAAGACCTTACAGCAGGGAACATGCACCTTTCTAAGGGCTTGAATCTGCCTCTCTGTGTACTCCTAAAAGTAGTGAAGAGCATCTCATTAATCAGTCTGTGTCTTCCACACTGTGCTGAGAATTCACTGTAAAAAAAGTGAATTTCTCACTGTTTTCTATTCAACACTGTTATTCTCCAGTCAGACTGGGTCAATAAAAGTACAGCCACTTCACAACCTTAATGGCAACATTCCTTCTCTCTGCTGGTGCCTGAATGGCAGCAGGTGTGCTCCAGGTACACCCAGAAATTCTGGCTTTTGCTCCAAAGCACATCCTGCACCAAATATTTACTTTACATCTAGTACAAATTTTAGAGATTCTTAATTGCTAGATTATTATCTAGTGTGATTTCACTATATTATGTATTATTTTTACTATGTTTAATTTTATTTTTTATTATTTATTTTATTATTTATTACCTTTAAAATTCTCCATATTGTCAAAACAGATTTAAATGAGGAAATATTTTCTTTCCTTCTGGAATTCCTAAAGCACCTGCTCCAGGTGCATAGCAGGAGCAAACCTTGTTCCCAAACCCCTGAAATCCCAGCTCTAAGCAGTGCTGAGAAGGTGGAAGGAAGGCAGCTTGCCCTCAAGTTTTTCTACTGAGCAGGAAGTAAAAGGACAGAATGTGCAGGGCAAGCCAGAGCCACAGCCAAAACTGAAGGGTGTCAGGCCACTGCCTCCAGGGAATTCAAACTGAGTTACAAATGCTAAAGAGCAGCCCTGGGGCAGGAAAAGTGGAGAAAATTACAGCCAAGACTGAAGTAAAATGTAACTCAGAGCTCTTGGGTACTGACAAAAGATTAACAGCGAAGGATTTTGCACAGTTATTACCCCGGTTTATTTAAAATAATAATAGTAATAATAATAATAATAATAATAATAATAATAGTTGCTTCCTAATTTAAAAGAATGAAGTTGGGACATTTAAAGGTAAAGGCTTACTGAAATTGCTTATTCCACTGCAGAAGTAGAATGGGAAATAGGAAACAGGATACCTGCTCCTCCAGAAGACCTGACAGGAACAACAAAGTACACAGCAAGTTTCTCTTTCTTGTTCTCACCCTAGAACACAGGTGGAATCCTTTGGGGCAGGGGAAATGGTCAGGACAAAGAACCAAGACCATCTACAGGTGCACAGCCCTCATTAGGTTCTGCAGAGGATACTCAGAAGCAGTTTTTGCATTATTAATTGCAAAGAAAAGGCAGAACTGTGAAGGACATTGTCACCAGCTCCCTCCCAGAAAGGAGAGTGTTCAGAGCTGCAGGTATGCAGGGGCAGAAGTCACACAACACCACCTAAAACTGTCAGAAATTTACCAGAATGAACTGACTATCATTCACACAAAAAACACTAACAAAATATAAAGAAATGCAATTTTAAATCAGATGTAATTGAAAATCAGCACCACTAAACTGTTGTGTGTTACTAGAAAAGGAAGAGGTTAGCATGGTTTAAAGCTAAGTTTTGAACTATCTAGATGTATGACAATTTCTCTTTACATCTCAGCAGAAATAAACAAGAGGACTTAATCCCTGCAGAAGATTCAGTAACCTGGTTTAGGTAAATAAACCTTACAGTAAGCCACTTACTTAAAAAACATCTTATTAATTTACCAGAGAGAGAAGCAAGAACTCTCTAATTTATTCAAGATGTTTGTATAATGAACTAGATTTGGCAAAATTTAGGAAATTGCTCAGTGAGCTACCAAAAGGATGTTAGGGGTGACCTGGCAGAGAAAAATAATTTCTGAAATAATTTCTTTCACAATTTCAAGATTTGTACCTGAAATTCTTGTTACAAATGCAACATTGGTGTTACAAATGAAACATTGGCATTACAAGTGAGAGAAGAAGTGGCAATAATCAGAAACAAATCTGGAAGGAAAAGTATTTTCATCGCATACCAGAAGCTGTGTTCTGCTCTCAAGAAACAAGATAAAAAGTCCTCTGAAGTTACTAACTCTGAACTTTTACACCTGAAAGGGAAACTCTACCCTGACTTTGATTAGTTTTAACAAACAATTTTTTTTTCTAAGGACAAAATTAAAAACACAGAGAAAATCAAGGCAGGACAAACACTTCAATATTGTGAAGACCAAGAAATTCTCTTTTGAGTTCCAGAATTCATATGATCATGTTCTCTTCTTTGTCACTGGCTGTAGTTCTTACTTTAATGGACACTGGTCTAACAGTCTCAAGTGTGAGTGGATGCTTATTTTACACTTACCAACAGTTTTAATCTGACATCATCTGGCAGCCAGTGTTGCTTTGCTCACAGCCACAACAACTGCATGTGCACTGCTCTGTGCAACCATCCCATCTAACCACTCATTAATTCCCAGACTGCCCACTGTAAAACCACGAAGTAATGGCTTTAGGGTTCTCTAAAGGCATGGTTTAGGAATAAAGGTCCTATTTCCTCTTATGGTGTTTTTTATCGCACTGAAAACCACAGAAAATGGTAAAAGTTCAGTCCTGTGCTATTTTGTAGACTCAGTTAATTCAGTGCTCAGTGAATGTAAAACATTGATCTTTTTTCTAAAATAGCTGAAAGAAAAAGATGTTAAGAAATTAACTGAGAGAGACCTTGCAACAATAAAAACACTGATAACAGTAAGTTTTATAGGTAGTATTCCTTATTTAACAGAGATAAGCAATGGCCTGCAGCCATTCCCTAGAGCCAGAGACCACTGGGCCATCAGTTTCTCACCAGGCATCTCGACTGCCAAGCCAAGTTCACAGCAGCTTATTTCTGCCCTGTGAGGTGGACCTGCTCCCTGGGTGGGTCAGGCTATCACAGGTAGGAAAGAGCAGATTTGAGACTTAGCCCTGTGACTGAGGTGAGTTCACGGGTCTGCTATCTCCCCTTTATCATGCCTGGGTTTATCTCTGCCAAATAAGAACCTGCAAGAAGGAGAAGTTGTCAGCTGGTTGGTACCTGGCAGCCTCTTCAAACTGAATGTCATCCATGGACGCTGTCACGCAGGACACCCCAGCATGCTTCTCAGCTTCAAAAGAGACACAGGGGCACACAGTTACAAACCAAAGGGGACTCAGATGAGGGGAGAGAGGATGATGCATCTGACTGCACCACACTGATTTATTACAAAATATGGATATTGATCTAGTACTGATATCCAACTGTGACAGACAAAGACTCTCTAACTTTTTTAAGTTAGAAAGTGAAAGCTCCCAAATACACACCGTGATTTACAGGTGATTACAGAGTCCTTTTATCCATATAACCATTAAATATCCGAAATAGAAACACATAATCATAACTTTGGTACATCCCCTTCCCTGCTTCCTGTGCTCATTAGTTCAAAAGCTATGAGGCATGCATGGTTTGTTCCTTGAAATGGGTTGGGGTCCCTTTCATGGGGAGGGGGTCCCAAAATGAGGAAGTAAATGAAGTCTTCCTCGTTCTGACCTTTCTACCTTTTCAATGCAAATATGACAAATGAACCCTTGGTAGAGCTCCCATTCCTTGTCTTTAGTTGGTTTCAGAATCAATTGAAACTTATGTTTCTAAAAGCTATTTGTCAGTTTCTGTATTCTTCATTATAAACCCAGCTAACCAAACCTTGTGTTGACAAGCAATCCATTATTAGTTAACTACTAGCTCCTAACTCCATTTATTTTCATTAACTCCAATACAGTTTATCTATAACTAAAATCTCAGCTCCTCTAAAATCTCTAAATTCCTTAAAGTTTATGTCTCAATCAGAAGGCTAAATAATTACTTTATTATGCCATACTGCATACATTGAATCTGAACTGAATCTGCCTTGCACTCCCCCTTGCTCACAACTGCACAGAGCTGCACTCATCCTCATTTTCTCCAGTGACTGTCTTTTGACAGTCCCACACACACACACAACTCCTGGCCCTGATAGGCCAAAGGAACAAAACATCCTCACTTCAGATAAACAATCCCCACATTGCACTCCACTTTGGCACAAAGCACACACAGCAAGTGATAAGAATTATATTTCCTCCTTCTCCGATGCTCAGAGAATGTGAATCCCAGAAATATTCCTGGGAAGAACTGTGCCTTGCTTTCTGTGTGAGGAAAATGTGGCAACACACACAGTGGCCACTCTGCACCTGCAGGGAGTTTTTCACCTGTGGGCTGGTGCCTGACAGGCAGAAGATCCTGCTTCTTCCTCTGAGCACCACAATGCAACTCTTAGGAGAAAAGAGAGGCTAAATAAGACTGAAGTTTACACGTTTTATCGTGATTCTGTTGTAAAGGGTGTTTGTATTCATGGGTAACATCAGGAGATGAGACTGGATGACAGCAACTACCTTACTTAGTTTGAAAACCTCCACCTAAGGTCTTTTCCTAAAAATGAACGTTGTGGTAAGAGAGCCTTAACAAGCATTTTGAATGACAGAAAGACTCACAAAGTGCTACCAAGCTCACGGAAAGCTCATCATTCTCCCTCAAAACAATATGTCATGAGCATCAGCTAGGGCAATGCAGTGGGGAAGTTTTATGTCAGCTGAGGATTCTGAGATGCAGGAGAAAAAAAATACCTATTAGTAGGTAAAAACCTTAGCTTATTAGTGCAGTCACAACAGTGGAAAGCAGCTGAGTACATGTCCTTAGTGCTGCAGGAATTAAATAAAAACAAAAACAAAAAATGCAGGAGTTAAATAAAAACAAAACAAGATTTAGGGAATTCAAAACCAGAATTCACCTGCTGTGAAATATTTTTAACTAAATTTGAACTGTTACTCATCTCCCTGGGGTACATTTGGCTGTGAAAGGAACACACACTTTTTGCATTAATTATGAGAGCTAATCTGGAAAAGGTAAACATCTTATTTACTGTTAATATTTAATCACCTGATAGTTAAGTTGTATAGCAAGCTAATAAGATATTTATTTGACCATAGCACCCAGAGCTTCCAGTCAAAAGGTGAATCTGCAGTGTACTAGGACCTGTACAAACACAGGGAACCTCTGCTCCAAAGTCCTGAGTGACAGAGGCAAGAGAGGGGACCAGCAGGAAGCCTGGAAAATAGAAGAGCTCTCACTCCCAAGCAGCCCCGTGCTTTTAGCGAGCATCACAAGAGGAGCTCAGAGAAATCGGAGGTTTTGTATCAAAATCTGAAGAGGTCCCTCTGAAAATACGAGGGGAAAGCACAGTTTGTGCTCAGAAAATCACTCCTGAGGGGTTAAAGCAGTGAAGGGCTGGAATGGAATCATTCCTTCACACACCTGGAAGGGGCGTGCTGCTTTGAGGCGTGCTTCCCCCGCAGCCCGCGCTCACAGCACTCGCCAGTCACTTGTGCGAGCTGGCGAGGGGGTTTAGAAGCTTTGGAAGGCGAGGTGCAGGCAGACGTGGAGTGCTCTGCCCGCTGGATGGATCTGTGGTTGTTTCACAGAAACACAGAATCCCAGAATAGTCAGGGCTGGAAGAGTCCTCTGGAGACCACTTAGTCCAATCCCCTGCCAAGGCAGTGGCACCTTTCCTTCTTTTTGGCACACAAGTGCCAATAGTCTTAAATTAGTACTTTCCTTCCTTCTCTTACTTATCTCTTACCACCTCTTTTCTTCCCTTCTGCTGCTGCTTTTTAAAACTCTCCTCATCCTCGCGTTCCCACCACCTCCCTTGCTCTCCCGTGCCATTTGATGCCTCACCCTCGTGGTGTCTGTTCCCAACTGGACCCCAGATCTCCTGGGCTCCTCCAGACAGACGTGGAGCTCCTGGAGTGGGTCCAGGGCAGGCAACCAGAAGGACTGGGGGACTGGAGCATCCTCCTCACTAGGGAAAGCTGAGCGAGGTGGGTCTGCTCAGCCTCGGGAAGAGATGGGTGAGAGGGGCTGTGCGTACAAATCCACGTGTACAAATGTCCAAAAAGGGCGTCAGAGCATGGACCAGGCTCTGCCTGGTGGTGCCCAGCAATGCCACATGAGGCAAGGGCAGAAAATTATGCCCTGGAAGTTCCATCTGAACAGGAGGCTCTGCCAGAGCTGCAGGAGCGTTTGGACAGCACTGCCAGGGATGCAGGGGGTGGGATTGCTGGGGTGTCTGTGCAGGGGTGGGGTGGGACTGTGTGATCCTGTGCGTCCCTTCAGCTCAGGGGACTCTGATTCTATGATGAAGAACTTTTTCAAGAGCACTGAGCACATTTCCCAGACAGAGTGTGGAGCGCAGCTCGCTGGTCCCATCCCAGCAGTGTCTGTACGATCCCGCGTCCCGGGCCCTGGAATGACCCCAAGGCGGGACAGGATCACCGCTGTGGCCCCTTCCACCCTGTGACCCACCTCCAAAGCCCTCTGTCCCTTCCACGGGATGACACCTTCCCTCCAGCTCCCCAGGGTAGGGCCCGGCCCCCCCGGCCGTACCTGCGAGGCAGGCAGCGGCGTCCATCCACTGCAGCAGCGGCCCCGCGGCCAGCTCCCCGCGGGGCCCGGCGTGGGCCGGCAGCACGGCCCGGCACATGTACACAGCCATGGGGGAACGCTGCCCGCTCCGCCCGGCACCGCGGCCAGCGCCTCCGCCTCAGCCATGGGCGGGACCGGCGCCGCGCCACGGGGCGGCCTCCCGCGGAGGCGGGACGGGCTGAGGGGAAAGGGAGCCCGGAGTGAGGGGAAAAGGAGCCCGGAGTGAAGGGAAAAGGAGCCCGGGCTGAGGGGAAAGAGAGCCCGGGCTGAGGGGACAGAGAGCCCGGGGTGAGGGGATGAAGGGAAAGAAAGCCTGGGCTGAGGGGATGAGGGGAAAGGGAACTCGGGATGAGCAAAAAGAGAGCTTGAGGTGAGGGGATGAGAAGAAGGGGAGCCCAGAGTGAGGGCATGAAGGGAAAGGAAGCCCGAGCTGAGGGGAAAAGGAGCCCGGGCTCAGTAGAAAGAGAGCCCGGGCTGACGGGATGAAGGAAAGGAAAGCCCGGGGTGAGGAGAAGGAAACTGAGGGGATGAGGGGAAAGGGAACCCGGACTGTGAGAGGATGAAGGGAAAGAGAGTCCAGGCTGAGGGGATGAGGGAAACAGGGAGCCCGGGCTGAGGGGAAAGAAAGTCCGGGCTGAGGGGATGTGAGGGGACAGAGAGCCCAGAGGGAGGGGAAAGAGAGCCCGGGCTGAGGGGAAGGAAACTGAGGAAATGAGGGGAAAGGGAACCCGGACTGTGAGAGGATGAAGGGAAAGAGAGTCCAGGCTGAGGGGATGCGGGAAAAAGGGACACCGGGCTGAGGGGAAAGAAAGTCCGGGGTGAGGGGAAGGAAACTGAGGAAATGAGGGGAAAGGGAGCCCGGGGAAAGGGGTAACAGAGCCTGGGATGGGATGAAAGAGCCCGGGGAGAAGGGTAAGGGGTGGTCGGGATGAGGGAAAAGGGGTGCTCGATATGAGGGGAAAAGGAGCCCGGGGTGAGGGATAAAGGGGTACCTGGGATGAAGGAAAGAGTGGGATGGGGCTGAGGGGAAAGGGCGTGTGAGGATGTGGGGCCGGGGGTGAGGTGCTGAGGGGAAGAGAAGTGTCTGGAGCTGAGGAGATAGAGGCAGCAGGGATGAGGGAAAAGGGATGAGAGTAAGGGAGTGTTGGAGATGAGAGGGTGGGGTGCCCCTGCTGAGGGGAATCATGGAGTGGTTTGGGCTGGAAGGGACC
This sequence comes from Passer montanus, assembly GCF_014805655.1. Lineage (NCBI taxonomy): Eukaryota > Metazoa > Chordata > Aves > Passeriformes > Passeridae > Passer > Passer montanus. Next base: position 2,013,591 of record NW_024375145.1, on the reverse strand, counting down.
CTAAATCCCACCCAGTGCAACCCCAGCCATGGCAGGGACACCTTCCCCTGTGCCAGGCTGCTCCAGCCCCAGTGTCCAGCCTGGCCTTGGGCACTGCCAGGGATCCAGGGGCAGCCCCAGCTGCTCTGGGCACCCTGTGCCAGCCCTGCCCACCCTGCCAGGGAACAATTCCCATTGCCAAGATCCCATCTCCACCTACTATCTCAGTTTGAAGCCATTCTCGTTGTTCTGCCACTGTCTACCCTGGTACAAAGTCTCTCTTTAGACCCTTTAGGTACTGGAGGGTCCTCTCAGGTCTCCCCACAGCCTTCATCTCTCCCTGCTGAGCAGTTCCAGTGAAAATGGTTGTGTACAGGACACCAGGGACTGGATGTTCCCTCCACTCCTGAGATCACCTCACAGCTTGGCACCAGCCACTCCTAGGTTTGGTGTGTCCCACTGTCACTGAAATGCCTCAAATCTAGCTGGTATTGTCATTTTTATTTCTCTTTGGGAGCCTTGCCCTCTCATCACCAACGTGACATCCCAGCAGGTGCACCCAGGGCAGACACATTCCCATGCCAGAGGCAGGGGAAGCACTGGCACTTCCAGCACGGATGTTTGGATTCCCACCTCTGTGGCCACGTATTCCTGCAGGAGTCAACAGCTCGAGAGCCCACAGAGAGCTCCTTCTCTTATCTCCTCCTCCTCCTCACACGGCAGGTAAGGATATTGCTGCCCGTGAAAACACAGGCTCTGCTGAGGAAGAGCAGAGCAATCGCTTCGGAGCTGTCAGGAGGGTCACGGTTTTACTTTTGCCATGGATACAGTGTTATTGCTGCTGAAGGCTCGGCCTCTGGGGATGCTCAGTGCCTGGGCTGGTCAGCCCTTGGTGAGGCAGAGCTTCTACTGCAATGTAGCAGAGGGTATAAACTGTAAATGGTTTTCAGGAAAGACTGCCAGGCTTGTATTTGGCCATTGTGTGTGTGGTTTCAACGCAGCAGCAATACTTTTCTGTAGCTCCTCCTTACAACCTTTCCTCTTGGTAGTTACTGTTCCAGAGAGGGCTTCTCATGTTTCTCAGAAACATGCATGAGTTTACATCGTGAACACTTGTTCATTTAAACATTGTTAAAGATCCAGCTTTAACCTATAACAGCCAGGAAAATTTGAATTTTAACCGAGTTTCTCAGTGCAGTAGGGGCTCTCTTCCCACACGGTCTGTTGCTGTCACTGCACTGCTGTAGCACTATCTCTGTTTCTGTGCACACACTCTTTTTATCAAGCAACACCATGGCTGTATCACCTCACTTGTTACATTTCAGAAGGTACTGGCTCTGAAAATCAGCATGTTGTGCTGTTCCCTACATTTATTTTCATTCTGTTGCATAAAAAAAATAATTATATATATGTATATGAATACTCTCCTTCTCTGGCTTCTGTGAAGGGAAAACCCAGACTGCCACAGCAGTGAGACACCTTGGCCTTGCTCTCTGAAGGGAGTCTATAAAAGGTTTGCACCAAGTGTTTTCCCCATCCTCAACTGCTCAATCCAGATGACAAAACCTCAGATTATCAGTTTCTCACACTGTGGATCCTAGATACCAGAAGAAATGGTCATTTCAACCTTTTCCTATTACAAAAAACTGTGGATCCTAGATACCAGAAGAAATGGTCTGTAAAGAGAAGTCAACCTTTTCCTATTACAAAAACCCCTTACTTTATATTTTGCTTGCCTAGGCCAGTAATGTGTGAATTTGTTTTCAGGTTTACCTTGTCACGCTGGGGCATTCTCTAAGATAATGCTGTTTGTTGTTCTGCTAAACACAGTCCCAGTGATCAGGTGCCTGGCCTGGTATAGATCTCTTGTTTGCAGTAAGATGAGGAGCTACAGAGCTGCTGGAATCACAGGGGGGAAAAGTGAAATCGAAATCTGCTCACACGGAAAGCCTGCAGCGTGGGGGTGAGGGGAAAGAGGAGCAGCTGGAGCAAGAAAAGCTGCTGCTCCAAAGTCACACCTCTGATGTGCACGTAGCTCTTGGCCTTGGATTCATCCAGGAGGTGTCCTTTGGGGAGCAGGGACACAAATCAGCACTGCCCATGGCAGACACACCTGGCAGTGCAGCCAGGGAACTCACTCTAAAATGAGCTTTCCCAAACGATTGATTCTCTGCTTTCACAAGCTGCATTTACTCTGCCCTCCAGCTACAGGAGATAGGAGCTAAAGGAGAGTAATGGAGTGCAAAGGAACCACTGAAACTGGCTGCTGTAGCTCCTTACAGTCTCCATTGCGCTAAAGCAGTGTTTTACAGCTCAGGTAATATCTGCCAGGTCAGTACTGTTCTCCTTTCACTGCTGGAAAAGAGAAGTTAAGCTGCTGGCAGCAGTGTGGTGGTTTCGGTTTGAAACACTAATTTTGTGCAGTGGTTTTGCTTTGTTAAATTGAGATTTCCTGGCTGATGTACTAAAGAGTGTGGTGGGTTCGGTGTTGGTTAATTATTAGTGTAGTTCACTAATAATGGTTTCCCACTTGAGAAGTACTTTTTATGCACAGCTACAGCAGCACCTGTGCCATCACCGAGGTACTGGACCTAAAGCAGCCTTTGTGGAAGCACCTTTTGTGCATTTTAATCTATTATTAACTAATAAATGACAAGCTCAGTCTTAGATGTGAATAAATCTGTAAAGTGAAGTCATTAAAGCTAGCAAGAAGTGTTCCAAAATGCATAGTTTTGGGAATGTTTTAGATACAGATGTCAGCTACTGCAGTAAATCAGCTGCAGTATAGAGCTGTGCATTTCTGTAGGTAGCACACTTCTGTGCTCCAGAAACAAATGTATTACTGCTGGAAGTCATTAATGTTTTCTGTCTGTTTTTTTCATAACCCTGATTATTTATGGAAAAACGGTGTTTGGCTGCAGGGTTTTTTTGGGACACAGCTTGTGAAAATACAACTACTTCTTGTAAAATGAAACTTTATTCTAAAATGTATCCAAAATTGCAAGACACAAGCACCATTAAACAGATAAATAGACATATATTTATATACAGAGAGCATCAAAACACAAAACAATTGTTAATATAATTCTTATACCATTTTAATGAGTATCCATCAATAAAACTTTACAATTTAAAGGAGACTTTTCAGTTGCAAAACAGTTGTAAAATCATATGTATAAATTATGTTTACTACAATTCCAATAACAGAGGCAAAGTAAAATACAAAAATAATAATCAATACTGCAAATTCAAATACAAACCCCAAAAGTAATGCTGCACAGGTACGTATGTACACTGGATGAATTCATGCAGCCAGGCAGTGCAACAAATTAACTGCTGAGTTTAACTTATCACAAAATGGAACCACCATGTTGAAAAACAGAAGAAAATATACTTTTGTAATAAATCATAGTGCATTTTGAAGTTAGACTTTATAAAATGATTGTTGAGTGATATACTTCTAATATTCCCCATGTGATCTGAGATCCCCCCAACTCCTTTTTTCACAAAATAAAATACAAATGACAAAAGCTAAAAACCCCACTGTAGAACAGAGTCTGATGTACTGGTACCATCTTGAAAGCATTTGTTTTAAATCTCGGTATCAGACTTGTTTGCAAGTGTCCATGTCCACAGGGACAGGAGTTTTTCCTTGCTACCAGAAGTAAATCTTTCACGCTCCAATGCTATCTCCACAAACTGCATCTCACACGATGCTTAGGCTGCACTGGCTTGAAGAGACACAGCTGAGCCTTGAAAAAAGAACCCTTAAATCCCTATGAAGCACAGAGAGAGTAAATGGAGGATAGAGAGACCTCATTATTCCTGAAGCTCCTATCCCTAATTGCTTTAATTACATAAACAGAGATTAACATAAGAGGCTTTTATGGCTTGGGTGAAATTTCTGCTAATTTGCTGGGCAAGTGCAAAGCCCCTGTCTCTCCACAGGGCTTTGCCTTTCACAGTGCAGAGGGCTACAGACTCTTTTGGTTGGTGAAAGGAAGCCTCAGGTAACTATATAGAAAAATACCTCTGCAGTGAAAATGTGGTAAAGAAGCAAAAATTCAAAACAGAACCTCTGGAAAACTGTGACTTCTTGTGTAACAAAAACATGGCTGTCACCTTTCAGGTCTGTGTTGGTTGGTATAGCATGAATATGTAGATAAAACTGGTTAAGTGTCGAAATTATATGAGATACAATTACACAGTCTGACACTTTTTTCCTTAAAATCTTAAGTGATAAGCACGCTCAGTGTTTTCTCTAGGAAATTACTGCTAAAATGCTACATTTCGTTGCTGAAAAGACATTTATAGCAGCCTGTAAACTACTGAGGAGTTGCTTCCTGCATCCTTTGTGCTTCCAAAACCCCCCTTTGAGCCATCACTAACTTCTGAGTTAATGGGGGTTTTGAGCAAAAAAGGGATGCGGAAGACCACCTGTATTGGGTAAATAATGTAGCAATTTATACAGCAGCTCTTCAGATCTTCCAACATGCAAGCACGTGTAGAGAGAAGCTAAGAGACAGCATGCACTGCAGTGTCATGTCATTGTGCTTATGTCTGCTGAGGGCACTATGGCATTTTCACTCAGAGAAACAGAAATGTTAGCCCCAGAAGACTAAAAGAGCCAATATTGATGAAGCCATCAGCTACTGCTGCAGTAAAGAACACCCCAAAAGAGGGAGGAAGTTTGTCTGCTCGTAGCGTTTACATACTGAAGCTGAAGAGAATTACAAAGGCACAATACAAGCCTATATTTCTGGTAAATTATATATATTCATAAATTTCTGCTCATACCACCTCAAGATAGTGAATGGTACAATAACAACTGAAGATACAAATGTTAATTTGAAGTGAAGCTCTACAAATAAAGGACTGTTGGAGAACATAGCTCATTGCTTGCTACATTTCTACTCTTTCCCAGGTGGTGAGCTCATCCACCTTTCCTCCACTGGCTGACAGCAACACGGTGACCCAGTGAGAAAACTGGAACACCCTCAGATGACAGACAGAATGGCTTTATGCATCTGAAAAGGTGTCAGTGAGTGCCACAACAATCTTTGCCACTGCTTTACCTTTGGCTCAGAATTCACAGAGAAACCAGGAACAGCAACTGGAATTTCATACCCATTTTCATGCAGAGCTGAGGCTGAGATAATCCATGAAAGTAGCATTTTGGTTACCTTCAGCACTCAAAAATATTGAACAGCAGAGCAGGAATTGTACCAGCTCATCTTAAGAAACAAATCTCAATTTCTCTACTCACAGCTACACAAGATCTGTATCATTTCCAACAGCAAATGACTCACAACTTAGGAAATAAAGAGAATGGATCAATACTGCTGCTGTTAAACTGAAAAAGTGACACCCACTTTTGTGTGATGAAATTACAGGGCAGCTGTGGAGGCGCCTGCTGTCCCAGCCCAGCTCTGAGAATGTGGAAGCTCGATGAAGGTGAAAGGTGCAGCTACAGCATTTGAGTTTGGACCTGGAGCTGTTCCTCAGCTCGCCACAACAACTAGCACGACTGCTGCCAGGATTTCGTACCGCAGGTAACGGGGAAGGTGTCCAGGGGAATGAGGAGGAACCTGCTGGAAGCAGGCTCTGCTAACCCACAGTAACGCTGCCTGCAGATCTGCTCTTTCTGACATGGGGTATTCCCTTATCTCCAAACCAAAACACCGAATCCCAACACGTTTTATCGCATGTTTCCCCAAAAAAACCTATCGTAAACTGCCATTACTACATGTGTTCTCACAATCCTCAACCATAACCTCCTAGATCTATTCCTTGAACCTGTCAGGAAAGGAATCTTTAGCCACAACTGGAAAGTATGAGCATTAATACCTTAGTTACAAGCTCATAGCTGAATTTAGTCCCTTATCTCCAAACCAAAACACCGAATCCCAACACGTTTTATCGCATGTTTCCCCAAAAAAACCTATCGTAAACTGCCATTACTACATGTGTTCTCACAATCCTCAACCATAACCTCCTAGATCTATTCCTTGAACCTGTCAGGAAAGGAATCTTTAGCCACAACTGGAAAGTATGAGCATTAATACCTTAGTTACAAGCTCATAAATTCATAGCTCATAGTTACAAGCTCATAAATTCATAGCTGAATTTAAAAGCTGCATATGCTATTGCTGGTGTTGATTGATCTATACAATGGTTTTTCCCTGTGTTGCTTCCAAAGAAGATCAGTGCAGGTAACAAGGAAGCCCACTCTAACAAGGAAGCCCACTCTAAGAAATGAAGGTGAGGTTTCCTAGGCAGGGATCATCACTCTAGAATTGTTCCAACAATTTGCAAGTTCAAGCTACAGCTGTTGATTACAATCAAAGTAAAAATACAGAAAACAGCACTACAGGGCAGAAATATCATGCTTGAGATTGAATTCAGAAAAGTCATCTGTAAGACACTTGGATTCAGGTTCAAAGGAGCTGCATTATTCTTGCCCATTCCAAGCTCAAACAAATACACGTTTGTGTAGAGGTGTGAGAAGCCAATTGTACACACTTGGATTCATCCCACCTAATTCCAGCTGTTCATCAGTGGTGAGGGCAAATGATGCCATAATGCAATCTCTCCACTCGTGTCCCTCCTCTGACTTACACACAAGACCCAGCAGGTAATTTTTAGCCAGCTGAAATTAGGGCAGGATGAATCAGGCCACAGCATGGAGCGGAAACAAGTCTGATGTGGTGGCACAGTATCACCATGACAATCCAGTCTGTCACAGCCCTGTCTGAGGCTCCCAGCCAGACACGCTCTGGGTCAGTGACCCACACCACCTGCGCCTTTGCAGCTCTGGCAAGGAGCTCATCACACGTCACACAGTGAGGCTTGAGTTCATGACAATCCCCCAGAGCAGCACCCGGAGCCGCCTGGGATGGGCCAGCCAGACAGCTTGGGTGCACGGGACTGCAGCCCTCCCAGACACCCCAGAGGCTGCCCTGGAGCTGCACACAGGGTCTGGAGGGGCTTGCAGCCGGAGTGGTTACTCATCCTAACACAACACGCACTCATGTCCACGTATCCGTGGTGCTGTGGGAGCTGTGCATCCCCACGCCTTGGCCACGGCATGGGCTGGCTCTTGGCAGGAGCTGTCGGAAATGAGGATGAAGCACACACTGAGGAGAAATACAGCGTTCTGAAACACACATTTGTGAGATCCCCAATAGTATCAATAGTAACGATTAAGGTCAGAGGCAGTATCAAGTTTTGCATGCACTTTCTACATTAGTATTTATATAGACAAGTTTCATTCTTGCTGGTTTGCAAAATTACTGAGGTTTCCTTTACTTCCAGAGACTGGAATATTGAACAATAGTTTCATTTATGATGTTGAAAGTCATTCTTTGTCTAAAATACACCTACAAATACTTGGGATTATGGGACAGGGATTGCCCTGTTGTTCTCTGTAAAGGGCTAAAGTAACTGTAGAAATATTTTTTGATCTTAGAAATACAGGGAATTTATCTACAAATCGGACTGTAAGCATGAGGAACACTTATTGCAAGTTCTCAAAGTCTTACATGAAAGGGTGAAGGTGCAAAGTCATTAAGACTGCCTTGATTCTAAAGATTAGCCTACTCATTTAATTGAACTATCAATAGAAACACAGAAGTTAAAGTAATCCAAGTAAGAATCCCCTTCAACTTTCCAAGCTTCTTCGCTTCTCCCATCATTGCCTTTCAGACTAGACAGGACTTGAAATTCTGATGTCAGAAACCAGCAAAGAACACACAGACATTTTCAGGTCTTTGTTGTATATCGTAAAATACTGTAAAAAAAGAATGCAGAGTCCCAGAATTCAGGTTATTTTCCTCTCTTGGTAACCAGACAGAGAGGTCAAATCTCCTTTAAACACCACCTCAGGTACAGCCTGCAGTGGGTGGGGATGAGGACACAAGGCAGGCAGTGCTGTGCCTCTCGAATGGCCCTAGAGATGGGCTTCTGTCTTGGCACTGCTGCAGCTTGTGGGGAATAAAAAACACATCTTTGTGAGGAGCAGCCTGCCCAGGTGCTGTGCCTGGGGCACCCCTCTGCAGGGGACACTGCACAGCTGTGACACCTCTCAGGTGTGCAGGCACAGGCACCTGGGACGCCACAAAACCTGCAGCTGCCTGCTGCAATCCAACCCCAAGCTCTCAGAGAAGGATATGAACTGGGTTGAATTCTTGTACATTACATTTAATAGTTCTGTAAATGGCTTATAGATCTGCTGTTTGAAATAAATTCTGAAACCACTAAGCGTGCTTAACAGAGCTTCAACTCGATGTGGACAGCGAGTTCAGAGGACAGAACAAGGACTGGTGCAGTATAATATATACATGGCTGTACAGTCAAATGCCACCTCCTGCTTCAAAACAAGAATTTACAGTAGAAAGCAGTGGTGGCAAGATTTCTTACACAGAACCTACAGGAATTTACAGGATATGCATGGATCACTGAGGTTATAACACCAGCAATAGACAACACAGAGTATCTTGTGCAATGTGAACAAAGTTGACAGTAGTTTACCAATGCTGTAAGTAATTCACATAAATATGCAACCCACGAGCTAACAAAACTTCCTCCTCTTTCCACCAGAACCAGATGCGTGTGCAGCAATCCATAAAAACAAAAGTGGTTTGTTTTTGTGGTTTTAGCCAAACATGCACAAAGTAGATGCACTCCAAGGGGATACTTGCAAAAAAAAACAAAACAAAAAAACCCTCAAAACTGGTGTCCAAGCACACACAGCAATTGGATTCACACTTCTCAAACAGCCATGACAGAGCCAAAGTTTATGGTGTGGATGCTTGTTGTCCTGGAAAAATAGTAATATAAAAATTCACTTGATTTATAACTGACAGAAAACTCCAGCTTTACTCACACCACTCTTCCATGTCTCTAATTCTAGCCCAAATTCATTCCAGCCCTACTTTGGGAACTTGTGTTCTCTTCTTTATCCATCAATGTAAATGCAAATCAAATCACAACTACAACATAACCAGAAAAAAACCAAACCATAAAAATGAATTTGAAAATAGCTTATACCTGCTTTTGGATGTTATGTTTATTGACAACAATTTAGTAACACCACTTTGCTTTCCCACTAAACCACTGGATGTGCTCTGTACCTCTGTTACAGAGAGCTTTAATAAATTTCTACCTCAATTAAATATATCCCGTATTTGGGATTTTATTTTCATCCAATCTGCAAGACAAAAACCAGCTTTTCTTTCAAGTTATTTTGTATCATTGTTAGGAACCATCTAATTTTGAGTTAGTGGCATGCTAGCTGTCCTGATCTTGAGCAGTGACAGCTCTCAGGATGCTGCACTGCCACTCCTTATCTGGAGTTACACTCAATTCCTCTCTATTAATGAAATAAACTCTTGACAGCAGGGCTCTAGTTGCAGTTATGAACACTTCCTGCATGCTTGTTGGGCAAAATGCTCTAATTTTTGTGCAAAGATCTGGCACAGTACATTTACTGGGGAAGCCCAAGTGAGAGGGGGTAAAACATGAAGATTAAAACAACAGAAGTGAAGCCTAAAATATCCAGTTCATCCAGTTGACAATGTGACTCCTCATGGATCAGAGCAGTTGTTCCACAACAATACTTCTTCCCATCAAAAGCAATTACTGAAGATTTCAGTATCTGTAATAGCCCAAACTCCTAGACTGTACAGTCTCACCCAGGCTATTGAGAACACATCACCTTTCAAAATCCCCATGTTTTGTGCTGTTTCCCTATGAAAACTGACGCTAAATTGCCAGAATTGTCTCTTAGCAAAATCCAGCCGCTTGTCAGCATTGCAAAATCTTGAAGGGATCCCCAGAAGCTAACGGCAAGAGAGTTGTGCAAGTTCTCAAGAGAACAGCGAGGTAGGAACGAACACCTTGTTTCTGGTGGATATTTGCCCACTCCGGAGCCACCTGACCCTGGGAACAAGCCTGCTCGACCACTTGGTCCCTGTTCTGAGACCACAGAACCCTGAATCCTCCACGAGACACACGGAAAGCACTGACCAGGCAAACTGAACCGCTGTTTGTGAATTAGGCTTGGTACAAGGTCACACAATTCACATGTCAAGCAGTACACTTTTGGGGACGGGGAAGGAGCTTTCAGCATGAAGTCCAGATTTATTATTTATAGCAACTAGGCAGCAAATCTCTTTTTTATCTGATCTCCCCAAAACCATGTCTTTCAGCAAATGTTTACAATGCTGAAGTAAAATAAAGGAAAAAAGGATGATTTCTTTTTTTTGTCTCTCCATTTCTTTTGCACACAAAACTGAAGTAGTGGCTAGAAAGTGACCACTTCAAATTATAACTGAAAACTGCATTTATTAAATTTGAAAACATGTACCCAAGAAAACCTTTATACATTTTTTATGGCAAGTTTTCCTATTACATGAGAGGCTTTCTTACACATTTTAAGCTTAAATGAAGAACAGCAACCAAACAGAAGTTTGGAGTAAAACTGCAAAGCTGTTGGCTGTGTTGAGGGAAACTATGGCTGCACAACTGAAAACAAGATGAAAGAACAAATTCACAGAAATAGTTCGTGTACTAGTGAACAAAGCTCTAATAAAGTAAGAAACAGAAGAAAGCCAAATCTGCTCTGCATGTCAGTATTATTGATACATAATCATGGATCTGCACTGGTAAAGTCTGTAAAATAATGTCTGCTTAGGAAATACTTAATTTGAGCTCTAGACTGTCCATGTTCAAGTATGGGTTTTAATTATTACAGTTCTACTTTTTTAATTTCCTGAAGGATACTATCTGTACTTAGATCTGCTTAAAATTAACTATGTGCAGGCTCAATTTGAAATCAAGGTGAAGCTGTTGGCAGAACAAGATTTTTCATGTGCTGAGTAAATGATCCTTTTTTTCTCTTTTCTAGATTTGGTACTGCAATTTGTTTCCAATACGTAGACACTATACATGAGTGCACTCAAAGCAGTATTTTAATCTCTCTCTTCTCATTTTTCAGGTTGAAACATCACTTTGGTAATTTCAACAGACCCTCTGTATTTTTCTCTATGTACTCAGTTTCCACATCTGCCAAATAATATTACACCACAGGTAAGTTATATTTTTGACCCAGACTAGGGTGAAATCCTATCATCCTACCCAAAAAATGACCTTATGTGAATGGTTTCATCAAAGTTTCAGCAGGACTGGCATAAGCAGCAGTTTACAGAACTGTGCCAATATCTGAACATTAGAGAGAGCTGCATACAACAAAATTTAAACCTAACTAATTTCTTTCTGAATTCCTAGAGTTGTTTTGAATCACTAAATCAGAATTGGATCCTCAATGTGAGATAAGAGTGCTGAGGGGGGGTTTATTTGAAAGATGTGATTTGTCAGGATTCCCATCCTTAAGGCCTGAGCAAACCCAAGTGTGTCTGTGACAGCACCCACAGTTATATCACCACTTCATGTGAAGTAAAGAAAAATAAATTTACCTGTACTTTATGTCATTAAGGTATATTTTACATTCTTGAAATGCCAATGAGTAGAGTCAAATAGTGAAGAATCCAGTCCATACTTAGCCATGACAACAGCAATGGATCAGAGCTGACCATGAACAGGGGAAAACTCTTAATAATTAACTGATACAGAAATAGGATCCTGTGTAACGTGTATCAGCTGAAAAATCATTTTGAATAAAGTGATCAGCACTAAATATTGTAATAGCTGATCCTTCATTAAATCTAATTCCAAATCATTGGCACATGAAGTATTGCCACAGAACACAGGAAAATTCAATTGGTTTTCGGCAGTTCAAGAACCTGTCCTTTGATGCATCCTTAAAGAAGCAAGCTTCTATTCACTTCTTTCCAAGTGGAATTATTTAAAATAAATGATTAGCCTACATATTTGTCTTTGGGTATTCCTGTTGGAAGGGAAAGGAACAGCTGGATGTCTGGGACATGGAACATGTAATCCTACACTATGGGGAACAGGCTGGAAGCCTGAAAGTCATTATTGTTTCTGAGTATGTGACATGTTGGGTGGGCAGGGCTCAGCAACCACAGGGCTTCCAAATAAAAAAATGGAATTTCTGGAGGTTGGAAGTGCAAATTCCAAACTGCAGGTTTTCTTCATTCCCAGATAGTTAAGAAAGTAATGTAATCCCTACATACAACTATCCAGGTAATTTGTTAATGCACGCCAGGCACATGCTTTACCTGTGATTCAGACAGCTTCTTCCTTGCCTCAAACTACTCCACTCTTAGACATGGCAATAAAATCTGGATGACATGGAGATACATCTGGATCTGAGCACTCCTTTCCATAGGGTTCAGCAGCAGGTAAGACCCTGGTTTCACTGTGAAGGTCACAAGTGAATCCAGTTTCAGCTGATTTTCTACAAAGCTGAAATATTAGCAAGAGTTCTCACAGCATAACAGAATCCCTTACTCTCCATTTCTGCTACTCTAAGATGTAATCAGTTCTGCTTTTAGAAAGCCTTACTTCAACTTTGCCTGAAATACCCATTTACAGAATCACCTTCTATTTACTTCTATACTAAAGAGCAAGATCTATCTAAAAACCCAGTGTGAGAAGATCTACCCTGCACCACTTAAAATAGAAATCCTACCAGAGCTGGACAAGTTCTGACATTATCATCAGTGCTGTTGCATAAGGACAGAACCAAACAGCAGTTACATTGCTCCTGGTATCTGGAGCATAAAAAATGTAACTGGGAGCAGAAACTGAGTGCTTGGGAATAGTCTTCCCACATTGATACTCCAGATACCATGAAAATCCTACAAGGATTTGTGAGCAAAGGAAAGAGAAATGAACAAGCAAAAAGCACTGTGCATATTAAGAAAAAGACAATCCAAAGGTGTATTTTAGAATTTGAGTAATTAGTACAACAGATTGTTTTCTAATGGTTCAGCTGCAGCACCAGGGCTCTCCAGAAGCCTGGGTAAAGCCTCAGACAAAGCACCAGTGACAGCAGCTGCAGCCTGTGGGGCTGCGTGGGTGTCAGAAATGCAGGACACAGTCAATCAATTATGTGCTGAAAGGACATTTTGCTCCTGTATAAAAGTGAGGATAACCTGCTTTAATATTGATATCCAATCTGTGTCAGCAGTCCCATGCACAGGTTTAAAGGTCAGACTTCCATCCTTCCAAGGTGCCCAACAGCTCACTGACCTGGGAATGGGCTTTGGCACTTGAAGCACTGCTCCCATCTACCTCAGTCCACCAGCAGTGGCACCATCTGACTGGAACTGGGGCAGAAAGAGCCCTAGGGTCCCTGGAAGGTCCCACAGGTAATGCCAGGACACCTGGACTCTGGGTGTAATGGGGACACACCAGTGGTGTTAGTGACAACAGCAAAGGGTCTGAAGAAATTACACCTGATTTTGTGTTTGTGACTCAGCCAATAGCAGGGTATTCCAGAATCTTTGGAGACAGCAACACAGTGTTTTCCAAAGAGAAGCAAATTAATGTGACCTTCATAATCAATAGGAATACAGTCTACAAAACCATAGAATGACTATCTAGGCCATGTTTACATCTAATCAAGTGGTTCTTACTAAAAAGTAAAGCTACCAAAATCTTTGATACTTCAACATAATTTCAATCCTCTGAGACTTTAATCTTTGAATAGCCCTAACAGGAGAGTAACATGTTAAATCTTTTTATTTCCATACATCATACATGCATAATCTATGGAAATAAAAAGTAGTTTGGAGATTGTAGTATTCCTTACACATCCAGCTACCATCACAAGCCCATCACATATGGGTGATATTCCTTTACCACAAGCTCATGAAAGAGAATCCCCTTGCACATGGATATACCACATCCCAGAGCTGCTCCTCCTCGGAAAGGCTTTTCTGGATTAAAGTCCAAGGAGAGGAATTTGCTGTTTGTGTGTGGCACCAATTTCTGCTGAGCCACTTTGTGCCTGCACTGCTGATCATCAGCCTTTGTATCACAGCACACTGAAAACCTTTGTTTTCCTGGGGCAGCTGAAAATCACCAGGAGCTAAGGAAATGTACCATAATCTTGGTTTCAGAGCTCTGCCTGAAGAGAAATGGGAATGCTTCCAGAAGTGTTTCCTTTAGGCCTTTTTCTGCACTCTGGCCCCAGCTTTTATACCTAACTCTATGTCCTCCTCATAAAAGGGCCCAGACCTTTGTTCCTCTTTTGGTCATGGCAAAAGGTAACACCCTCACAACAAGGCTAGTAGTCATAAAAAGTTCACTATGGCATTTTGGCTCAAAAATGAAAAACAAGGCTACTGACTGGAAAGTTTTGTGGGAATTAATTCTGGCAGATATGGCAGAAAACACACACCCAAACAGCAGGGTGACCTGATTTTCTAAATGGGCTTGGGAAATACTGTTTATAATTAGGAGCACAGATTGCCCATATATGTTTGAGAATCACTGAAAATGGGAAACATAATTTTCAGTTGTTGGAAAATGTTTTGGTGATAAGGACTCTACTGTATTTCCACTAACTACTACCCCTACAGAAGACCATGCTAAATAGAAAACTCAATTCCAAGGGCGGGAGAAGCCCTGACACTTTATTGCTAGATTCTATAGCAATTGGAGCTCACTTACAGTAACCTTATAGTACTCTATATAAACTGAGAAGCTTGTATCAAATTCAGGCTTCCATTTAAAATAGATATTGCAGATATTAGGCTTCAATTAAAGAAGAAAAATAACCTTCAGTGCTTTTTTTTTCCTCTTAAAGGCAAAGTATCAAAAAAAATCCCCAAACTAGGTGGAAGTTATTAAATTTCTCCAAAAAATTAAGATGAGCTTTCTTCTATTTCTTGACACAGTACAATTTGTGATTCACAGGGTAGCTGGTATCAAACACAAGGTAATGAAAGCTCGTATAAGCAATTTTATTCCTATCCATAATGGCAGACACTAACAAAATCAAAAGATTTATCCTTTGAGTTCAACTTAAAAAATAACTTATAAAGCAGTGATATATGCAACATAAAACATTTCAGGATGGGAGAGGGAAAGCAAATTTTAATAATTAAAATGTAAACGTGAAAAAAAAAAAAGAAATGGAATAAAAGTCCCTACTTCTGATTTCTACGTAAGATGTCACATGATCCTATGTTACAGTGTCCTGGGGTCTGAGTGTGTGTGTGTGCTTGCGTGTCACACACACACACCCCACGCTGACCCACACATGTACACACACAGACAGGCTGGCAGCTCCACCTCGGGCACTTCCCTCATGCCACTCCTTGCGGTTGTCTCAAGCATGTTTGGGACCCACTGTCTTGACAAAACGGGGGAGATGGTAGGAGAAAAACAAAAAAAAATCAGGTGGGTCTGATTGTGTCTGAGATCCTTTAGTTAAACTGTACACTGGGACGAATAATTTTCTTCTGCAGTAGCTCTCTGGAGAGGGCCAACTCACTGTGGTCTTCACGGCGACACTTGAGAACGGGTCACACACTCATTGTCATGCTAGGGGAGTACTGCAAAAGAGGAATCCACATTTTAACAAACACTCATTCCCCCCACCCACGGGCAGCCACATCCACACCTGGGCTGCGGCAACGGCTCCAGAGCTCCTTCAGCTCCCTCCTGAATTTGTGCTGCAGCTCAGTTTGTGTCCCCAGCATTTCTGCTGTGCTTCTCTCATGCCACAGTACAGCCTCTGCTGACAAAGGCAATGATGAACCAATATCTCACTGCTGGCTACTGGGGAATTTACCTGGGCAGGCCCCTAGTCTGAAGAGGACTGGCTGCATTCATGGCTAGCTGAACCACACAAGATTGTGGGGAGGTTTTGATTACTTCAGGGGAAAAAAGGAACAAAGATATGTATGACTGTGATTCAGTTAGGCTTTTGGTCTGAATTGCTTTTTGTTAGCAATTTTAGGGGGCAAGCTGAATCAGGGACCAGTGGTCATTCTCCTTTATGTGACCCAAAAATGGAATCATCACATCACACGATTGTAGTGACACAAACTGAACTGCAGCCTTTACCCAAGCTACAGCTACCCTCAGGTTAGCAGTGCTCCATTACAATAATCAATGGGACACCACAGGACCTAGAAGAAATGCACAACTATACACCTAATTTGCTTTTAAATTGAAAACTGTGGACTGAAAAAACACTTAATTTGGTCTAACATCCTCTAAGTAGAGGAAAATGTTAAAATGCAAGAGGATCAGCATTTTGAATAATGACAGAAGAGAAAGAAAATATAGATTTGCATGTGCAAAACCACATGTGCTCCACATATCCTGCCAAGTCTTGAGTTCCAAGCTGGCCATTTCCAAGTGTCCAAGCATATAGAAAGAGTATTTCAGATGGGTCTTCCCTGTCATGTAAATTACACAGGTCTGACTACCAGCTCTGAGGCTTAAAGCAAAGCACCTGCTCACGTAAATTCCTGCATCTGAGCCAAGGTATCTGGGGAATCATTTGGGGAGAGGAATGGTCTCAAGTTGTTTAGGATTCTCAACTTGTTTTTAAGCCCTGGATTCTTACTCACCCCTAACCAAAACTCCTGGTGAACTGGACAACAAATCTCCCTGAGAAAGGACTCCATGATAACACCTATTCTGAGCAGCCAGGTGGCAAAACATGGATCAGAAAGCAGAGCAGGATGAGAGAGCAGCCCCTGTTACAGAGGCTGCATCCCTGGGAGCAGACAGGGACAGCCCTGGCATGTGCCACTCCTGCCTTGCAGGCGCACATCTCAACAAGCCTTGAGAAATCCGAGTCCCTGGCTCTTCCAGGCAGCACAGAAACACCCAGAACCCAGGGAGTGTCTGAGAACACTGATTTTCTGCAGAGCACCACTGATGCCCTCTTGTTCCCACGGCCCTGTTGCAGTGACCCTGGCTGCCCTCAGCACAGCAGAGCGTGCCAGACTGGGAGCCAAGGGCTGCCAGGAACAGGGACCACGTTTCATGGAGCCTCTGTGCTCACTGCCATGTTGGCAGATATTAAACATTGCTCTTTTTAGGTTGTGTATGACAGTTTTCTTCAACACTCCGCACAACCTGAATGTGTGCCCACCAACAGCTAACTGGCAGAAATTCTTCCTTTTCACTAGCTGGAAAAGAAAACCTCCCAAAACCCCTCAAAATCAGATTCCCAGGGAATTTTCCCTGGAACTCAACTATGCTGAGATGTAACAGAAGCTGTTTACTGAGCAGCAGGTCACAGTGGCACAGGTAATGAGGTTACACTCCTATTTAGGGACCCAGATGTGGATTTAGAAACCCAGCCTCAGGCATGTGAGTATGACAATACCACAGTCTTGCTCTGTAAAATGTTTACACCACATTTTGCTGCTTTGAGCATTCCATATTTAAACAAAAAATACCCACAGTTTTCCCCAGCATGATCACCAGTGGAACCTCTGCCTTTTATGGGTGCAACAGCACACTGCAACATCTGGAATCCACTGGTGCTCTCATCACATACTTCAGTGTAAATCCTGTTTTTTCATTGACCTTGTGGGCCAGAGAGTTTCTGCAGTAAATCCATGCCTCCCACCTATTCCAGTTTCAGCTCTCTTTTGCACAGCATTTTTTATTGAAATCAATACTGTACTTTCAGAAACTATTAAAAACCATGCAAGGCACAGTGCTGCACTACAAGCACACTACAAAACTTGTAAAGTTTCTTTTTCTAAACAAAAGGCCACAGATGTAGGTTCACCTTTGCAATCCAACAGCCCAGGTAATGAAATACTTACACTCTCACTCTGAAAAGGGTTTAGGAAGTTTCCACCCATCTCACTGTCATCCCTGGGAGTGCCAGGCTGGTTGCTCATGCTCATATTACTGGGAGAGTTCTGTTAAAAAATAATGCAAAATACAGATTCAGTGCTGCAGGTTTCAGTTAATTTCCAGGTGAGCCCAGGGCATGCTCCACACAGAACTTGGTGCACTCAGGTGCACTGGGCCTCTCAAGGATGAGAAATCAGCCCCAGCAGGGGTTTTCATGATTCAGTCACTAATTTTAGTCTGTTAAGTAATGTTCTCTTCCCTGAAGCAAGGACTGTTTACCTGCGCCTCATTTTCAGGCTATAGCCAGCACCTGGTTCTGCTGAAGTCAAGAAAAGCTATAAAAGGCTGCAGCAGGGATGTGAGGAAATTCTGTCGCCACATTAAATCATGTGGGGGAATGCAGCCACGTCTGTGAGCCCTGACATACGTGAGTTATGGGTATGAACTTAAAGACAGACAAAAGATGTGCTTAAAGGCAGGATGGATCAGCTCTGCACAGGCCTGTGCCTGAGGGCTGCTCATCACGGCCACAATTCACTGAAATAGTAACAATCTAAAGCCTTCCACAAATTAATCGTTACTCTTTTCCGTACAGAGGTGCACAGTGACCTCTGCAACTTCAGAGGCAGAATGGGTGAAACAAGGCAATTGCTACAGAAATTATTGTGCACCAACGGCTCACACATGGTATTGCACACACTGCCATCAGTCAGGTGCTCTTACAAAGCTGCTTTGCAGCACCCTGCCATGCCTGGACCATGGGCAATCCCCTTCCCATCACTGCTACAACTCCCACTCAGAAGAGTCACCATGGAAAAAGAGTATTGAGGGAAAGGGAGAGTGAAACCATGGACCTCATAATGAAATCATTCATCCAACAGTTCTTTCCTTGGCTTTTTTGGTTTGAATTCAGAAAAATGTATTGCAATTTGAATATAAATACCAAACTAATTACATACATGACCTGCAAGCAGAAATTCTTCACCAGCACCTGAAATGCAGCTCAGAGTGTTGGGTCAAAATCCCTGCTTTAGCCCTTTTGCTTTCCTCAGACTAATTCACTACTTCCACAACTGTGATCCTGAGGCACTGGACAGCAACTGAAGCCTAACGAGGTTACTGACACCAGCTAATTAAGTCTGCTCTCCAGTGAACCAGCACACAGACATCCAGGGAGCCCAGAGCCTGTGTGACACAGGAGTCAGGCTACACAACCCCAGCACTCCCACTGCCCTCAGCTTCCAGCAATATACAGACCTTGCCACACGTACTTTATATGACGCTCCTGCACTTTTGCTTGTTTCTGGGGGATTTACCCCTATTTTGTGTTGCTCTGTGTAGAACTAAGCTTTGGCATTCTGCCATTGCTGCAGCACGCCAGCTTCAAAGGGCCAAATTCCTGGAAAAATCCCATTTCAGTGACTCCCCCAGGCTGCTTCTGTGGCTGCTTGTAGCAGCACTATAGCACCAACTGGGATTTTCAAAACCAAGGGTGCCCCTGGTGTCTGCACAGATTCCATGGGCATTGCAATAAATGCAGGTTGGTAATGTTTATTTAACATGCATAATTTCAGTTCATTTACTGCCCTCGTCTGAACTTACTTCATAAAATACTTCATGTGCTGCCATTCAGTCAATTTAGCCAAAATCTTCTCTAGAAAGCTATGAATTCTGTGAGCTGTACTAATTCTGCCAGGACTGGATCCATTTTCTTTGGACAACTGTTTTACAGGCAAAATTAACAGCATTTTTCTTTTCAGTATTTCAAAATCACATAGATCA
This sequence comes from Passer montanus, assembly GCF_014805655.1. NCBI lineage: Eukaryota > Metazoa > Chordata > Aves > Passeriformes > Passeridae > Passer > Passer montanus. Next base: position 1,994,067 of record NW_024375145.1, on the reverse strand, counting down.
AGCATTACTTCCATGAATTGTTCATGCAGGTCAACATATTATGAGATTTTCAGGTAAATTGTTTAGGACCCAAGTGTTCAGAGCTGCTGATACCTGTACCAGCACATACTGGCCAGCTACAAGTGGAATACTGGCTTTAAAAACAGAAATGTTGTGATTTTTTCCCTTTAAAAATGCTGCAGTTTTCAGTAAGACAGTGAAGAAAAAATATAGACTTTGATTAAAAATATGCTGTATGCTGGTCATCTCACAGGAGGGTTTTATTGAATCCCTCCCTGCACAGCTGAGGCAATGTGGTCTTCCCCTTCCATCACTTTACGTCATGCAGAGTCTGGAAATGTTATAACATTTAGGAACACATTTATGCCCCTTTACCACATCAGCTCATTAATTCCTAAGTTAATGGTGACCACATCCACAGCAGGTTTATTTTTACAGAAGTGACACATTCAAGTATTGTTTTTGTAGATGCAAAATCCCTGCAGATTACACTCACATCCTTTTCCAGTATGTTGTGGTATCAAAACAGTGCTTCTTCTGAAATGACTTCTTGATCTAGTTTTTTGGAAATTTATCCTGAGCATTAAGATATTAACATTACCTTAGAGAGGTGACAAACCCAATCCTGCAACACCCTAAGAAATTCTCCCAAATTTACATTTGACTAGGATTGATTATTAGAACTGGTTTAATTTATTTGAAGAGCACCAAAGATTACAACATGATCAATCAGATTGTGAACTGGAGCTAATTATATATAATATAGGTGCATAGCAAAAAGATTCATAACAGACAAAAAGGAATTGAGTTTAGAGTGAAACACTCTAAAAATTCCAGATCCGTGATTAGATACTCACTTTGGAAATACTGTCCATGTCTCCTGAGCCTGAAATTGAAATACACAAATGCTCAGTTAATTTTGAGCTGAAGCTAATCCAATACTTTTTTTTTTTTCATAGAAAATACATAGTACAAAAATCATCATTTTAAAAAATAACCAACTTAATAAAAGTTTACAGTTGGTATGGAATAATCCACTCAATCAGTCTGAGGCTTCATCAACTGCTATTGCACTACATGTACTGAGTGTCTCTTAGAAGAAAACAGATGATCCTGATGAACAGAGTAATGGAAAGCAAATAAAATTAAATATATTGAGTGCAAGACCACTGAAAACTGAGGGGTTTTTTCACACACTGTAGCTCTCACCTCAGGTAAAGCAGAGAATAAGGGAAATGCAATTTTAGGATGGATGAATGAAGAAAAGGTTTCTTAGCAGCCAAAGACATTTTCAGGAAAGACAAAATCTGGGAGAGTACTGAGTATAAAAGTAGAAGAGATCACAGCAAAACCATCTGAAATGGAGCTGTGGGAGAAGACTGAAACAGCTCCTTCATACAGCCAGGCAAACTAGGCCTGAGAAGAAATATAATTTCTCTCTCCAAAAATGTCAGGTACATAGATGTTATCAGGAGTTATTTTGTCACGGCCCAAAAGGATAAACTATGGGTACATGTAGAATCCTCCCACAACTTTCAATTTAATTTTTCATTTTAGCATAGGAGAAAAAATTCTCAGCCTGTGGAAAGTGATAGAGAAAGGTGTGGCTGCCTCTCACACAGATTTCATTGACTTGAATGCAATGTGCATCATTAGTAGTTAAACCATTTTAGGATTGTAATAGGTAAAGAAAGGCTGCTAAAGTAAGCTATAAAGTAAGCTAACATTTGAGGGACATGTTTACGAAAGAAAAAAGTATTTCTCTTTAGGAGAGAGAGGCCTATGCTGAATTGTTATTGCTCACAACAAAGCTCAATGAGCTTCTATGATTTTTTTTGCATTGCCACAGCCTCTTCAAATCATTCCCTTCATCTCACTGATGTATACAGACCTTTCTCCACACATTTTCACAAACTGTGCTGTTACCTAATGATCCGTTCATGTGGTGTGAGTCCATTCCACCCAGCCCGCTCATGGGCCCGTCTGAGCCCGGCCCCAGTGGGAACTGCAAAAGGAGCAGGCATCAAAAACTGCACAGCTATTTACCACACAACCTAGCAAACAGAAAGTATTCCTCAGGAGAAGGGGGGAAACAGCAAGGACAAATCCTCAGCTCTGAATGAGAAGAGACTCTCAAGTCCCACTCAGACCTCTAAGAGAAGGTGTCTCATGAGGACTGAAACCCAGCATTTTTTGGGGTCAATTTAATGGTTTTTGGAGACTGTCACCTCTGCAGGCTGGAATCCAACACAGTAATAATTTATTATTTACTTCAGTGCTGTTTTTGTATGACTTTTCAGACTGCTGCTGGCAACTCAGCCCTATCCCCAGTGAAGTTACAGGAAACTTTTATAACTCCCTTAAATCCATCAGTGATTAATTAACAGCTTTCAAACCCCACCCAACCTATCCTAATCACCTTCACAACTTGAGCAGTTTCTATCCAATTACATAATTAACCTTAAATTTAGCTCTTCGTGCATTTAAAAGATACTACCATTATAGCCAAAAAATCTGCAATTTACTACATAACGGCTTAGCATATCTAAATATATTTATTTTTAAGTTCTACTGGCAGTTTTTTTTTCCCAGAGGCCCATAACTGAAGATCCACCCATAAAAAAGGAAAGCTTAGCAATAATGACAGCTGCTGGAAACACAGTGTTTGGATTAACAAAAGGCTGCACTACTCAGAGATGTAAGAAAATTCATATTTACATTAGGTCTGTTGGGCCCAGGTGGCACAGCGTTCATTAAAGTGTACATGTTGTCTCCAGAGTTGGTTGAATCTGTAATAAGAGATTACTTTAAGTGCTGAAATACACTTTTCAATAAAATTACTCACCTCATACATTTCCTGTCGTTTTGTTAGTATTATTACTGTTCCTCAATCCCATACACAGTGGCAATATAATGGCAGATTTTATTCTCTTTCTATCCACTGCTGCCACACAACAGGGCTATGAAAAGAAATAATTGCCATGGTCCCCAAGTGACTGCTTCTGGGCTCTAGCTTTATGCATGACTGTTAAAAGGTTTATAAATCACCAAGAATCTGTGACTATTAAATTCCTAAAACCCTGTTTCCTGGAGTTCTAAATTTCTTCACTCATCTTCAATGTTATCCACAGAACAGGAGTTTTTTTCCTATCAATAATTTGTTTTCTGTCTGTAATAAAAGATAAAAAGCTTCTCCTTACACAGACTGGGAGTTACAATTTTTCACTCTCATCCCTGTCAAGTCCATATGATTTTGAACATATCCAAGTCTTCAGAGGACTGCAAAGATCCTTCCCTCCTGAGGGAGGCTTTAGCTGATCTATCTTCATGGTGCAGCCTGGTGCAATGCTTGCAGGAAAACCCCAAAATGACAAAAACTGAAAGGACAATGACCTGACAAATGTCTGTATACATCCCTAAGGGGATAGTGTGATTAAAAAAAAAAGATATATTGACAATTCTGGAAAATCAGTAACTGCAGAGAGAATAAAAAGATCTCAACACTCTGCACCCACCACAAGCCCATTCCACGCCTAATGATATTCTGTGTACAAAAGGAAGATAAATCAAGGATTTTGTCCACTAATCAATATTTCCAAGATGATTTCTTAAGCATTAATCTGAGCTAATAAATCCACTAGATACACAGCACCACATATCACTAGAACATTCAAATATGCTGTCTGAGAAAAAGGGGGAACAGAAAAGCATTTAGCCTGAAGTAAAATCAGCCTATTAAGTTATTTGTAATATTCAGTGATGCAGGCAAAAAGTTCTTTGTCCACCAGAAACTTGTGCTGTCCCCACACATCCCTGGCTGTCCCCAAGCTCTGGGTGAAAACCTGTCTGCTGTCCTGGCTCATGTCAGAACACACAGGGCTGTGGAATCTTTGAGCTGCTGGTCTCAGAGATCAGTAAACACCTTGGCAAAACTCACAGACAGCCAGTTTCCAAGTGTTTTCATGCTTTGGAAAAGAGAACTTCAACATATCTTTACCTTAGGTTGCCCTGTTTGTTCATTTCTTGGCAGGGTTTTATTTGTTTTAGTTTTGATTTCTACATATTTAAATCCCTAGAATTGTATTTAATGAAGTAGTATATGGCTGCAGCAAGTTTTTATGGCATGTTAGGAAACTTCCTTACCCTCCTCTGCTGGTTAGCAAGTATGGAAAAAAACTTGATACAGAAAATGAAGAGCCAGTAATTTGGCTATCTGACTCTTTATTTAAATATATATATATGTGTTCTCCCTAAAAGCCCTTATAATTTTGTTATTTCCAAGTATATTTCTGTACCTGCAGGACTAGGCATGATGGGTGTTCCTGGTGGCCCTCCACCTCCTGGAGGACCCTGGGGAGAGTAAAAATTGTCAGTTAGCATGACTTAAAAGGTTAGAAAAAACCTAAAACAGACACACAAAAACAGCCACATCAAAGAACATTTATTGTTTAAAATTTTGGTGATTTCCATGTCACAAATGTGATCAAGACTAAGAAACATAAAATGCTCTGGCTATTAAACAAGAGTTTTAGGGTTCTTTAAGATTTCTCCAGGAATTTATTCAAATCACCCTAATCATTTACTAAGAACAGAAACATAACATCTTGCTTCCTCTGTTTGTTGAACCCCTTCAGGTAACATGAAAAACTACCAACGTCCACTTTGGCAAAAATGCCTACATCAATTAAAGTCAATAAATGTTGACTTTCTGTATTAAAACATACACAGACTGCTAGGAGTAATTATTATTTCCATACTTCATCTCTTTTGTTATCATTTAAAACAGCAGATATTCTGTTTTAGACAGGGATATCTTTTCAGTGGCAGTGATTACAAGGGTCTGGATGTATCTGTCTTACAGGATATCTGTCTATACATCTTTTACATATAAACTGTGATCCATTGATTTATATCCACATTTTATCCAAACCCATAGGACTCCCTAGGCATCACAGGCTCTCCATATACTTTTTATTCATATACCTGTGTACTAAGCTCACTTGATTTTCTAAGGACTCTCTCTGCACGTTTTTCAACATCACATAAAGAGATGTAGGAACAACTAACTAATAATTGATAAGAAAAGTTACTTGTCCTCATTAACTTGTGCATTTTATTTTAAATTTGCCTTTACTCTCGTTGGGTTTTTTCTTCTCTTAGACAGTTTCTTGGTATCAACTATTTTGACTCTGATAATATAATTTCATTAATGTATAACAAGTATATAATCTGCATATTTATACATATTACATATACTTATATATTAGTATATACGTTTTGACATCAGCACATATTAATATATATACATGAAACTTACTACATTCTTAAAGTGAATGATTTCAGATGACAAATCCTTTCACTAAAAAGCTTTTTGAGGAGCTCTCCAGCCCATCCCTCACCCCCAAACAGTTGCTGTCTATAAAGTCAAATATTCCCAAAATGCCTTTAAAATCTTCACCAATAGATTTTGGTAAACCCACAAAACCTCCTCCAAACAGAGAGATCTCTGTGAAGTTCTGCATTGAAAGAACAGATTTGGAGACATCAAATATTGACTGTGGCCACCAAGTTGTGAAAAAATGAGGCCTATAGTTACAAACACTTGCAGGAATCATAACTTTTCCCCCAATTAATTGTCTAAATAAATTGCTTTTAATTATACAATTCTCCCTTGTCACCCTGTGTCACCAGCCCCGTGCATGGGATAAAAACAGAATAAACAAACTGCCTTAGAAGAGCTCCTCAGCCACACAGATAACCTGAGTGCAACAACAACAACAAAGAGTCTAACATAATACTCAAAGTTAATGTCTAGTGACAGAGACAAAATCCAGCACTACACATTAACCCCTTTTCCCTGCAGAAGCTCACACACCCAGACAGCATGGTTTTCCTGGGAAAGCCAAGGGGCTTTTTCTCCTCCATTATTATGGACAATGGTGTGAGGTATGGAAATGTTTTCTGCAGTGAAGCGGCACTGAGGTCAATGTGGAGCAGGCTGAGCAGGGTCTGGTGATGAGCACCCACAACATCTGCACCACAGGGGGCTGGGGAACCTCGGTGCAGGCCAGATGTTGAGCCCCCAGCCAGCACAGGGGGCTGCCCTCAACATCTGGGCTGCTGTTTCCCTGCCCAGGTGAGACAGGGGTGTGATGTGATGTCCAACAAACCCACACAAAGGCACTCACCACGTAGTTCCCAGGAGAGGCTGAGGAGTAGGGTATCTGTAACATCAACAGAAAAAAACAGTGATTTTGGGTCCCTCTGCGCTGGGCTCCTGCAGCTGCAGGTGAGAGCTGAATCAATTAGAGTAACTAATTGAGAGTCACAGCTAAAATCATGGGGGAAGCACCCCTGCTGCCAAATTTCAGCGATTTCAAGATATTGACTATCAAAATAATAAGTTATTACAATGATAAGGTATAAGATTACTAAGGCAATGTAGTTTATAAGGTGTATGGACTCAGGCAGCACATACTTGCATTTCAGAGTCAGCCAAGCACAAACTGAATTTGTATGTTCTCAGAGATACTTAATTTTGAATACAACCTTCACCACAAAACAAATGAAGCTACCACATCTTTCACCTTAAAAGATACTAGTATTTATTTTCATGTCTTATTTATATTTTTAAGGACAGTGTCCTGGAGAAATCCTGTGATTAATCTGGTTTTCTTCCCTGTTACTGCCTTGGCTGTTATTCTCTCCAAAGGAACACAGGGCAATGCTGTTGTGGGAGCAGCAACTGCACTGACAAACACAAATTTCTCTACAGACAACAAATCATTGTTACAAACAAATCTATTACTGAATCTGCCAATTGATTTCAGAGACAGAAAAGACCTTAACTGTCAGCTGAAAAATGTCAATTTTAATTGAGTACATGCAAAAGAAAATTGAAGAACTTCTCTAATACAATTAAAAAGCCAGGAAGAACTGTTCAGCAGGGCAAGCCAGACCCACCTTATTCATCTACAAGTGCCAAAAATGGACACTGATATACGATCCCTGAATGAAGATTAAGGTTTTCTGCCTTCTGGAGAAATAGCAGACAGTGCTGTTCATGCAGGATCCCAGGACAACCTTTATTTTACAGATACTTCCCTAAATACAAGAGATGTCAAATATATTTGTAGTATTTACTTACAGAATTGGCATTGGTTGGGTTTGGCCAAGGTCTACCACCCCCAGGACCCCTGAAACAGAAGAAGAATGATGAGACACAGAACCATCTCCATCCTCTGACCAGCTCAGGGGCAAAAAAATCTGGATAACCTGTTTCCAGAGGAAGGAAATGTTTTTTTTTCAAACTAAAGTGTGTTTACAAGCTGTAACTACACCAAGGTAAAATCCAATATCAGAATTTTTGTTGTTGCACTGCTATTCAGTCATTTCATGAGTTGATTAATTTATTTACTACTCAGAAAATAAATTTAAGTCATAAAATAAATAAATGTTCAGTCATAAAAGCAGTAATCTTGCTCACATGATTAAGCACATGCCTGAAGTGCTGAGGACACATTCATTTACTGTGGATCTAGAATTCTGCCGTATAGTCAGGTTTCATTAGCAAAACTTGTGCAATTAGGTAATAAATGTTTTGGGAACACCTCATTTATAAAAGAACAAGCCATACAAAAGATGTTGCTATGATCCCTGTATGGTGATGAGGATGGTGATGATGATGACCATGATGATAACAGCATCAGCCATGGTAATAACTTTCATGTATTACACCCAGAAGCTCCTCAAAGAGTTTTTCTCACAACTGTTGCTGTTATTTTAAGTTTCTCACCCTCAGCTAAACTGAGAAAAATATTTTGGGGGCGAGGCTTCATCGCTTAACACTGCAGAGGGGACTGAGACACACCAGAGGTAAAATCTCCATCCTCACAATGTCCCAAATCCATAATTATTTCTGGGAGTACCAAGAGCTCCTGCTTGTTTACAAACTACACTGAATCACTTTTTGAAGGCCCTGACAACAGAGAGGCAGAGCAGATGACAAAACTTCCACATTTTCAGTGGCCTTTTGGCCTCATTAGCTGTAGAAAAGCAACATTAACCACTGCAGCTTGCCAGGCATGGGAGAGAGACTGAAACACTGAGAAAGAATCACCCTTTATTAATGAGTTCTGAAAGTTTTCTAAGTCTTGCAGAAATAAAAACCATTAAGTGCATACATTGCTTGAGGGATTTAGTATTGAATCTTATTTTTTTTTTATTACATTGTTGATGAAAATATAAAGGAACAATCTCAAAAAAAAAAAATCAACAAAAAATTTATGTATTTCCACTGTCTTTATTGTTGGAATGCTGGAAATCAAGAATGTTGGTATGGTCTTTTCTGCTTCATTCAAAGAAAGACTGATAGAGAAAATGCTCCTCAGGTCAAATATTCAGCAATTTCTCCTCTACTGATGATCACATAGTGAAATATTAACTTTGTATTTTGTCTTGCTGTTCTTTTTCTTATTTTTCATTGGATTATTGGATCCCCTCTTTCAGAAAAATCATGAATACTTGTAACAACACTTAAAAGTGTTTTCACCCCAAACACTTGCACTCATTTCTGTGACATGTACTGACTCAGAGACAAAGCTGGGTTAAGCCACAGGAATATGGAAACTCAGAAATTACACTGAGACATGGGAACTCACCTTTCATCTAAAAAGCTGCTGGAATTTTCAGATTTATTGGACAGCTTTCAGTACAGACTTAGAAATCACTGCAGCAGATTCTGCTGGAAAGCCACATGGATTTTGTGGAGCCAAATGCTTGTGAAACACATATAAAACTCCCCAAACTGCAATTTCATTAGTTTTTTCTTTAATTCCATGCAAGCAGGTCTTTTGTCTTTTACTAAGTGTTTATTTTGGAAGCACCAATACGGTCATGAAACATAACCATAAAAATACCAGTTCCAAAATACTTTACACAGTCTCTGTTGCTACAACTACTTTTTTTCTTTTTTTTTGGCTGCAATTTTTTAGAGTTTGTCCTGTAAGTGTCAATCCTGGCTTGAAAAAATAAAAGTCTGAAATTCCAGTTTCCCAAGAGACAAATATATTCCATCAGGAAATGAAACATCTAGACTCAAGTTTGTGAATTGAAGTTAAAAGACAAAATCACACCTTTTTCTTTTCTTTCTTTTTTTTAAATCTGAGGCATGACTGAGATATTCTTAGTGCTTGAGACAGCACTGCAGGTCACACAGGGTGTTAAAAATCACCAGTGAAATGTAACACTGCTCCCTGAAATCTGCCTTTTTCTTCCCAAAAAACTGGCACAGACATGAAATCTTCCTAAAAATGGCTATGCCAAGTTCCAAGTGGAAAACTTACAGCCTGAAATAAAGTTATTCTCTGGAAGAACATGGGTTGGGCATCAGCTGCGTCCACCAGAAATCTGATGGTGCTGTTGGTGGCACAGCAAGGATTTACCCAGCAGTGCTGCATCTGGGATTGCATGGGCTGAAATGCTGCTTTATGAGCCCTCAGGCTGCCTTTCTGACCACAAGGGACACTTTCCCACCCAGAAAAATGGTAATATTTTATGTGGCAGATAGTGTGCTCTTCACCAAAGCAGCTTCCCTTTGCTTTCCAAGGAGGAAAAGCTGGATTTTACACGGCAGCTGTTTCTGTGGAGCACACATTCCTGCACTTGGCACTGCCAAAAATCCCAGGAAAATGAGGAACAGAGCAGTGGGAAATTGTCATGTAAAGAAAACACTCATTAGGAAGGGACATCCTTATGTGCAGCTGAAATGTGATTTCCCCAGCTGACCCGCAGTGGGTGAAGGGTGAGGGGAGCTCATTTGGGTCCATCCTCACACTGAATTTCAAATGCCAGACCTGAGTCTGGAGACAATTTCAGAAACAACACTAAATTTACAGCAGGAAAGCACCCTCATGTCCAGAAAATACAACCCAAAGAATCCCAGCTCAGAGCAACCATTTGATAAAATGTGTTTATAAAAAGCAACAATATAAGCACCTTGGTCCTTCTTCTCTCTTTCTGGTAGGCCAGGAAAACTTTTTGTCATACAGAAAACTTTTTTCTTATTTTTTTCCTGCAGAATCTCTCATTTATGTGAATAAATAGTTTCAAAATATCTTATCTATCCCCCAATTTCACTCCTGGACAGTTAATTTCCATTTTTCCGTACAGTCTTCTGCTGAGGAAAACCTCTACAGTGCCTATACTTCACTCACACTGAATTTCAAATGCCTAAATATTTTTTCTGCATCAACTTAATTGAAAAGCATAAATGCCTACCCTCACGAAGGCTCCTGGAATTGTCTTAAATCCCCACATGTGATGTATATGATAGAGCAACACACAACTTCAGATTTTAATTTATTTACTTTAAGATTCCATGTATGTCTGGAAATCCAAACCCATTAGAGGTACGGTGGATTTTTCAAAATTATGTAATATATTTCTGTACCTCTTTGACTTCTTCAGGAGTGGGAACTTTTTACTTGAAATGAAAATTATAATTTCTTATTTACGTTTCCTACAAAAACTAGAGCAAAAATGGGTATGTATTACATAAATAAATGTTTACTGCTGCCTTAATGTGACATCTGAAGTACTTACACCATTTGAAATGGGGGGTGTCTTTAGGGATACAAGGTGCAACACTCTGCACGGCTACATTCACATTTAGAATAAATCTGAACCCAGATTACATCCATTTCTACCAGACAATTTTCCAGACCAGAAATACATAGAAAAACTGACAGAAATACATTCCTATCTGTAAAGCTCCTCTATCTGTTTAGACTGGAAATAAATGCATTTAAGGAAATAAGAACTGCAGTTGAGGAAGACTTTCAAATCAATAGTGTCTTTCTTTTTCTTATAAATAGTTCTGGACAAAGTATATTTTGCTACAATTAAGTACTGAACTATTTTGCAGAGAAAAAACATTCCTCACAAGATATTTAGTAAGCAGAAACATAAATAACGTCATTTTTAAAAATGCATAGGAGGATATATCAGTGATTCCATTAACAGAATATTCCCAGTATTTGAAGTTTGATCTGTGAAAAAATCTATTTGTACAGACTTGTTAGGACAGCCAAGGCTCCTGCTAGACTGTGGGTTCAGTTCTCAAAATTGCATTTATTGGCCACCAAAGCATGCTCTCCTTGCCTTGTCTGTCCCAACTGCTCCTTCTGCAATGCAACAGTGCATTTCCTAGGTACAGTAGGATTTGTGTTGTGCTTACATGTTCATCCCAGGCATCCCCGGGCCGCCTAAAGCGTTCAGGGGGGGTCTCATGGCACCTCCATAGTTCTGCAACGACAACCAAGGGTCAGACTACCACAAAACAAAAAAACAAAACCAAAGAGGAGGGGGAAAGAAAGGACAGCAGGTTAATGACATCCCTGCGCAACTGCTGCCAGGACAGGCCATGCCATTCATGCTTTCAGGATTCCCTGACTGCTGACTAAAAACTGGGATCATTACCCCCAAGGAGGAACAATACAAACATCAGAAATTGGCTAAGAATGGTTAACATGGTTTCAGGGGGAATTGTACTATTTACACATATTGAGCTCAAGTTAATGGCCAGCAAGGGTCAGGTTTTATAATGAATTCCACTTCTAAACCAAAGCAATTCAATATCAGCACCCCCTACTAAGATTCTGAGATATCAAATGCTATTATTTCTACCTAGATTTCATTACATTTCTATAACATTAAACCACATGATATAACTTTCTACTGTATCATTACATTTCTCTTTCCATGATTCAATTCTAACAAATCACAGAATCCCAGGATGACACCTTAAAGTCTATCCAGTGTCATCCCTGCCTGGGCAGAGACACTTTTCACTACCCCAGGTCTTTAAAAAGCAAAATGAAGAGTATTTAATATGGTAAATAATGTCCTAGCAATGCTAACAAATTACATTCCCAAAGCCCACAAAATGTGAGTTTATGTGCTGATATCATGACCACAGTTTGACTGCACTACTTACACAAAAATATAAATTACACCTATTTGTATTCAGTGGAATAGAAGCAGAACAATCTGTCTCGCCTGACAATCTCCCACCTGTAATTACTACTAATCCTGAGCAGATTTAGTCCTTTGCCCTAAATAACAGCACTGCCACCCATACAGGTGTCCTTTCAGTGCAGAGTATTTGGTGATCCAATTATGGAGTCATTTGTAAATATAAATTACACCTATTTGTATTCAGTGGAATAGAAGCAGAACAATCTGTCTCGCCTGACAATCTCCCACCTGTAATTACTACTAATCCTGAGCAGATTTAGTCCTTTGCCCTAAATAACAGCACTGCCACCCATACAGGTGTCCTTTCAGTGCAGTGATGCTCTCTGCAGAGTATTTGGTGATCCAATGATGGAGTCATTTGTGAACTTAAATTTTGTGTGCTTAAATTTTGTGCAGGTTAGGATGTTGAGCACAAAAAAAGAAGAGACATACAAAAACAGTGGATCCTAAATTACAGCAAAAATAGAAAAATTGTCCTCACAAAAAGTGGCATGAGATTTGCCTGCTGTGTGACTAATGGTGCTGCATAAAGGATCAGCTCAATCTCATATGGCAGCACAGCAGAGTTTCTACCTCCAAAAAATGGTAAATACGTTTCCAGGCTACATAAAAAAATAGCAAATATATTTCATTTTGTACTTGTAGATGCTTTGCTGGTCGCTCAGCAGAGATTGTGAAGAAGTGCACAGCTGGCTCGTAGCAGGAAGACCCAAAACTGTACAGACAGTTGTGAACAGACTTGGAAGGCAAAGCTATTCAATAATTCAGAATTCAGTTGTTATTCAAACAAGAAGCCACCAGGGAGATTATCTGAAACGGGGAAGCAAAAATGCACAGTGTGGGCACAACAAGCACACTGTGAAACAAAACACTGGCAGCACCAGTGAGGAACACCACCACCCACGTGCTGCTGACTCCAGGGCTGGAAAAACACAGAGGAGCCTCCTGGATTTGTGTTCCAGGGTGCAGCAGGACTGTCTGTCCCCTGCTTGTCCTTCTGGACACAGCCAGAGATGCTCAGGGTGCACATGGGGACAAATGGCAGCCTGGAGATGTCACTTTACACTAAAATCTCTGCTGTATGTGTCAAAATTTAGATCAACAGTGGATGAGAGAAAAAATTTGCAGAATTTGGAGAGATATTTTTTGCAAAGTTAGAGGGTATTAATATTTTCCTCCTAAACAGCATAATGAGTGAGGAGGAGGAGGAAACACCTACTCCACTCCTGGTCTGCCTTGCCAGTGTCAGTCTTTGATTACAGCAACTTTTCTAAAGAAAGCAAGTGAAGGGATTCTTCTTTTAATCCAAAATATTAATGAAAGTGACAGATTTTTCATTTCAATTTTGTACAGCTGCAATTTAGAACTTTTTTTTTTCTGTAAAACAGGAAGTTTACTTTAAAAAGAGATTATAAAAACAAGTCCTGGGAGTCTCCAAGCTAAGCAAAGACACAGAATATAGACTAAGTATAGGCCTGTCACTAAGGATAGCCCCTCTGTGGGAAATACCTGTGGTCCTAATGGCACCATTCCCCTTGGAGGAGTCATCCTCTGCATTGGCCCACCCATGTTTGGATGACCTGCAAACAAAATATAAAACACATTATATTTATATATGCAATACACAACTGATTTAATTATGCAAGGCACAATCACCTTGCACAGCTACTTTTAATGCATCATCTCTTTGTAATTAACAGGAAAGCCTGATGATCTGCAGGAGAAAGGTGCCAGTCTGTGAGGACAGCCACACTCACCCTGCTGCCGTGTGGGGTCCATCCCGCTGGGCAGGAGGGGCTGACTCCCTGGGACACCTCCGAGGGCCTGAGGGAGGGAAAACACAGCAAAAAACCACTGAGTGGTTGAAATTCATGTTAAAGACACAGCACACACGTTTCATTCCTAACTCCTGGATGTTTCCTCTGAGTCAGGAGTTAATGTGCTTTCAAATTCCCACATTAATCTGCCCTCTGGGTTTACTGAATTAGGTTTAAAGCTCATTTTTACAGGACTTTACCTGCAGCTGGGTCAAGTAGAAAAACACATTTATTAATGGATCTTTGTAGCTGATCCATGAGGTGCTATTTAGCATTTCAAAGCACCATCACATTTTCAGCAGAAATGTATCCTGAGTGAGCAGAATGTCAGAATGGTTTGGGTTGGAAGGGACCTTGAAGCTCATCTCCTTCCAACCCCTCTGCCATGGACAGGGACCCTTTCCACAACCCCAGGACCAAACTACCACCTAATCAAAATTTGGGCCTTAAATATGCACCACAACAGTTTACTGCTTCCATACCATCCCCTGAGTAATGTCAGTGCTGCTAAAGCAGCAATTAATGAACTTGTCATAAAGTGAATGCAGCAAGAGCTGCAGTTCACTGGGATTATGTGATTACCTTTCACCCTGGACTGAAAATACCCCAGTGTGCAGAAAAAAACATTTGTGAAACCAATCTGCAGGCTGGCAGCACCTCCAGCCACCACATCCCACCTGCCAGGATTCACTGAGCTCAGGCACAGAGGGTGTGAAACCCAAACCCTTGGCTCAGGGGCTCAGACACCTCTGGCTAAAATAGTATTGGGAATTGCAAAAATCAGGAGTGAACTGAGTTACAGCAGTAAATTGTTATCAGATATTAAGTGCAGTACTAATGGCACAGCACAGATGATCACTTCATCAAGGTTAATTAACTGCTTTTGTGAGGAAGTAGCCCTGGACAAGTCTTGCCACCTGGTACATCCAGCTCACTGACATTCAGATTTCCTAACTTCTGGTGACAGTGTGTCAAACGTAATGACAAATTTGTTGAAACTGAGCTACACAAATATAAAAAATAGCCAGAAATGAGGCTGGGGTATAGTGTGACAATAGAGAGGCAGCCCTTGAAACCAAAGTTGAACCACACTACCTGTTCCATTTATCCTTCCTACCTTTCCCAATACTGTAAATGACCTAGTTTTCCTCTCAGAGCTCCACTGATGTTTTTCTGTCTGCTTGTCTTTAACTTTTCATCTGCTGACAACTCTTTCTCCTCCTCTATCTGCACTGTGGAAACTTGAAAACACAAATGTTCTCTCCTTCCAGAACCCTCTTCTCACAGATGGGCCAGGAAAGGTCCCTGCTGACGAACAGCAGCTCATTACTCATCCTTGTCTCGCTGGCATTGCACATCCTTAGATGGAGATGAGAGAAAATTGGGAAATCAGTGCTTTTGGAAAGTTCTGAGTGTCTGGAGGAGCACTTCATGAGACCAACATTCCACATATTTACAGTGGAATAAATATAATTTGTGTGTCCAGCAGAGCATCAGGGATCAGCCTTACCTGGTTGGGTATTCTGAGAGGTGGCCTTGGGCCTCCAGGGTACCGGGGGGACATGAAAGGCTGCAGGAGAGAAAGAAGCACTGCTGAATAATCCCACTCACCCTGTAAATCCCACCCTGTACCACTGCCATGCTCACACCCATCTAGCCTGAGCCCTCCCACGGAGAGCTCTGGACATTGTCCCACAATGTTTATCAGTATTACAGAAATTCAGAGATTCTCAACCAACTCATCTATCAGGATAAATTATTTAACAATTTGTTTCAGCAATTTCAAGCGCAGAATATAAAAAACTTAAAGCGTTAATAGTGAAGAATAAACCATAATCAGACATCTGTACTTTTTACCGGAGAAGGGGGAAAATATAGGAATTTTGGAATAGAAAACAAAAGTGTTCTTTGGAGAATTCAGAGGTAAGGAAGATCAAAATAATTCACAAATACTTTTCACCCACTTCTTCATAGTGCAGTGAAAACCAACACAAAATTTAACCTGTGGAGGCACAGATTCCCAGTTCATGATGCAAACATTTAGAATTTTGCTGGTTTCAGTTGCCATGTCAATTCAGTGCTGCACTCCTGCCATCCCTCCCTGCTCACACACTGAATTTCCTCTCTCACACCTGAATTTACACCCAAATTTGGCACACCATCCACACCTTGAGAGGTTCTGCTGGCTTTTGGCTACCCCAGAGCTACCTCACAGCCCACAAATAATCGAGTGGCACTGGCAGCAAAAACAGTTAACTTCTCAGCTCAATCCACCCCAAAGTGTGGCAATAGCCTGGAAATATAAAACGATGAGTGGCAAATCTACAGGAAAAAGGCACAAATATCTGACTAAACAGAAGATGAAGAGGATGGCTTTGGCAAGCAGGAGTACCTACAGCTCCAGAAGAAAATGAAGAGATAAAAGTATGCTGTGTCTGAGCACAGGGACAAAAAGACTGATTTAGACTAGCAACAGCTAGCAGAGAAACTGCAATTATTTTACCAATAATTACTACTGGAACTTTTCCTATGATCTTACATCAATAAATTAATGAAACCTTTCACATCCTGGAATCAGATGAAAGCTGAAATAATGTAACCTACATAAACACACTCTCAAAGTAGTGCTAGAAAGCAATTTAAAGTACAGAGGGTTTACAAACTGGAGAAGAAAGTTCAATAACAATTGTGAATAGATGAATAAAAAGATACTTGAAATGATGTGCTGTAGAAGAGGGAGGCTCCTTTGTGCATTCTCTGATGGTGAGAACCTCTGATAAGAAAAAGAAAGGGCTGTGCATGCGACGAGGCCCTCATGAAACAGTAGAAGTGTCAGGAAATTAGAATTTCAACCATTTCCACAGAGGTCAATTGAGTGCAGCCACTCCAGTGAGGACCCTGGGTTTGACTTTTCTCTTCCAGCAAATGAAACCAACTTTATTTACAGTGTGCAGCTCAGAAAAAGGGACACCTGAATTGTGTCTGAATTCAGCCATGTTTAAAGAGCAGAACCAGCCTACTAACATGCAATAGTAATAAAAAACCTACTCCTTCCAAGTTTACAAGGATTATATACTGTAAATATTCATGTATCTATGTATTCCACTCACACCCAGGTAGAACTGCAACCAGTGACAAGCAGATTTCAAGTAGTTCCTATGGTTTGGTTTACCACAAAAATGTTACCATTGCAAACCTAAATATTCTCATTTTTGTGTCAGTGACTGAACCTCTCCCTCTCCACTACCAATATATTGCATATATTGTTTGTCCACAAAAAGGTTCCACCATGATGTTTCAGGACAACAAAGAAATGTCCAACATTTTGATGAAAATATATTAAATACTCTCAGCTTTTCGTGACATTGGAGTGGTTTTAAAGCCTCATACACATTACTGAGCACTGGATTCTGACAGACACAAACTCAAGCAGCAGAAACTTTGTGCCATGTGTTTATTCACCACTTCCCTTGAAATTTCCAGAACACCTGGCATTAGTCTCTGAACTCGTTTTACTTTCATTTCCTATTCTTTTTTTTTTATTAGGAGTTGCTGGAATGTCCATGAGGGAGGAACCACTCTGGGCTTCCACTTCTTACAGCAGGCATCCCTCTCTCCTCAATTCTTGGCAACTTCTTCTTCCCCTTCCCCTGCAGCACCAACACTCCTGAACTTACTGGGCTCAGAATACTGGGGCTAAATTAAAACCAGTGCCCACAGACCTTGAACTAGTCACTCAGATCTTGTTTCTGAAGGTGAAAATAAAAAGTTTGCATGCTGAAGACTTGGACATTTCTGCCTATTGTCTCAGCCTAACATTCAGCATTTTAAATGCACCTTAAATGGATGCTCACACTGAATTTTCAGGAAGACAGACTCTTTATTTGTCTTGGAGGTAAGCTTGAAAAATACTCAATAATGCAGCAGGCAACTTCAGCTGTGGGTTAGTCAGAAGACAGAGGGACTAAAATCAACCTCTCCAAAGGAGTTCAAGGACTGGCAGACACAATAAGGTGTTAGGAAAAGCAGAAGAAAACACTCCAAAACAAGTAAACAAGCAAACAAACAAACCAACAACAATAACAACAAACTAAACAAAAACCCCAAAAGACAAACAACCCTCCCAAAGAAACCAACAAACCCTCCAAAACCCCAAATAAAAACTCCCAACCAAACAAAAAAACCCAGCAAAACCCAAGCAACCGAACAAACAACACAAAACAAAACAAAGGACACATAAAAGACTAAACCCAATTAAAAAACGAACCTACACAAACAAAAACAAAACCTCCTGCAAAATCCCTCAGAATGAAAACTAAAACACAAGGCAAAGCCAAACAAGCAACCAACAAAAACAAAGGAGAAAACTCCCAAACTCATGACAAATCCCAACCAAACCCAAATAACCAAGCACAAACCAACCAACCAACCAACCAAAAAAATCCCAAAACAAAACAATAAAAAAACCCCCAAAAAATATAACCAAGCAAAAACCAACCAACCAACCAAAAAAAACCCCAAAACAAAACAATAAAAAACCCCAAAAACCCCCAAAAGTGAATAAAACAAAAAACAGGCAAGCAAGCCAGATCTAAGCCACTGCTGAGATGAAGATGCCACCAATATATGTTGACAGCAATACATTGTAATTCCTACCCACAGGTATAAATTCACTAATCTGACATCATAAAAAGTATCCTGAAGGCTGCCAATCCTGCAGTTGAGAGCAAAGGAAGAAGAACGTTCTACTACACTGGGTGAAAAAGAATCCAGAAAGGAAAAACCTTTTGTGTAGTCACCGTAGAACATTTACATTTACCAACTTACAGTGAAGTTTTAAAAACAAAAGCCCTAAAACCCAAAAGGAGGAAAGCACTGGAATACTAGAATAATAGAGATTACACAAAATAAAATCAGGATGTGAAATGTTAAGTTTAATAACCTTCCTGCTCTAATAGCAACATTTCATGTCGAATTGTTAAAAGTACTTTAAAGAAAGGCAAGTTCAGGCACTTGAATGATGGTGCCAGAAGTTGCAGCACTTTTTTGTTATCTGTCTGCTCAAGAATAATCCATCTGTGCACAGGGACAGCAAAGGGTATCTCATAACCAGTGTGTTTAATGCAGGTCTGAGAGTTGCGTGTGCTGGGCAACATCAAAACCTTCCAAAATCCTATTTGTCCTGGTTCTCAACACAACAGAAAACAAGTTTCTCAGTGGGAAAGTGTTTGAGAGGGCAATGTTGAAGCACAACGGCCTCACTGCCCACATTTTGGTGCCAGGAAAAGTGATTTTACAGAAAGTATCCAGAAGGACACTGATGCCATAAAGGCACAGAGGCTGAGATGTTTCTCTGCCAGTGTTGCAGTTCTTACTCTCTTTTTCAGTTGTTCATGAGACTCTAATAAAATATGGTGTGGAGACTCTAATAAAATATGATGTGGATCAGTTTTCACTTCCACCTCATAGTGGTGAAATAAGGAATTCAGACAGTGGTGTTCTACTAAGTATCACATACTTCAATAAATGTATTGTTTCCTTAATCTTACTTCCCTTCCAAAAGTTGGGAGTGTAAATCACTTCCTTCCAGATACAGGTTTCTTGCACTGACATTTTTATCCTGGTTTTTTTTCATACCTTTGCATTTATCAATCACATTTTGTCTCACATAAACGTGTAAAATTTACAATAATCCACAGCCCAGAGAAGTAATCCTGAATATTTAAATTCCTATTGAGACTTAATTGACCATAAATATATTGACCACAAATTAAAAATCACATGGTGAGACGCAGCTTCACACTTGGTGTGGAGAAGGACCAAAATAGCAATAATTGATTTTTATAACTCAGCCACCTACAGCACAAATGTAAACACCACTTATCCTAGCAGCTGAAAATGGAACCACAGATCTTATTTGTACACACTACAAGTGATCTTAAATTAATTGTGCTGCTACTTGAGGTGCAAGTACTGGAAAACAGTTCAAGCTGCAAGAGACAAGGTCGCGTTTTCTCTGGTAATTCTGAAAATGACCCAATCTTTCCATCCATTTCAAAGTTCTAAATGATCACAAGTGAAACAAACCAAAAATCTTCGTTCTCCTCTCTGTTTAAAAATCAGTTGCCAAGTTACACATTCTGTGTAAAATACAATTAATCTTCACCTTTTTAGTTTTTGAATTCTAGTCTGGGCTAAAGGTTTGGCATCACTTATTGTTATGATTATTAGTATTAGTATCCAAATGATAACAAATAAGACTGCTGGCCATTTCAATTTCATTTTGCTATAAGGATAAATAATATGTTATCTCTTTAAGACTCCAGTGTTTTAGGAAATGCTCTGGAGGTGTTTTACACCTACATCTCCCATTCCCAAACCAAAGGGGGTTTGCCCTCTTAGGAAGACCATTGGCAACCATTAAATATCTGTGAATTTAATTTACACAAGTCACCCTGCAAGTAATTTTTCATTTCATTGCTTTTGATTTTTTAGTTTCCTCTGTGATTTTTTTGGTGGCATCTCCCTCAGCAGTAACAATCACTCAAGTTTCAGTACACTCTTTATTAACACATTTTAGTTTTAACCAGGACTAAACCCGAAATGATTTTGTTCTGAAATATTTCAGGGATGAAATTTGGGTTGTACACTGCATTTCTTGCAGTCTACCAGGGCAAACCAAAACAGCTGATTTTATCTATGTTATTTTCATAAAAATGTGTTATTCTCAGTATTGAGAGAGGATTTCTTTCCACACTGGCCTTTCCTGGTGAACAAATCCGTTTCCACGATCAAGGTCTTTACTGTTTCAGAAAAAGATCCCTAAAAAATAATTCCTGTATGTATGGTTTTCTAGGAGCAGACTGACAACTTACAAATAGCAACAGTAAGAGATCTGATTTAATTCAAAATAAGAGCAATTTTTTTTTTTTCCTAAACTGAAGAGCTGCTTCCGCACCCAGAATTCCAAGTTACAGCAATACCAGTTTTTCCAATAAATTTAATGTTTTATCCCTGGTCAAGGAACAGCATGTGGAAGGACACTGCAACACACACCTTGTTTGGTGTGGAAAAAATGAAAAAACAATTCCACGCTTAAAAGAAAGAACGAAACAAACAAAACAACTAGAAAAGACACAAACAAAATGTTTGATCCCCAGGTAAACATTTGTCTGAGATGCTGAAAGCCAGGTCTGCTTCCAGATAATCTGTAGGAATTGCACTGTCATTACATCTGTGTCACTTTGTGGAGAAAATTATTATCGGAAGCTCAAGATTTCAAAATTGTGAGAGAAAGTGGGTAAGTTCTGCACATGATACTTACATGAATTTTTTTAAGAAATTCAAATTTTGTACGATGTATTACTTATATTAATTTTAAGTCAGTTAAATAGTTTTAATATTAATTGCATTAAATGCAGATGGAAGGGAAAACAGAGTATTTCAAACATGACAATCCAAAACATCCAAGATTTTATCACCTTAAAAGCCCTCAAAATAAAAACCCCTTCATTGTTAGAACTTAGACGTCATCCAGACACATGACTGAAAGCATTTCCCCCAGACTGATAAACGTGGTTGTGATACACAGCTGATTCTTTGGAACATCTTATTAATTCCTCAAGCTGAGCAGTTTTAATTTCTTCCAGAAGTTATGGGCAGTAAAAGCATTTACCATAACTGCAAGGTGGAATTACTGAGGCCAGCAGATCGTGGATAACTTCACTTTTTAGAAGTTTACTTTATTGCTGGTATTTAGGGAAAGGAACCCAAACAGGAGAAAACCACAAACTACTTATAGATCTTTCTATATGATAATACCCTCTCGCATAGTACAACAAGTCAAAATGGTTTCAAAAAAGTGAATATTTTAAAATGCAGTGTATACTTTTGAGGACAAAAATGCACATATGCCAATTCTGCAAAGAATTAGAGCTATAATTTATTGAATTTGAGTATTCCCAGGCTGCTCTTCTTGGGTAGGTGCATTGACAAACCACAGAGATTCCAAAAATACAATAAGGTTCTTCCTATCAACATGAATTATATAAACTCAGAGGGGAAAAGACACCCTTAAAAATCTTATTTTCAAGGTTTCTCCAGGCTACCAAAGCTGCTATCTTTGCTTGCAAGGTGCACGTACAGCCCTGGTGATGTTTCATTCTCCCATCACCATGTTTTCACAGCCCAGGATGGTTCTCAAGCTTCTGGCACCTCCCTGTATCTGCCCTGCTCAGAATCTTTACCTTTTCACTCCTTCCCCTTCAATTGCCCCACCTGCTGCACTGGAATTGAAGCTGAGTGTGAACATGTGCCAAATCCAGCTAATTCTGCCCTTCTGTTATGGTGTGTGACTATCTCAGTTTCACAGAAAATTTCTGCCAAAATGGGGAACACGGGAGGAGGATCAGCACTGGGAGGCAGGTGATGGATCCTGGGACAGATAACGAGGAGTGGCTGCTGGAGGGAGTGAGATAAAACATGGAAAACTCTGGAAAACCAGGAGACTGTGTGAGCGTTAAGGGGAGAGCTGAAAGAGTTCCGAGGGGCTCAAAAAGAAACAGGAAGTTTTTAGTCTGACACAGACACAGGTGCTGCACAGCACATCCTCTGGCTCCAGCTGTGACATTACACAGCTGGAACAGGGATTCCTCTTTCCCTGCACAAATAACAACCCCAGTGGACAATTCACTCCAAAATGCCTTTAAATAGGTGCTGGGGGATTCCTCCTTCCTTGTCTTGCTTCCTGTAAGTGCTGTAACCAAATGTTGCATTTATTTGTTCTGGAATACAAACTCTATTTTTTAACAATGTGTCATGCCATGACTTTACTGTAAATACAGTCAATATTAGCCATGAATTAAAATAGTGCATTACAGAGATACTGTACAGCCTTACACTGTGCCTTACAAATCCATTTTCTTTTCATGTGTAAGTAGTTCACCATTTTATTTCAAAACGCAGAATATGAATGTTACTACTTTTTAATTTGCTGGCTTTGCTTATTCTCATTTAACTAAGTTATAAACTTTGATTTATATTTATTTACATGTGGTAGACCTATATTTGTTATACATAAATATATAACCAACATAAATGTTTTTTATATGTATATGTATTTATATACACATTTATATTTATTTTCCTGCCTAACTTTACAACTTGAGATATATATTTATATCTCATATAGTAATGCTAGGCAGAAAAATAAAGTCCTTTTTGCTCATGTGCCTTACTGTAATAATGCTCTCCTGAAGCATTAGGTCAGCTCTACTATGGCAAACAAGGCTAAAAATAATACTGAAAATAGTATGGATTGAGGTAAAATGAGCATGAGCAGCTGCCACTAGATGGCAAGACAGGCTCACATTATTTTCCAGGGCTGGGTTTGGGCTGGTGTTTTTTTTTTCCCCTTTTATATAAGAGGAATATGTAACATTTGTATTTCAAACATGGTGTCGACACTTCTCTCCCATGCCATTCCAAGTTTATCTGGTGATCTGAAGTTGGTGAAGGAAGCCAACCACTTGAAAAGCCCTTTAGAAAACAGGCACCACGGAAATAATGTTCAGTGGTAAGTTGAACCCTGGAAGAGATTTTAACAAATGTGCCGAAAAAAGTAACGTGTTTAAAAGAAAGGGCGCTTCACTTATGTGTGAAAAGGTACAGACAAGTGCTGGAATTTGACTTTTAACAGAATTACCAAATTAAACAAATGAACTGTCAGTTGTAGAACAAGCTACTTCCCCTACAACTCCCAGCAGGGTCTGTCAGGTGAGTGCCCCTGAAGCCACTCACACTCCTCACACAGCCAAACCTTTGGACAGCCACGGAATAGAGGAGCAGAGGACAACTGGGGCTTAATTAAACATACATTTAAGTGTTTCTCCTAATTGCAGTGCAAAAGCAGCAGCCAGGGTCAGACTCTGGGCAGGGCTGGGTGGCAGTAACTTGGGAGAACCAGTGACCCTGCCCATGGCTGGGTTTGGAACAGGAGTGGCTTTAAGGCACCTTCCAAACAATTCTACACTGATCTGTTTTAAACTCTGCATTTAGGAGTGCCAAAACTGGAAATTTAACTAAAAGGCAAAAAAAAATCCTGTGAAATCAATAGTTTACATTCTGTTTAAAAACTCAAAAAACCTCAATGAACACATGCTCCCAAACTTCCCTCTGACCTCTCATTCTTACTCAGTTTCTTACTAACACCAGCACTGTCCACAAGGATCAAATAAATTGTCTGCAAAAACGGAAATGCAGCATCTCTCCAATTGTTTAGCGGCCTTAAAATATCAGTGAAGAGCAGGATGCAAATGGTCCTCAGTACCTGAAGAGCAGCAGTTGCACCTGCAAGACTGGATGTGGAAACCTGAAAGTCTCTGAATTCTGTGACCTGAACCTTTGATCACAAGTGGAAGATTTAACTCACGGTAAATGAGTTTGTGAGAGCCTTGTGTAAAGCTGTGGCTGCTGACATTATATACATCCACTAACGTTAGACACAAAGGTAATTATTTATTATGATCTTATTCAGTCTTTCAGTTGCCCAGTTACTTTGTCAGGGTCAGAGAGGGCTCCAGAACATGGGACAAAGAGCAGGTCACGCTGATATCCATGACTGGCCATATCAAGAAACTAACAAATTGCATAGATTAAAAATGTCTAAAAATTACTCAGAAAATGTCCCACATGACTTTATTTTATTATCACAGTAGCTAAGTGCCTTCCTCACACCTTAGCTGCGTTACAGGATGTTACAGATGGGAAAGCTGGAAAGGGATGAGGTATTTCCAGACTCAGGCTAGGCTGGTTGGGCATTTCAGACATGTATAAATAAGTTCATCTCACCTCTAAGCAATCTAGTATGGTTTCATTAGTTCTGTTGGCCAAAGCAGCCTGGGTTTGGGTTATACTATTTAGAATTAAAGAGACCTGTACGGCAGAACTCTTGTGCCCCACACATTCAATTGCTGCTGCTAATGAACCAAGAGCAGGTTCAGTTTCTGTTTCACACAGAGTTATTTCCAGAGTCCCACTGCTGCTCAGACTGAGAGCAGATGCAGACAAAATGTATATGACCATAAAACTACATTCAAACACAAGCAGACCAGTGGAGGAAACTGAGGCACATGCTAACTCCACATAAAAACTGACTTTTCAAATTTCACTTTTGACACTGCACACAATTTCATTTGAAAATGAAAAAAACCCACAAACAACAAAACCCCAAAACCTCGTTTATCTGATGACATTACCTGTGTACAACTCCACCACCTTCCCTGCACCATTTTTCTGGACAGTGAGCACTGCAGTGACCATCACCCCTCACCTGAATCGAAGTATTAAAGTACAACTACAGAGGGATACAAGACAAATTCAGCTGCTGGTAGCAGAACCTCTGCCTCTGTAGATCAGGCATGAAGTGCCACAGGTTGCTAATTAACATCAGTGCTAATGGTCTGCCTGCATGAGTAAACCTCATTTTACAAAGAGCAGAGTTTTACCACATACTGTCTCAGAAACAACAATTCTCCTGTACTACTCTACCTCCACTACACTGTAGTAGAGGTACACTATATTAGCAGACTGCATTATTTTTAAAAAATAAATATATGTATTTTGTTCCATAAAAAAATAAATGTCTCAAACATCATGTTAGAGGTCAGCAATGCCTCTTGTTGTTTCTTCACTCCCAGCATATTTCCCTCCCTGGACTCTGACATTCCCCTGCTCTGACAAGAACTCATTGCAGCAGCAATGATCCCACCTTGCTTATATCCCTGTCAGTGCTCAGCATCCACCCAAAACATGAGTGCAAGAGGGAAGAAATTACTTTAAATCATCCGTGACCCCGGAGTTCTGCAAGCAGAGCTGGCAGGTGCTGGCTGTCAGCAGCTTCAGCTCAGCCCAACCCAAACAACTCCTGAAAGCAACAACAGGCACCCCCACCATTCCAGGGTGACCTTCCAGATACATTTCGGGCTAAAGGAATTAAAATGTTACCAGGCCTTTGTGGAGCAAAGCCTCAGTGCACTAAATATAAACACAAGCACCTCTCTCCTGCTCTGCCCATGTGGACTGACTCTGGAGAACAAATTGTTTGCTGTCATGATCTGGGAGTGAGGGGCAGGTCTCAGCTCCACAGAATGAGGGTTGCCAGCTCTCAAACAGATCAGCCTGTTGTCTGTGGTTTGTTTTACTCTGAGATCAGAGGAACTGAACAGAGGAGAGGATGGAGAAACAGCCTGGTAAAGGTCTCGCAGCACCCATGGAGGAAGGAGGAGGTTTTCACCATGAGTTTCCCCTTGTTACCTGTGATTTCACCTGCCTTTCACAGCACAGACGATGCCCCTCCATTTTCAAGTCTCACAAGGCAGGCTCTGTCTGCCAGCACGTTTCCCTGTCCTGGGGCGAGCTGACCTTGGTGAGGCTGAGCTCTGGTGAAGGTTTCAGAGCCTGGCAGCGAGTGCTGCCTGACAACACCCACAGCAGCAGCAGGGCTGTCTGCACTCACCGCCTCACACACCTCTCACTAAGATGGAACCCTCTGGATTTTGGCTTTGCTGAAACTGCTCCCAACGCACCCACTGCCACCTGATTTCCAAGCTTACGTGTATTCTAAAGCACACAGCTACAGCAAGAATTAATAATGTCTTGGAAAACGTCCCTTTTCACTCTCAGGCCTCGTAAAAAGAGCAGGATGATGTTGTGGCTTCAAGTCAGACTCCAGACAGATACTGGCATACAATGAGACTTTACCCGCACTCAACTTTCTATCAGATTGTCTTTCTTACATCTTCAAAGATCTGGAGTGGCTAGAAGTCTATTCACACTTCTAAAAACAAAACTCCCACATCCTCCTTCTGCAAAACCTTTAAAATAGTTACTCTCTCCTCTGTACTTCACACACTTGTCCTATCTGTGCCCCTTCCCCATCTTAGTAGTCATCATAGACAATAACAAAAAAACTTAATTCCTCTGACATCACAACTGAAGTGGGAGGCTGAAGTTAAAAAAAGTGAAATATTGATATAATCTAAAAATTAAAACAAAAATTATGTGCAAAAGAGCCTACCTAACCAGCTGCTCAAAGCACTAAAAGTAGAAATAAATTAATTAATGAGTTCTGCCAGCTCCCAAGAATTTTGTGACTACCAGCAGCCAGATATTTTCCACTTCACTTCCAAGTGTCTTTCCATTCATGGATTACAAATCAAGCCTCAGTTCGCCGGTGTGGAGGAAAACAACTGAGTTTTGGTGAGGAGGAGATGCAAGCCCAGCCTGGGAGCAGTGCAGCCTCAGGGCAGAAACACCACGCTGAGCTTGCACTAAAATGTCATTTCTTCCACCCTCAGTGCTAAATGGGTGTTCAGCTCCACGTAGGACAAACCTGAACAGAAGCAGCACATGGTCTAAATCCCTGACTTAACTTTTTTAGGCACTGGGGTTGAGATCTTCAAGGTGCAGGGCAATGCTCAGTGGGACATTCTGCATTGCCCAGGCTGAATTCCCACCCAAGCTCAGGAATCTGGCCCATTGAACACAACCAACAACGTTCTAACTTTAAAATCTCCATGGAATGTTATGTATATTATCATAAGAAAATATTTTAATATTGTACTCAAGCATTTTCTATCTCTGCTAAAAACCTGGCACCATTTCTTGTTCTGTGCTCTACTAATTCATAAATTAAATATTCGTCAGTCAGGTCACTTCCTTCCCACCTGTCCACTTCCGCTTAAAAATAAACTCTCAAATATTGCACCACACAGTGAGACATAGTTCAGAACAGGACCTTTTCTACAGACTTGCAAACAGTATTACAGAGGATTTTCTATCCTAACATTCCTGTAATCATAATTTTTTTTTCTGAATACCTGAAAAAACCCCGGTGGTACTGGACCTACTGGCATGCCATCTCCTGGGGGAATGTTTCCTAGCACTGGGCTGGGAGCTGCTGCAGCACTCTGAAAAGAACAAAGGGAGAATAAACCTTTGTCATTGCATGGTAGGCATTAAACTCCCCCCAAAAAAAACCCCAAACCTGACCAAAGTGCAGAAAGTAATTCTCTGAATATGTCATTATGCCATTGTTTCATCTGAAAGTAAATTCAAATTGTTGAGCCTTTTGTCTATACAAGTACCACGATTTGTTGAAATAACAAATGTATTTTGAGGGGAAGGGTGCCAGAGATTGCACAGGCCAATTAGACAAAGCCTGACTGAATTTAAAAAATGTTGCATCTGAGTGTCTCTACATGCACCAATGTGAATGTAACTTGCATACTTCTTGTCTTATGTGTATCAACAGTCTCACACATGCACAAGGATATACACAGAGCATAAAAAAAGTAATTTATGCATTTTATCAGCAATTTCTAAGCACTTTAAAGATAATTTCAGCAGCCTGTAATATTTTTCCAGAACAACAACAAGCTTCAAAACAGGGCTCTGTTATAAACAGCACAAGAAGGGATGCTCATGATTCTGCTGGTAATGCTCAAGATTTTACCAACCCAAAAATAACCACCATGACAAATTAGAAGAATTCAGGTTACGTTTTTGGAAAGGAAAAGAAAAAAGGGATTTCTAAGGAGTGAATCAGAGGATGAAATTAGTTACCTTTGCAAATCCTTCAGCTGGAATAAGCGAGTAAAGAATATTGCTCCTGGCAATTTACATGCAGGAGATTGTCACAGAAAAGAGAAGCCAAACTGCTTCTGTTGTCATGTGTTGAAACCTCAATTACTTTTAATTTGTAGCATTCTTCCTTCCTGCAATGTGTTTCTGTGCAGTGTGAGGCTGAATCACCTATAAATGCTTAAAATCTTGGGTGAAAGTACTGGAGCACACAGAATGCTCCCACAGCCACTGGCAGGTTACTAATGACCTGCCAAAGCCTGCCCAGCAAAACACACAGATATTAAATTATCACTCTATTTATTGTGCACTCACACTCGATACCCTAAAGATGCAGATCTGGAAATTGTATTTCCAGGTGTTTGGCACAAGACCTAGGAAAGGAAAGAATAATGCTGGAAATATCTGAAAACTGGCACAAAAGGAGGGATGACCTTTTTCAACCAAGCAGAAAGGAAACATTCAGTTAATCACCACAGATTTCTTCATGGCTTAAGCTGTATTTTAGAATTAAAGTTCTGAGCAACTAGCAGTAACATATTTAGCATCCAAGCTCAGTGTTCCTTGGAAAAGTCTGGAATGTATCACTGAAATATAAAGTCTGCAAAAGATGCTGGATTTCAAAATGAGTGCAAGGCTTTGATTAATGAAAAAATCCTCTAATAAAAGGTATTATCTATGCAAGGATCAGTGCTGAAACACTGTAGAATTGCAGCTGACAGGGAAAGCCAGCCAGGTGAGCTGGGTGCAGCAAATCCTTTGGAATTATAACCACAAATCATGCAGGGAGAGGCCACCACAAAGCAGCCAGAACAGCCAGGGAAGCTGTGGCCAAAAAAGGTGGTGCTCTGCCAGCCACTGCCACTCATGTCAAATAATTATTTTCACCTCATCTCCATTTCCAAAGGAAAACAGGGGAAAAAGCTGTTGGTTTGTTGCTGCTTGGGTTTTTTTTTTAAGGAAATATGAGCTCTTTAAGCATCAATGTGCAATAAACCCGTGAGAGGCACAGCCTGAGTGGGGCATGTTGGATGCACTAACACAGGTACAGGTTTTCTGGATGAAGGATGACAACAGCAGCACCACTGATGGGAGAAAATCAATGATGTTAAAAGCCTGAGCATCTCCAAATGCCCCAAAGAGCCTGAGCTGCAGTGCCTGACCAAGGAGGAGCAGCCCATTAAAGGGGCACTGCTGGGTTTCATTTCAGCACCATCATCCCTCAGTCCCTGGGCTGGGCCACCTCACTGGCCATGGCACGTGCCACTGGCCAGGGGATGTGTCCCCTGCCAGGTCCTTGGGGTCACAGGGGAGGGAACAGCCCCTTGGGATGAAGAGCTCCCTCAAGGGTACAGCACCCTGCTGCTGAGAGCTCATGGTCTTTCCCACTTTGAAAATTATTCTTTAAAAAAAAACACCAGCAAGTTCAGTTTAAAAATTAGAGGGGGAGAGGGGAATAATGACTATTCCAGAATGAAGGGAGAAAAGGATTGAAGTTGTAACTGTTAGCCATTTGCTGGCCTAAAAAGGCTTTGTAGGAAATATAGCTAAAAATAACACTTTCATAATTGTCTCACAGAGGCGGGGTTTTCCCCCTGTGTCTACATCTCCCCTGGCACTGACACCAGAGGAACCCAGCCCCGTTCCTGGTGAATCACCAGGAACTGGCAGGGAGGGACTCGATGTGCTGGGCTTGATTTTCAGTGGATGTTTAGTGGATTTTCAGTGTCTGAGGCTGGGTGGCAGCCCCAGGCCCCACCACCTGGGCAGTGCTTCTGGCAGCTGCAGTGCCACTCCATAACCCTCAGGATTCTGCAGTTACTCTCTCAGGTGTTACAGAAACCTCCATTTCTACCCTTCATTACGCAATGCACTAGGGTTTTTTTCTGTTTTCATGTTTGTTTGGGATTTTCTTCCCTGATGGGCAATGAAGTCCCAGAGCCAGAAATAAAGTATTTTCAGTGTTTTGGGTACATTACATTTTCTAGCTTGTGCTAAATAATGAATCTTTTAAGAACTTCTACCAGGTAGATCAATAAACAAACCTGCAACTGCTGCATGGAAATATTCTTATTTATTCTATCCTGATGAATTATTCATTCTTTTTCCACAGTCCCATAGCAAACCGTGGCCTCCTTTTGCATGCCTTACAAGATGTTCATCATTTATACTTCCATTAGTTTGACATTTTAAATATTTGCAAATTGCTTTCCCTGCTTTTCATAAAAAGATGAAATCGGAAAATTTAGATGGTATAAACTCCTTGTACAGTAGCTTACCTCCTTAAAAATGGAAATCTGTATTTGCTTTTGTAGCTAAAATAATGAATTTATACTAATGAATTTATAATAATTTACAATTATTAATTAAAACTGTACTTGAGTGAAAGTTATTATGGTCATTCCTTCTCTACCCAAGCTACTCTTGGCAATGCAAAATAGATTATTGTAGTAACTAATAAAACTAGCTAAGGTTTAGGATAGATTTTATAATAAAGAAATCCCAAAGTAAAAAAAAGGTAAAGAAAAATATTTTAGCTCTTCTACTAGTACATTTGCTGAAGCATAAAAATCCAGAGATAAACCTGCAATGCTCATTTTTGCAGGCCATCCCAAGAAGTGGCTGATGAGGGAAGCTTACAAAGAATTTCACTTGAAACCCAAAAATGCTACAAAGAAATTACTTGACTTTATAAAAATCCTCACCTGGCTCTTTCTTTCACCAAGACATTCAATTTCAGGTATTTTGCTTACACTAAAACTTTCTTATTTTAATCCAACGTTTACCACATGTTACTAAATTTGTCCACTCAAGGGAGAGCTCTGTTTTTAAGAAGTCTCACTGATGGGAAATGATGTAATCTACTGGATGATGGAGGCGAGGAGTTGGACCCTACAAATAAAAATGTTAGACACCGAGTTCCCTCATCCCCTCACCCTTCTCCATGTCAGCCCTAAATCTACTCTTATCATTTAGGAATGTAATATTTTCATATTCCTACAAGCAACCAAAGCATGGCATCTCCAGACAAAGATATTCTGCCATGGGTGGTACAGACACAATCAGCTGAAGTAGAGCATAAAGGAGCAACATCTCAGGGTATTTTTATGTACACTGGTATTGGGGTAATGAAACAAATTGAAGAGTGAATGTGGAATGTGAAGGACAATGCAGGAAACCACAACCAGTTTGAAATGCTGGTGAGAGCAGCACAGTCAGAAGGAAAAGCAGAAAATGTCAAAACCTAAACAATTGCTGTTTGGTTTTTTTTTTGTTTTTTTTTTTTTCCTTTTCTCATTTTCTTTTCTGGAGGCAGGGGATAAATATTTGGTACATTAACTTAGGAAATTATGGGAAGTAAGGGATTTAAATGTAGTCGTAGGTTGCTGGGTTTTTTTTCTGGAAGGGCAAATGATGGATGATTACTATTTCCAGTCATATTACCACATGTTTAATTTCTGGTCATTGATAGCTTTGAAGTGTCAGGCATACTGCAGCCAATACCATAAAAAATACCAAGTTTCCTTTTGTAAACACTTCAACTTGTAATTTACCAAGTCTTTCTAAGACACCAGCTGGTTCCTGTAACAGACCTTCCCTATTTGCAACCATCACAAAATAAAGAAGTATTAAAGGAACTGCAGTGATTAACCACTAGCAACCTCCCTGTTTTCTTCAAGACGGAACATAAAACTACTCATCACTCTGAACAACAAAATAAGTAATATTTCAAATACTTTAAATAAGTCTCTGTGCCTTTTACAAAGCCTTTGAACATGTGGCTGTACACCAAGAGGCCAAAACCCCCAGACTGAGCAGCCTTGGTTTACTCAACACAGTTGGAAGGTCATGCCCAAAAAAGGTGGATTCATCACACTGAAAGAGGTGGGTAATTCGAAAGATCTGGATCATGAGACCTAATTAAACCCTGGTGTAGCTCCACTGATATATATTTGTCTAAACTGCTTAATTTCTGTTGTGTAACAGGGAGGTATTCACATGACCACACAAGTCTGAGAACTGTAATTGTGGAAGGTCATTCCTTGCAACTTCTCAGTTTTCCTCCAATCCCAGCTCCCTATGGTTTCATCTGGACTCTGATATTTTCTTTCTCTTCATTCCATCTTATTTATGGCTAATAAAGAATAATAAAAATAATGATGCCAAAAATGTAGATTAAAAAAACCCACATTTGACCCTTTTTCTTGGAAACACCAAAAGGGTTGCACCAGCAGACGTGGTCAGTTAGGGAAGGGCGGATCTGTTGTTAATGATGATGATTGATGATGATGATGATGATGATGATGATGAAGGTGCCCTCTGAGACTTCACCTTCTTCTTCTTCATTCATCCTTCTTCCCCATGAAATAATTCTAGCCCCAAACCCACCTCACTCCAGCAAATATCTGAAGTGGGATCACAGTTTCTATCCCAGTGCCCAGTCTGGGGATTTCATCATGCTTAGCTGAGACAAAAAAAAATGTCATTACAGTGCTAAAAACTGGCTACCAGGTTGGAATATAAATTAATTTTGAGGAAAGCTTTGTTATCAGTGAATAAAAGGACTTCAAATTCCTGTTAAAAGAGAGCATTTTCATCCTGTCTCTCAGCTGCTGCTTCTTGGATTATTTAGAACATAACTTCCAGAAAAGGTTTTCTCAAAATTATGGTTATAAAGAGAAGTTATTTAAAAGAAACCTTCATTATTACCCGGAAGTTAATAAAATCAGTAGTCTGAATAGGTATCAGTGAACTGTTCACTGACAAAAAGGTGCAAGAGTAATTTGTGTTATAGATATGGAAATAAACCTATGACATTCTTTTGAATTTCTGCCCATTCTTTTGGGTTATTTTTTTTTTCCAAAACAGACCTGTACCGAAAAGCAGAATACCCAACTTTCCCCAGCTGGAGAATCACAGAATACGCCAGGTTGGAAAAGATCTCTGAGCCATCAAGTCCCAGCTATGACCTAACATTTCCCCATCACACCCCTCCAGGGATGTTGACTCCCCACCTCCCTGGGCACCCCATTCCAATGAAGTCCATCATGAACATTCAGAAATGACACTTCAAACAATGCTTTCAGCCTGTTTTCTGTGAGGGTGAGGGCACTCATTTGAGGTGGATTCCCAGCCAGGTGTGTCCAGGGTGATGGTCCCAGCCCAGGACCCTCCCGAGCTGCAGCAGCACCGTCAGCCCCAGCAGGAACCACCACGCTGCCAACATCAAAAGCCACTTGAGGACACAAAACGCTGCTGCTGTTGAAGCCTGGAGCCGAGTTGCAGTGATATTTCAACAAAATGACTTCTTTTCCAGAAGTGACACTTACACCCCTCCTCCAGACTCCCTGGAGACTGAGCCAGCTTTGCTCGGCAGCCGCAGAATCCTCCGCACGCTCCCCGCGCTGCTCTCCTCCTGCTTCCCTCCAGGATCACAGACCAGGGTTTGACCCCTGCCTGCCCCAGGAACATGCTCCTCCTCACTCAGGGAATGCCTCAGCCCCCACACGTTCTGTCTCCAGCTGGATTTTTAAATTCCAGATATTCCCTGCCACGCTGCACAAAGAGGATGATCGCTGCTCATCCTTTCCTCCTTCTTCCCCAACACGCTCTTCCATTTTTTTCCATGCTCTACAGATAATTCATGGTTGGTACAATTGTGCTAATTGGACTAGTATGACAAGACTATCTCATACCGAGACTTCCCCTAGCAATTAAGTGGTTGGCACAGTGTCTTTTAATCATTTAATTAATCTAATTGTTAAACCCACTTTATTTTCCAAAGATTTTAAGATTGCCAGAGTATTGTATCCCAGTTCTTATGGCCCAGCACTCCACATGAGTCAAGTGCTTTTCCATTTTAGGAATACAGTGATTATTAAGATGAAAGTTTTTCTGTATCTCTCTGTCCTTTCCAAGTTATGAAACAAATGAACAAATATGCTGTGAGCTGAAAGACTAAAATTTGATTATGAAATGCAAAGTAGCCTGGTTTGGGGTTATCCTCAGGTCGCCTGAGAGTGATTCAGCAGTGCTGGCAATATATGCACAGCTTCAGAAAGGAAAATACACCAAAACCCCCTCAGTAATTCCCTCACAATTCAAAATGGATTTTTGTCTCCATATGTAGCTGACTGCAGAAGTCATATGCACAAAGAGATAAATTTTACTTCAGAGGGACCCTAACTGCAGAATTTACTTCATGATGACAATTTTTTTCTGTCTCTCCAGAGTCTGAAAAATTGTACATTCGCATGTTCTTCTCTGGACCTTCATGTCATTAAATTCCCCTTTAATAACCATTTACTAAGATACCAACCATGGATACATCTCTGCTTTCCAAGAGTGTGCTCCATAAATTATTCCTCTGGCCTAAAATGTGAAAACATGTGACTTCACAACACTGTAATTCTGACAGCCCATTTTCATAGACTTACTGAAGCACCCATTTGGGGGTTTTATTTGAACATTAGCTCCATTATCACTGGAATTAGTGGTACATAACACATAACACAATACACACTTTAGAGTCTCCAGTCTGAATTTCATTGCTTTAAAACCAGTGGTATTTCTTGTGTGTGCAGGTGCTGATGAATAAATACTTAATTCCCTAACAAGTACATGTTCATTTGAAGAAAAATAGGACAAATTTAAAACTCATGGAAAGCTAGCCTCTAAAGTATCTCATTTTTCTCATGTTAGCTGAATATCTATCTTTGGATAAATGTAACTTGTTGAACAGAGAGTTAACACCTCTAAGTGCTAAATCAGAATTAGGCACTGTGCTTATGAAGACCTCACATTTTCCTGCTGGTGATTATTTGCTATAAAGGAGTTACAAGGAGCAGTCACTGAGCAACAGAAGCCCCCCAGCCTGCCCCAGGGGGTACCAGAATTCAAGGAATTTCCATCCATCCATCCATCCATCCATCCTCCACAGACAGCAGAGGCAGAGTAGAGGTCAGTCCTCCAAGGACATGGTTTCCATCCATCCATCCATCCATCCATCCATCCATCCATCCATCCATCCTCCACAGACAGCAGAGGCAGAGTAGAGCTCAGTCCTCCAAGGACAAGGTTATTGGATGTCTTTTTGGAAAAAACAAAAACAAAAACAAAAACAAAAACAAAAAACCAAACAACCAAACCTTAATTCCCTTTATTTGGGAACTGGATCCAAGAAAACCAAGCCTGTGAGTGCCCAGCATGCATCCCAGGGCTGGTGAGGGTTGGAGCAAGGAGAAGCTGCCCTGGCAGGAAAAATCCTGGCTCCAAACATGACCAAACTCACTGGTCCCCAAGTCACACAGCAGAGCAGGTGAACCTGTCTCAGGTGGCTCCTCCTCAGGGAGCCAATTATTTTACACCCCGTGGTGTGAAAATCCATAGCAGTGATAATGAGAGCTTGAATCTTTCAGGGTTAACTACCTCCTACAGCTCTTAAGCACACCTTTAAAATCTTATTCTTCTGCTCACTTTATTATTATTCGGGTTTTTAGGTGGTGCCCACACAGACACTGAAGGGATGGTGATCCATGCACAGCCATTCCACCTGGCTGGTCCATGAACTACTGGGTCACCCACACAGAAAACAGCAACTGACAGTGTATTTTTAAATACATTATGTTATACAAGGAACAAGATTCAAAATTCAGCTGATGCAAGAATGATTGCTGAAACTTCTGCTTCACCATGTAATTCTTCATTGCACTTCATTAAAAAAAAAAAGAAAAAAAAAGAAAAAAAAAGACCAGCTAAACCCAGGAATATGACATGAAAAATTGCCTTCATAAACAGTTTTATACATGCACAGATTGCATATAGAAACAGACTGGGTTTAAATGAGAATTATGTATATATGTTTCTTCACTAAAAATGCACATTTTGCAGTGAAGGAACCGTTAAGAGCAAAGCAGGTATAAACCCCCTTGTTTATATAAATAAATCAGGTCACATTACATGATCCAAAACAACAGCAAGCCTGTCTTCCCAAGGTCCCTGACTGAGTCTGTGAGTGCAGACCTGTCAGGGTCACCTTCACCTCAGCACTGTGTCCAAGATGGCCTAAAACACCAGAGATTACTGTGAGCACTTAGTGGTTGCAATAATCCATATTTCACTATATATAAAAAACTGCCTAACACGGAGAGGTTTACAGAAGGAAAAGGATAGACAGATCCAGTTTAGCTCTGTTATTTAGAAGAATTATCTACAGAAGAGCAGCAGTCACCCATGTGCCACCTTAACAGCCCCCGGCCCACAATGTCTTTGGAATTAAATTTAAGCTGCAGGTTAAAACATAGCAGAATGGGAACTATGTAATGTACAGGCTGGAAACCAGAGAAAATGAGAACTGAAGTCAATTTGAAGCATTCTCCCCATACTAAACTACGACAGAGGCATCTTCCAGGAGGAGGAAAATGTGGCTTTTATTGGGATTGCTCTAAACAATCTGCAGCCAAGGCACAGAACACTGAAGCTCCCCCTTCCACCATTTCCTCTTCTTCACTTCCATTTCTAAGCCTTCCTATCCCTCAAACAACTCCAGCCTTTTCATTCTGTAGAGACTGCAGCCCATCACACAAAAATAAGCAGGTTTCTGCAGGCAGAGGGTCCCAGGGGAGGGATATTAGTGCTTCCTACAAAAGCTGACAAAACTTAAGTGTCAGGTAACAGGGGATAATTGTAATACTTCATTTAACTGCCTCATCTACACTAATAGCCTGCACAGAGCAAGTGCTGATGAAAGGACTGCAGATTCCTGGGATGGTGAAGTTTCTCTCCTGCAATTAACTTAGAGCTGCTCACTTGTATGCTTGAAGTCCCTTGTGCCTCCAGCTTCATGTGAAATGAACAGGAAACACTTTTGATTTTCCCTGCAAGAACCACTCCATGGAAGGGACTTTCCAGGGTCTGTTTTCCAGAAAACACCTTTTTTCCCTCATTCCTTGTGATTACCATTTCCATGGATATTTTACAAATCAAGATCATACACATCAGAGGCTGTTATGACTTTCTATGCACTCCACTCGGTACCTCTTTAAAATGTCTGGAATATTTAATTCCTACCCAGCTCTATTTCATCTGATGCATAATTAAAATATTACCACTCCAGCCTGAACATCCAAGAGAAAGGTGCAAAGTTTGTACAGAAGAACAATCAAGAGGTTATTTTTTGCCTTAGTAGCCCCAGTTTGTTGCTATTCCTGTATGAACTTGTGTTTGCAGCACACTTTGTGCAATTGTACATATCAAAATTCACATTTAGCACAACTACATCAGATTGGTGAAAGTCTAGCTAGAGCAGACTGCATGAAACAACTTGTAATTTTCAGACTGAAAATCATCCTAAAACACAGTACAATGTGTGGAAAGGTGACAAAATCTGAGTTTAAATATATACAATATAAAGGTTGGAAATAATTTTTTACCTCTCAGGCTGAGGTAACACTATCACAAACTTTTATCAGCCACAGGAATGAACTTGTACAGGTTTCTCAATTATTTTTAAAATCCTTCTTTATCCCCAGGACACTGTGTGCATTTTTAGCATGACAATGACAAAGGCACACTGGATAAAGCACTGTAAAAAAAAAACCATAAAACCAAACAGCCTTATTACTTTTCTCAGTGTAATTGTTAAATCCTTCTCATCCCAAACAACCCTTAACTCTACCAGTGCCCATTCCTGTGGTGCTCCTCAAGCACTCAAGTTTTGAGTGTATTTTGGAGCATGAAACAAGGTTTTAAAATAAAATAAAAAGCGTTTTTGCTGCAACACAGTGCCAAGACAAAATTACAGCAGGCAAGGAAAGGCTGCTTGGTGTTTTCCAGTTTAAGTTGTGCCATGGTTGGGATGGGAACAGAAATCTGCGTGGTACCTGCAGGGAGACTCAGGGCACCCCCAAAACCCCAACACCTGCAGCTGGGAGAAGGCTTTTGGGGTGACCTTTGTGGGTCTCAGGATGACGGGAGGATGAGGAAGGTAAATGCAAATGCTCCCATTAGTGCAGTCCTGAGTCACCTCCATCCCCACAATTACAGAAGAAAGGACAGAAAGTTCAAAATCTGACTGCAAAGGGCATCTTAAAACTGCCCACGGGTCTCAGAATCCTTGTAACCAGCATTTCACTCCAGAGATGGGAATGTTTTGCCCAGGCAACCCTCCCCCATGCACTTTTTAGGCTGTTGCTTTTGGCTGAGGCTGCTGCTACAACAGGAAATAAAAATTATATTACTCAGGAAGGAAGCTAATGAGTTTCCCCTCCCCCCAACGCCATTAGACACTTCCTGAATAAAGGAGAAGCACATTAATATAAAGAACAGCCCTACGTGAGCAACCAGGGGCTGAAGAGCTGCGGGATTAAAGCTGAATTCCATCTCTGGATGGACCAGGAATACCAGGTCAGCTGCCCGGAGGCACCACCTCACTGCCTGTGCCTCGTCCATCCTGCGCTCAAACCACCCAAAATCAGCCACCATTTCATCACTTCCTCTGGGAGAACACGCCAGCAGATAAAACAGCTCCTTGTAAGGAGCGTTTTCCATGTGCTTACTCTTTTCATTTTGCTTTATTGTTCTGAATTTAAGAGGCTGTTTCATAAAACCCCAAATCTGGGCTTTTATTGTTTGGTTTGTTTTGGGAGTCCTTTAGGCTGAGGGATTTCCCAATCTGGGAAATATCCAGAGGACAAAAAAATAAACAAAATACCCAGCGCCAGATTCATGGAAGCCTAGTAATTTACCTGCTACATTATTAACATTCAGCACTATTTTAAAGAAGCAGCAACTTCTTCAGTGATCAGAATGTAAAAATTTTTGTGTCACTATTAAGACTTGTGTCATGAAGTTTTCCATGTAGTTCATCTGCACTAGGTACTTTGGACTGTAGTTACCTCAATTAATTCTTGGCATGTTGGTTTTTTTAAATAAAGTCACAGTAAGTAATTTAAGGGGTAACTCTGCAAAAAGATGAGGACCATTTGAAGTTTAAAAAAAAAATCAGAGGAGTGAACTTTTGCTCCTGTTTTCAATCTTCACAGGAGCACACCTTCCCAGCAAAGGAGCACCAGACAAATAAGTGAGTTTAGAGCTATTCAGCATGAGTTTTTTTGATCACTCTAGCACGACCAACAGTGACTGCTGCAGCACTTGGAAAATTTACTTTTTTGCTTTGGTTTATTCTGTTCTCACTGACTTTTCTTTCTTGGCTGACAAATATCTTGTTCTCTTGCCTTCTTTAGGCTCCTCCCAATTCCTCGATCCACCAGTACTTTTTACCTCTTTTGATTTGCTTTATTTGCTAAGACTTAATGGGAGCCTGGAAAAACAAACCACATTTTTGAGTTTTACTGGCAAAAACAAATGGGGAATACAAGTGTCCCACCTGGTACCCTGTCTGTGCCACAGACACAAAAAGATAAAACTAATGAGAACGGAAGGATTTCCTGCCACAGTTTCTCCAGCTTCTGTACTCTTTAACATCTTCTGTATCAAAACTATGGCTCAGAATTATTCTATGTGCCAATCAGAGAGTTTTAATTTCAGACAAGACCTAATGGTGTAGAGGCAAAATAACTGAAAGCATAACTGACATAATGTTACTTTTACACATCCTCTTCCTAGTGTTACAATACATCAGTTGTTTTATTGTGCTTATATGATAAAATAGGACCATTTCCTTATCACACTGAGACACTTCAGTGTGTCTGACACTGGATGTTCCCTTTCCACCAGCAGCTGAGACACTTGGATTTTTGTGCTTCGAGGAAATTGAGATGTATCAAGAAGCCACCATGACACGGGGCATGTGGAGCCTCAGGATTTAATTACAGGATCCTGTTTTCTAAAGAGAAGCCACACAAACCCATGTTTAGAAGCAACAGGAATGTGTGATTTAACCCGTGTGGATTAAATTCCTTTGCTCCTCACTGCGGACAAACACTGTGTTAGCTATGCCCGTGTACAACATCTAAAGGGCAAAGAAAAAGAAAATAAAAGAGCCAAAAATATTTCTTTTTAATTTGTTTACCCATTTAAGAAGCACAGCTATTATTTCCAGCCAGAACTAGCAGGCTTTGGCCACGGTTCTGAACATACCTACAGAGTGTTGTGAACAACAAAACAAGTTTAAATTATTGAAGAGGAATTCTCCAGGAAGCAGGAGGATGAGCTGGGCAGAGGCCAGCACCACCAGCCAGGTTTTGTCATGGGGATCCTACCTAAGCCGGAGACCTGCACAACACAACTCTTGGACAAAAACAATACATCACTCACAGCAAAACAAAAAGTACACACGTGCACAAAACCTTTCACATCTCTTCCTCCCTGAAACGAAATGTTAGTGAAAGGTTACATTTCAGCTTGTGTTAATTCCACAGAAAAGGAGGGTAACTCTGCAAGGAATTAATGCTAAATGAACCAAAATTCCCCCGCAAAATAAGAGATTGGGTTTTTTGTAATTGTTTGCCACATTCAAAATGTTACAGACTCTAAATGTGAGCACAAATATATCTGTTTGGGTGTGTTTTTTCACACTCCTCACAGAGCCTGTCATTAATCACCTGCCAAACATGCAACAGTTCCCAGCTTCTCTGGGCACAGCCCCTCTGCATCTGTGGCTCCTGATACCAGCACACTGTCCCAAGACCAGGACAAACTGTAAACTCACAGAACGTTTACCCACAGTTTTTCTTATCAGTTGCAGCTAAGCAAGAACAAAATCTAACCTTCACACAGCCTCCCAAATTGTTGCCCTACTACTCAACAACCACCTTTTCCTTCATTTAGAAGGTAATGAACATTATATTTAGAAATGAAGGCACTAAACCATTCAATTTCTCTGCTTTGGTTTGATTTATTTGGGGGATTTTTTTTCTGATAACATGTTGCAAACACTGCAAAAGGGACTAAAGATCACCCCAAGATAAAAAAGGGTTTTTAAGTAGCACAGGAATTTTTAAACTTTTGCATTTCCCTGGGCATAGCTCTTTATCTGGCCTGCAGGTGATGCCCTGAGCCTGCCAGCCCCAGCTCAAAACACACACTGCATCCTTAGATATAGATAAAATGTAAGTATTCTAAACAGTGAGGATAAAGACAACAAGAAAACTTTATTCTAGAGGTTTTTTCTGTCCCTGGAAAATTCTGTCCAAATAATGAAGCAATAATTACTCTCACACCCTTATATTATCATTCATTTCACACGCCCTGTCATGCTTTTTGTTCAGAGAATTGCTCCAGTAGGCTTAAAAAAAAAAAATCAGAACTGCTTCATACCCATTAGTAATTCAGTAAGGTTTTTCATTTTGGTCTATCATACTGACAGTGTCACTTAATATCCATATGAAGAGCAAGCTTCCTTTCACCTGGAGATCCCCAAAGTGCTGGGCACAGAAATCTGTTTATCTTGATGGTATTCAACGTCTTTGAAATTAAGATACGAATATTCAAAGAATGCCTCCCACACCAAGCCTAAAGATAGAAATTTTTCATTCCCATTGTATATTCTGAACTCCAGAGCTGGCAGTTTCAGAGTTCGGAATTTCTGAGTGCACCATTTTTGCTTCAGAAGAGAGAAAACACTGAACAATGACTTCATCAGAGCTCAGGAAATATTTTAACCCCTGTTTAAAATGAGGTTCATTTGGTCCTCATACTTTTCCTCAGGGAGAAACCCACCTGTTCTGCACCACTTTGACTTGTTTATGAGGCATTAGCAGAGCATTTATGTAGCACTAAATCCCCAGTTCCGAGCCACATGATACAGCAAAACCTTCTGAACTGAATTTCCAAATGTAAGACATCTCAATTCTCACAAACGGAGTCAAGTTGTGCTTCACTGCTGCAGTTAAAACTTCAAATAATACCATTGAAACAGACAATTTAATATTTACAGCTAATAAAGGCATTGCACAGGGTTGCTCTGAAGCTAAATCCAACACTGTGAGGCACTGGTACTTAACAGTACCAACTTTCAGCTCCACAGCAATGGCTACCCAAAATTTAAATAATTATATAAAGAAGGAAGGCGGGGGGAAACTGTTATCAAAGTAAAACTAAAGCCTTTCTTAACATATATTTTCAAAAAGAGCAAATGAAACTTCCCTGAAAAGTCACCTTGTTATTTAATGGTCCCTAACAGTTCCCTACAATCTTGCACATCCATTACATATTTAAATAAATAACAGTTTCTTTGGTGTAGAAATAACAATGAGGAGTATCTTAATAGAAATCAGCATTCTGTACTTGGGGGGGCAAAAAAACTCCAGACCAAGCAGGATATAACTTCTCTGGGGACTGAGGAGACCTTGTGTGTAAACTGTCAACTCCTTCCTCTTCCCTCAGCAGCAGGAAAGGAAACATTAAGGGTGGGACATCACTTGCTTCTCCTACAAAGAAATCCCGGGGATCACAGATACCACAGAAAAAAACCCTGTATCTCTAACAGAAATTATTAATTGTATTCAGCAGGGGGAAAAACAAAAGCCCTGTAATTATAGTATTGCTAGCTTACACTGGAGGAGAGAGGTGGAGTAAATATGAAATAAGTACAGCTGGACTCTTTTTACTGCCTGGTAGCAAAGAGGGAAATAAACCCCTAGGATAAAGTTCTTAAGAAATGGAGCAAGTTGAATTGTTAAAACCTTCCCAGAATTTAAGGGAAGAGACTGCACTTACAGCCATCTACAGTGCCTGCATCTGTCCCAGCTAAATCTCACTTAATGAGATTTATGTCCATTTCATTCAAAATTAAGTTATGTTAGAAGAAGACCTTCTTACTCTGAAATTATTTAATTTGTGACTTACAAGCAGGTACTGAGGTCAGACAAAACTGAGGGCAGGGAACATCTGATCCCTTTTACTGCAGTGAGTGACTGAAATGAGGAGTTTTGAGGGATGATTTTAGAAGGGTCCAGGGAACAACTCAACACTGTCTTCAGAGAAACTCTTGGTTTGTCTCCTGGTGCAACCTTTTCCTTTGCTTTTCACAGATGACAGACCCCCACGGGCACCAGCAGCAGCTCCTGCTCGGGGAGGTTTCAAACCCATTTCAGAGATTCCCTCTCACAACAGAAGAGCTTTAAAGAACGCATTTGTTTCACACATTTGCTGTGCTGGTGGGAGGAATGGCAGGGCTGTGGCACCAGCCCCTGCACCATGAAAAGCCCCTCCAGCTGGACCCCTGACCCCCAGGTGTGGGCACTGCTGCCCCTGAGGGGCTCTCTGCAAAATCAGCCACCACACCAGGTGTAGCATCTTTTAATCCTGGTCAGCATTAAAAGATGCTACACCTCCCAATGAGGCATCTCCACATTTCTTTTTTTTGTTCCAGAAA
The DNA here is from genome assembly GCF_014805655.1 of Passer montanus. NCBI lineage: Eukaryota > Metazoa > Chordata > Aves > Passeriformes > Passeridae > Passer > Passer montanus. The sequence goes on along the minus strand of NW_024375145.1, from coordinate 1,950,237 downwards.
CTTGGAACTATTTGAGGGGATTAAAGGATAAACCTCAAGGATTATGATGAAAAGATAGACAGACAAGGTTGGGTTTTGCCCACACTTGGCTCTGGTCAATCACCACAACCAGAAGAAGATACTATTTCCCTTCTTCTGGGAGAAGCAGGTAGAGTCACATTTAATTTTTACGGCTGCCACACTAAAACAGCTTTTTGTGATGCCCAAATGGAATTATCTGTTTTTCAGTCTCTGCATAGTGCATTAACTCATCTCAGTTACCAAGATCTTGTATTAATTTTGCTCAATATTTAATTTACAATAAACACACTTTAAAAGGAAATAAGCACTGTACATGACTCCTGCTAGTTTCAAAAGGTGTTTCCAATTAAACATATGATAACACTTTAAACAAAAGAAAAAACTGTAAAATCTACATGAATAGCTGCCATCTGATGCAGAAGAGTAAAATTGTGGCCAATTTTAGTAAAATAAACACTCTTTAAAGAGCTTCCTTGGGTAATGGGCACAATCCAAGTAGAGTTTTGAAAAGAGATAGTTTTCCACCACACTTGGAACAGAAATATATCAAATAGATTTATTTGTTGGCCTCAAAAAGACATTCTAGGATTGGTCCTACTGCTCAAAATCTGGGAAGTCAAGCTCAAAAATAAAGTGTGGTTCTTTGTTTGATAAAGAATATTCTTCATGTTTCTTCCTAAAGATTCTCTTATTTCAATATTTCTTTTTTGAAAGAATTCACTGAAACTCCACTCACTTCAAACTTTGAAGATACCAAGATGGCCAGGGCTCAAAACTTAAATAATTAAATACTAAACAATCCATTTTAAAGAAGAATACTATTGAGCCAAGTTCCAATTGAATGGAACTGAGGATCTAAACAGCTGGTAAATAAAAATATTTTTTCAGAAAAGTATTATGAAAGTATAGTTTATCTAGGCTTGAAAAGAGCATGAAATAATAAATTCTTCTCCAATTCCAATGAGAAGAAGGCAAAAACTCCCTGAAAATGTAAAATAGAAATAATAATCATGCCCATGATTATTAAATTATCAATAGTGCCTTTTCTTCATAATTAAACCTAATTCAGTGTTTGAAGGTTTAAGTCTTTAACTGAACAGGTATGAATGTGATGTTACACAAAGCAAGTCCTAAAAACAAAAGTATAAAACATTATGCTATTTTTAGATGATTTTTTAAAATAAGCTTTTAATTATCACCTACTTTTTGGATTTCTCAGAGGCTGCAGAACTATTTGAGAGGACATGAATCTCTGATAAATAACTGAAGTCAGAGTCTCACCTGATGCTAAAACATTATCACATTCTGCCAAGGTGTTGTGCTAATGGCTGTATGGGAAAAGTACAAAAATCAATGAAAATCTATTAAATCTAAAAGGTGCTCTCTTTTTTTTTCATCTGAAGAAGCGATATTAAAAGCATGTCTGCAATTCACACCCTCCATGATCGGATTAAAAAAAGAAAAGAAACTGAAATCTTACAACCTGTGACAGCATCTGAAGAGCCTTCATAATGAGAAGGGATACACCCCAAAAAATTGGATTTTACACAAGAAACCTTGCACAGTGACAGTCTGCAGAGTCATAGGTGGTGAACATTTTCTGCAGCTGTAGAAATTATAGATTTCTAGCAAAAGTAAAGCAGGTGGAAATACTCTTCTGAAATATGGCAAATCAGTTATCCACCTCTAAACTGATTTAGAAAATTAGCATCCTCCTCTCATCAAACAAGGTCACTTGCATCATTATATTTAATTTATTTTACAGCTATATAGGAAAAAACTTAATGTCATTATATTATATATGGGAACCTCATTAACAACATCAGGAATTTCACAACCACAGGGAGAAATAAATCAATGGAGTCAGGAGGATTTGGGAGAATTCATTGTGGGACTTTCTGTTTTTGCAATATGTGTGCGTGTGCACAGGATATGAAAACAATTTACAGTAGATTAACAAAGATTAAAAAAAAATTAGAAGGCCAAGGATTACAAATAAGTCTGGGTCATTACCACATTGGAAACTGAAAGCCCAGGCTCACAGTGCTTTAAGGCACCCAGAGCACTCAAAGCACCTTGAACTTGACTGCTGCACTGGAAAGATTGATTAGAGGAGCACAGAACTGGAAAAAGAAAGATTATCCATTTGTTTCTGTGATGAACAATGATCAGAGTGAAACAATTGCCAATATTTAGTCAATTCCCTTTAGGACTGGGCCCTACCAAAGTATTCCTCTGCTGCAGCCAGGCTACATGGAACCCACAAGACAAGTAATTTTGGGTATTCTGGCATTGTTTAATTAACCAAAACCAAAGACTGACCTAACCACTGCTGAATAAAACAGCTTCTGCCCATCATTTCTAGCCTAAAAAAATACAAAAGAAAGTGTTGTCATGGAAACCAGTCTATCCCAAAGGTATACTGCATTTTTCTAAATCTAAATTATACCAGTACCCATATTTCCCTTATTAGCAGAGATAAAATCTTTGTCACATCACACTGAGCATGGTCTCCACTCAGCACAACTAAAACCAGCCTAATTTTTAAAACAAATTAATAAGTAAAGGTAAGAAGTATATTAAACTATGAGTTTGATGATATGCAAAGTTATAAAATCTCTAGACAAATATGACAATGAATGGCAAATCATACAAGAAGACCAAAGACACCAAGTAACTGAAAATCAAAAAATGAAAATCACAAAGTCTCAAAAAATTGAGAAGGAGCTGAGTGTTGATGTCAGCTTTTGGCTAATCTTCCAGGACTTTTGAATGCACACATTATCCAGATTCATGTCTGGACCTCAATGCTTATATTTATTTCATTTATTTGCTGCACCACAGTCAAAATCTTTACAACCTAACGATGTAAACCAGTATGTTTTGCCCAAACACCACTGAAGATTAATTCAAAATGGCAAAAATCTTGCTTAAATCCTGCAGATTTAAAGCAAAATTAAAGCTTTTTTTTTTTTTTTCCACTTTAAGAGGCACTGTGCAAAGCTGTGATAGAAACTGCCTGGATCCAGGTCAGTCATGGAGCAGCAGGAAACCAGGCTGATGCAAAGGAACACCAGCCTCACTTCTGAGCAGATGAAATAGGAGCTGCTCAAGGGTTTCAGCTACAGACTGTCTCAAGAACATTCCTGCAAAAATGTGTTTATGAAGAACCTGGTGAAGATGGGAAATGGAAGATGTCTGTTTGCTTGACTCCCAACTCCAGCAGAGACAAGCTCAAGAAATATTCCTCTGAAGGACCAGGACTTTCAGCCTGCACAAAGCAGGAGCAGAGCTACAAAAAACTGCCAAACACCCAAAGGAGAAGAGAGGCAGAAGAAGACTCTCAGGTCCCAGTTTCAACTCTTTCCAGTGACCACCACGTTGGCTTATTGACTCTAGGACACTCAGAAAATACACCTGGACTTGGTCAACCTCTGCATGGCATGGCCCAATGAAGAAAGCTTCTCAATAGCAGCCAAAATCCAGGAGGATTTGGTTAGGGTTAGGGTTAGGATTTGGTACAACAAAAGCTTCTTGCTGCTAGAGGAGCAGTGTGATGGGACTGGGGAGCCATTCAAGACTCTGATGGTGGTGGAGAAATTGTTCATCACTGTGAAATACATGGGCAGACAAGCCTAGAATTTTTTTTTACAATTCAGCAGCTAATAAGAATATGTTTAAATGCAATTTATTCTGATAACCCCTGCTGTATCTGGAGCTGTTCACAGGGGTTTGAATCCCTGCTGAAAATGAGGCAGAGAGGGAAATCGATGCTCACAGCATCTCTGTTCCCATGGCCACACAGAACCTTTCCTGTCTCACAAAAATAAAGCTACTATGGAGTAAAACTGGGGGAAAATCCAGGCTCCCTCCTAGGGCACAAACATTTCACTCTGCCTTCCCATGAGAGTTCAGGCAGTCAGTCAGGTATTTTACCCAGAAACAAATAATCCAAAGGTGGTAACAGAGTTGCTGCTAACCTGGGGGTTAATTTGGACCCCCATCTCAAACTTTAAGCTCCTATACCTGGCTAGCAATCCAAGCCTGTGACTATTTCAAGTGTATTCCTTTCAAACCCACATTGAAGTGGCCCATGAGGCTGCCCGTGGTTTTGGGATGCTGCCACTTCTGAGCTTGACTTCTAAGACCAGAAAAAAACCCACAATTTATGGAAAGGGCTCATGAGACACAGGCACTCAGTACAATTTTTTTTTTTTTACAATAATTGCAATTATCAAAATGAATAACCATAATGGTGGTTTTCTGCTCCACAATCTTCTCCCCTCTCTACAGATTTCCAAGAAACCCTGAGTGATGCTGTACATGCAATAGCAGACTTCTGTGCTATAAAGTCTATAAAGTTCACTCATGGGAATATCCACCCCAATACTCTAAGGGATACTGCAACTAACAAAACACCACATACTTCTTATTGCTAATCATCCAAACTGAATGTTCTTTAGATCACACTTAAATAAACTACGTCTTTTTCTAAGCCCCCATCACAATCTTTCAACCATTTCTCATTAATGGCAACTAACATAACTAAAATAACTCACACTCTGAAGTTTTTGGAGTTATGGAAAACAAAGTTCCAACCTGGACCTTCCCAGCAGTCATAAATCACAATAATCTTTCCTAAAAGGAGAAGACAGATAATCTCGGGTTGTTTGGATTTTTGTTTTTTTTCCTGAGTTTCAGCATGCACACTCTGAGGCACGTGAACCCATTAATCACCCATTAATGGAAAATCCATTTCTTTGATCACACAAGACTTGAACACAATCAGTGTGTGGGACTCACCACATGGCTTAGAACCTACAAACTGATGGTGTTTCAGATTCCACGTGCACACCACTGGCCTCGGAATAAGGTGTGATTGGGGAATTCAGAGTCTGTGTTGCTTCCAAACCAAAACCAGTGTCACTGATTGCTCAACAATACCCAAAATTCTTCAACAGCTCCACACTGAGCACTGCAACATGACAGGGCATGGAGAACTCTGACATTTCCCCACAATGCAGCAAAAGCAGTGAACAAAAGAAAGTTACAATGAGAAAAGAAGCCAATTATCTGGAGCAAAGGAGTGGTGATGGCAATCAGGTACACCGAGATTTCTCTGACCCCATCCTTACTTTTATTTAAACAGTTGAAACTTCTCAGCCTATATTCATTTTTCTGCCTTCTGAATTTAACTCCATCTATATTTTCAGCCTTCTGCACAGCAATTTGTTTTTGGTTCCAGGCTAATTGTGTCTTCAGACACCACTGCCTAGTGTACTCCTTGTACAATGTAAACTATTAAGGCAAAATTCCATTGTTGTATGCAAGTATTAAAACCAAACCTTATTGTGCCTTTACCCAACAATCAAAGGAACAAATTTAAGCCCAAAATCCAGCATCTAAACCTCTTTTTATCAGATGCTTTTGTGATGGTTTTTTTTTCCATTCTGGTAAAGCCACAGCTGTTGCTGAGTATTTTTAAACACAGGAGCATTTCTTTGTGTGCTGCTGGATAAGATAACCAAAATCTAAAGTGACAATAAATTAAAGCTCATTATTGTCATAGTAATGGCAGCATAATGTGTTTAAATAGTACTTAGCGATTGTGTCTTCTGAAGTCAAAATTAATTACACCTGCTCTACCTATCACTGACTTGCTCAAAAAATTACAGCCCTTGGTGAGGCTTAAGAAAATTCTGACTGGATCTCATCTGTAACCTCTGTATTTTTAAATAAAGGACATAACTAGAGACAAAATATAATGAATATAATGTAAACCATCACCCAAAATAACAAAATGTGTGACAGGATGGCAGCACACAACATTACAGCAACTCACTTTACAACTCCTGTTTTCAGGGAATTGGGTTTATTTCCGTAATAAACGATTACTTAGAAGATTTATAACTCTGTTCCAAGGTAAGTACAGTAGGAGTAGTTTCCCTCAGGAAGGACTGCAAGATTACATCAATAAGCAGGTCCCTGCTGATTCTTTTAACCACTTAGGACTTGATGTTCTGATATCCAAGATGATTTCATATCAAACTCAGCAAATGCCCTTTTCTGGTGTGACCTCAGAGAGATTTCAGCAGGCAGGCAGCAGAGCAGGGGGCACAGAGGCAGAAATGTCTGAGTCCTGCTCGTGCAAACAGCATTTGGATGCTGTTGCTTCTGCTCCCTCTAAATTTTCATGGATTTGATTTGGAGGAAAAATCTCCAGCAGCAGCTAAATGTGAGATTCTCACAAATACACACACTTCCAAGGACTGTAAAAAAACTCTACTACCCCAACTCAATAAAGCAGCTGTACTTTTACAGGAGTACAAGAGAACATTTCATGGTTACAATCCTGCAGATCCACCACATTCTGATATTTTCCCTGAAGTGTGCTACCTAAGTAGATGAAACACCACTGACTTTTTTTTTTTTTTGAAGCCATGAATCTTTAATACAACCAAGGTGTCCTAGTACTTTTGTCACCCTCCAACAAATTTCAGATTCCTATGAAGAGCTGTCTTGAGTTGATGAAATGGTTGAGGTTTTTAATCATGACACTGTTTTATGTCTTTCACATTCAAAAAAAGTTGAACCTAAGAATCATAACTGTGTAGAACACAGGTGAGCAGCATCACAACTAAAGCAGAATGGTTTAGAGAGCTGGAGATTAAGATCAAGAAGGACTAATGCAAATATTTGCAGCAATCTCAATTAGGATTTGTCATTCTGACATAAAACATTATGGTGTGAATGGTGTGGTTTTCATTCAATCCAGTTGTGATTTATGATGCATACCTTTACATTTGTATTTCCATTTGTATATTCATTTTAAAATTCACATGTAATTGCATTTATATCTGTAACACTGTTCAACATGACATTGTGCTTTATTCCTAGTAACACCCTACGCTGAAAACTTCAGTAATGTCCTGTGAATTCTTCAGAGGTACAATTTTACTGTACTACTTGCTCTTAATGCCCAAGATAAACTGTAAAATGTCCACCTCAAAAGCTACCACTTTCAACTCTTGCTACTGCTCAGACAGAGCTTTTCTCACACATGTAAAATCATGTAAAATCCCTCAAAATCAGGCAAGTTATCCCAGGATCATCAGTTTGGTTATTGTGGGGTAGGCTGAGACACCACGAGAAGATGCAGTAAACTAAAAGTAATTCTTTCAAGGTGTCCCACAGCAGGAAATAAACCTAATATTACATGGATTCCTCTTAAAAAAGAAGAAGGAAAAATTTGTAGCTACTTTCCTTTGCTTCCATAAATTTTGCATGGCTGGGAACCAAGTCCCCAGCTTCTTCCAATTATCTTTGTTCTTATCTTTAATATCTGTCATTTTTGATCCCTGCAAAGCTTGCAGTGCTGTCAGCACTACTGGCACAGAGAACAAATATCTCCATTTTTAGGAATTACTACAGGATCACCAAGTAATTTAGGTTGGAGGAGACTTCTGGAATTCCTCTACTCCAGCATTCCCAAAGCTGGCTCAGCTGGACTTAGATTTGACCAGACAATTTTCTGAGTAGCCCAGAAAATTATACCACAACTTCTCTGAGCAACCTGGGCCAGAGTTTTGTCAAAGTTGATGTAAAAAAGGTTTTCCTTATTTTCACCTGGAATATCCTATGTTCTGCTCAAACCTTGTTTAGGTAAAATCACCCAGTAGAATGGACTTCTGAAATAATTTTCTCATTTAATTTGCACTACTCATACAACTTGAAAACATACACAACATGTTCTCTCACTTACACTGTCATTTTCTTTTTAAGTTAGAGAAGAAATGAATTGTTATATGAGAATCATTAGATCCACTGAACACACTGCATTTGAGAGGCAAGAACAAGATCAAAGACCTGGAGGGAGAGTTCCAGATGCTAAGTGTAACACACCTGTTCATATATTTCAGATTTTTCATGGAACTAACAGAAAGATTCAACTGCACCAATCCCATTCAAGGTACAGTAAATGGAATTTAAAATCCCATCTCACTGGGAAGAAAGGAACAAGATAAAAACATTGGAATAAAATTCATAGCTACAAATTAAATAACTAACAGATATTACTTCTTAGGATAACTTACTCTTGAAACAAAGCTTATTTTCTTTTACAAAACATAAAGAAATACAATTAATGGCTATTTTATGTGGTGGTAAAAAAATCTGAAGCATGAAGAAGTATATATAAGCTATGAGTTTGCTAATGTGCAAAGACATAAAATCTCTAGACAATATGACAATGAATGGCCAATCACACAAGAAGACCGAAAACACCAAGTAACTGAAAATCAAAAAATTCAGAAGGATCTGAGTGTTGATGTCAGCTTTTGGCTAATTTTGTGTTAAGTTTAAAATGATGCATAAAAATGAAGGGCACAGCAGAATCTCCTATGGTTCTGCTCCCAAGAAGCTTTAATGCTCCATGATGACCCCTCTTTTCCCACCATATGCCAGTTTTGGCAGGGGCTCCCCAACAACCCCTGTCAGTGCAGCTGATCTGACCTGGGACTCTCTGGCCATTCCACACCAACAGTAACTGGAATTTCACCAGTGGAATTTTACCCCTGCCAGCAGTAACCGGAATTTTCTTTTCATCCTTTTCAAAGGCTTGTTTATGGGTTGTTTTTGTGGGTTTTTTTGTTTGTTTGTTTGTTTTTTGTTGTTGGTTTTTTGGTTTTGGTTTTGTTTTGGTTTTTTTTTTGTTTGTTTGTTTTGTTTTGTTTTGTTTTGTTTTTTGTTTTGAGACCATTAAATGAATGGTGAACGATCCAGTGGCTCTGACATGAAAATATCTCATAAAGGAAGAGCTTTAAAACCTTATCTCACTGGATTTAAGGACTGTGATACTCAAGGACAAAGCTGTGAAAATTCAGTAAAATCCGTGTAAATTCTGAACTTAGGGATGTAAGGAGAAGTTTGGACATGAGCCTGGCCAGGATTTTCTCTCTTAATTTTGTGCTAAAAACTACTTTGAGTAAAGGACATGTAGGTGGACATTATAAACCAGATAGAAGTACTGTATAAGCATGTGGACAGATGGACAGATGTCAGAACCTGCAAATGTCACCATTTGAGTAGGATTAAAACTAAATTAATTAATTGTGGCACTCTTATTTTGTTGTAATTTGTAAATATTAGGCAAAACTTAAATTAAAAATAAATTTTACATTAATATTTTTTCCTAACAACGAATGTACTATGTAATTGTTAAGGCCTTACTATTCAGACTCTCATAGTATATAAACCGAATTATTTATTATTATTAAGAAAATAAATAACTCATGCTTTGAAATCCACCATTCACTGAGGTACCAGGAGCCAATCTGTTTTATGGCTGAGGCTTTTAAAGGAGAGTGCTGTCAGCAATTTTACAGGAAGAAAAACTTTTGCTTCTGTCAGAATTATATTACCTTTTATTTGTGACACCTTTCAGCTTAGGAAAACATTGAGCATTTTCTCTACTCTGCTCATTTTTAAGTTATTTTCTAACTAAAATCTCAAAAAACTGTCACAGCTCTCAACCCAAGCCTGTCTGTGATCTAAGGAGGTTGATCCCATGAGGACCTGTGCAAACCCTTCATGGAACACTGGGAAACACAGGAAAGCTGAAAGGTATTTGTACATTCTTGGGCATTGAAGGGCTGTTACCAATAACATTTGGCAATTTCATGAAGTTGGAGGTTTCAGCAGTGAAGGAACAGCATATCCCTGGTGAGGAAACAGGTGGGACAAGGATAACATTTATCAAGGGTTAAGTTTGAAATGGATAGCACACCTACAAATTAACAGAATATATATTATAATTAATCTACGGCAGATTAAATATATAACAATAAAGAGTGATTGTGAGACCATCAAAGCAAACATGAATGTGGAATTTGAAGTAATTTTGGTAAAGCACAGGAAAACACTGATGTCAGTCCAGAAAAGATCTGTGAGATCCCAGCTGGGACATGGAAAACTGTGACCACTAAGTAAAATTAATTTGGACTGTAACAGAATTAAAGAAATGCAGAGGCAAGAGGTTTGATCATTAATGGTGGTGGAGAGCTAATCAGGCTTATATGGCTATTTATGAACCATAACTAATTTCACAATGGACATTCAGAAAACTGGCAGAACCTATTGAAGATGGAGCATTTTCATATTGAGAATATTCTTTTAATTCTGACATCTTTTGAAGCAAAGTTTTATACATCTGTATAAAATTAACCAACAATTAACAAATTCAATCCCCTTCATGGTTTTGGATGGGAGGGGTGGTTTAACCAAACAACTGGTTTACCCAAATTTTAATAAAAAATCATCAATTAAAACTAAAATATGTATATATTTATAGAAAGTTTGTTCCAGCTTCTGGGTTTTTTTTTTGCACAAAAGTCCCCTTTATATCTGCCACTCTCCTAAAAGTTGGAAAAAATGCTAAAGATGCTTGTGCCTGTGTTCCCACACCACAGTATTTTGTAATACTCTTGTGCAACATGGTCAAAGGCTCTTGTGACCAAAATAACTCCAGATAAATTCCTAGCAAACAGAACTGTAAATATTGTTGTACTCCTTCTGACTTTGATCAGGCTACACTGTGTTACCCTGGCTGAAAACCTGCCCCAAAATATTAACGTCAAACTCTGAGTCCAGCAGCACAGAACAGGAGGGGAAAACAGAAGACTGAGAAAAATATGGTGAAGTGGTTTTTGAAAATTTGACCCGAGCAAAGTTAGTACTCAAATTAGATTGTTTCCATTGCTTTCTATTTGTAGTGCTAATAATGGATGTTCTTTAACTTTTAAGACCATTAAAGAATTTGAGATGGCAATATTCACTTCCCCCATTTTACAGGACAGCATTTTTTGGGGAAAAAATGTTAACAGAACGAGACAATGGCAAAAGGGTTGCAGGCAGGAGATCCCAGAGCTCCCAGCCCCACATCCAACCCTTTAAATTGCATTATTTCTTCCTTAATCCACATGCTGTACTCGTGATTGGATGTAACTGCAGCAGGCCTCTGTGTCAGAATGACTATTATTTTTAAGGTCCCAGAAAACTGTTACTTTGGATTTAAGGATCTAAGAAAAAACACTTGAGGAAAAGTGTAAAAGAAGTGGGGGAACTAGGAAAAAGGCAATTGTGTTCAGAAATAAGTAAACATTTTCTTGACATGTTGTTTCATCCACAAGGTGAGGAGAATACCTTACCCTGCCTGCTTGTGTTGCAGGTTAGGGGAAGGTACTTGAGACAAAATGGCTTTTCCACTGCCTACCTAGAAAAGTGGAAAATTACATTTCAGCAAGAGGCACTTAAGAACTGTCCAAAATCAAGAGAATATCCTTGAATTTCAATATAAAATTTCAATATGATGCTGCTTTCTAAAATAAACAAATACAGCTGATGTGATTGCCAGTAACTCTGTGTTAAATGGAAGTATCTTAATGATCTTTAAGGAGAATTCCCACAGGCTTCAAGAGGAAGTGATCCACAGGAGCAGGGACCTGCTGGACAGGAGAGGGACAGAAGGAAATGCACAGGCAGTGGGAAAGGAGAGATGACCTGGGAACAGTCTGGAGAAGAGTGTGGGTTGTGCAGGAATTGGGGTGAGGAAGGACAAGGCAGAGCTTGAGCTGAACCTCTCAAGGGACACACAGAATAACAGGAAAGGCTTCTAGAGGTCTGTCAGACAGAAAGTCAGAGCTGCCAAGCCACCCTCCAGAGTACTGGGAATGTCCTGGCAGTCAGGTGAAGTCCCAGGGGACTGGAAAAAGGGAAAAAGGGAAACGTTCCTTAGAAGGGGTGGAAAGGAGGACCCTGGGAACCCTGCCATGTCAGCCTGCCTCTGTGCTTGGGAAGGTGCTGGACAGCCCCTCCTGGAAGCTCTGCTGAGCTGGGGGGACAGGGGGTGACTTGGGACACAGCCCCAGGGTGAGTGAGTCCTGCCTGACCAAGCCCCTGGCCTTCCCTGATGGAGTGGCTCCACCAGGGGACAAGGGAGGGCTGCAGATGGCATTTACCTGGAGTGCTGCAAAGCCTTTGACACATCGAAACATCCCGATCTCCGCACTGGAGAGAGATGGATTTGGCTGTGGATTAGGAACTGGCTGGATGGGCACATCCACAGGGGACTGGAAAACAAGTCGAACTCCTGATGGACGCCAGTGAGCAGTGGTGTCCCTCACGGGTCTGTGCTGCCACCAGTGATATTTAATATTTGCATCAGTGACACAGACAGGCATCCAGGGCACCCCCAGATGGTGACACCGAGCTGAGGGTGCAGGGACACCCCTGAGGGACAGCATGGCATCCAGAGGGACATGGACATCCCAGGAGTGGCCCATGGGGATCTCAGGAGGTTGAACCAAGCCAAGGATGGTGCTGAGGCCCTGGCACAGGGTGCCCAGAGCAGCTGGGGCTGCCCCTGGATCCCTGGCAGTGCCCAAGGCCAGGCTGGACACTGGGGCTGGAGCAGCCTGGCACAGGGGAAGGTGTCCCTGACATGGCTGGGGTGGCACTGGGGGGGCTTTAAATCCCCTTCCCACCTCAGTCACTTGGTGTGTGATTCTGTAATTCTATTTTACATAACAACAGTATATAAACTCTAGTGTTTCTCAAAGACAGGACACAAAACACAAAATGATGCCTGCTTATGTTCTTCTTGGGAAAAAAAAACACAAACAAACAAACCCCAAAAACTAAAATTACTGTACAATGGGTAAAGAAACAGCAAAATTCCTGCTATAAAATGCTGGTGAACTAATGTACTGAAGCTCATACTGAATTACATTTTCCCATAAATGACCCAAACATCAATACTCAGAGATATTTTCTTTCTCTTCACTCTCACTGCATCAGCTCACGTCTATTCTGGAAGAGACTCCATCTTGAAGACATTGTCTGCAGTTGCCTTAAATATTACTTTATACAAGGGGTTTTGTGCATTAGCACTACTTGAAAGAGAAACCAAAAAAGTCCTTTCACTGTCTAGAAACCTCACAATTTCTTTCCCACCAAAAGCCATCTGCAAGTATCAAATAAAAAAAGAGTATTTTAAAATGTATAAAAGAGTATTTTAAAACACTAAAATGTCTTAAACTAACGACATTTTGATCTGAAAACAAAATGATCAAACACTACTTTGGGTTAAATGAAAAACTCTGTGTCTTCACAGCAGTGCTGCTACACAAGAGTAATGGAATGATTGAAAATATTTCTGTATTTTATCTTTTTAGAAGACAGATTTCAAGAGGCATCAGCTGATGGAGCAGCAACTCATCAGTGAAGGGTTAAATGAAAAACTATGTCGCAGCAAAGCTATAAAATTTATTTTCTTACATTAAAAATCACTCTTATGCTAAGATTATTTAATCCTGCCCTGGTTCAGAAGGTTTCCACGCCTTCTGTGAGTTCAGGCTCTGCACTGAAGAGCTTCCCATGGTGTGTACACAGGCAACCCTGAGCACACCCCAGTCCTCCAAAAGCAATAATTTAATGATCTGAGCCACCACCAGCAACAGGCACTGCATGCACATTTCAAGAACATTAACCTCCTCCCTCACCATTCAAAATCCAATTACCCACCCAGCCTACGAGCATCACAATTACTCTTCATTAAAAAAAAAAAAAAATCAGTAGCATCTAATATTATAAATCTAGCTCATTGCGCAATTATTTCCCATAACAAATGTACCATTTGAAATAATTGTTCAGACTCCTTTCTGGAAAGCAATCCCAAACCAAAGCTGGTTCTGTGTGGCCCAAAAAGCACTTTTATCGTAGGAGTATGGGCAAGGGTTTGGAAGGAAGAAAACCTCTGGTGGTTGCAGTGAACATTATTGCACACAGAAGCCAGATGAGGCCCTAGCACACATTTTTCATGATGAGTTTATAAAATTTTCCATACTGATTCCCACCCTGTTTATTATGCAAGCCTTACACAAGCTTATTTTCCTGTGTTATCATAAATAAATTGAAACTGAGAGATATGGTGGTTTTTTATAACTAAGGAGAGAACTTCCTCAAATCACAGTTTCAGAAATACTTTTTGCAAAAAGAAAGTGAAAAAAGAAATATCTCACAAATACAACATGAGAATGTTAAATACAAGAGGTTTGTTTGAGAAAACCTGGTTAGTTTGAGCCCTGGATTTATACATCACATGTACAATTAAGCAGTATTTTTTGCAGATGGTGTATTTTGTCAAACTTTTAAACAATTATTTTCTGCATATATTAATTTAAACAACAATTATATTAATATATATTGTTTATTTATATAAGCAGGATTACACATTTCAGTGGTAGGAGTGCAAACCAAACAGCAGTATGCCAACAATTAGAACACTTCACTAAGCTCTGGAAATAGTGGAATTTTTCAAGGACAATTCTAAGAAGTTTGTAAGATGCTGAACCACACAAGTTCTGAACCGAATATTTATGACACTCAACATCCACTTCCTAAGAGAGATTGTTTAAAATTATTCCATCTGTGGATACAGACACTCAAATAGATGAAAATCTTTGATGATAAAGGGCTCACCGACCTTAGTGGAGCATCACGAGATCCAGTAGCCAGAGGTTACAGTTATATTGTTAAAGCTGAGAATTATTCAGCACTTAAGTGCTGTTTCCAAGAAGTCAGGATTATTAAACACAGAACTCACTCACCAAAAGAGGTTGTGTGTTTAATATTGCCTGGCAGCTGTTCAGGTAAGCCTTTTTTTAAAGTTATGTTCCTACCCACTTTGAGAGAAAAAAATTATCTGCTGTGCCCCACTTTCTCTGATTCTTTCCTTCTTTTGCCCTGGGGAGAAAGGAGATGCTTCCTCTGCCCCAGTGTGCTTGGAAGAGCTGTGACCCTCTGTGGTGACACCAGTCAGGACAAAATATCCTCCCCAGTGAACCTGCAGTGCTCCAGCCCCTCTCCCCTGTGGTTACACCTGCTCTGACAGTGCAGCACTTCAGGGGCTGGTCCTGATATTTAACAAACAGACTCCTTATTTTCCAGACTGTTTTTAATAAACTTAGAAAATTGGTTTAGTCCTCTTTTCCCTTCTCATTTTCCCTTGAACACTCCTTGCTGAAATTTACACTCCTTACTATTCACCTCACAAAAATATTTCAGAATTCCCTGTGCTTTTTCCTTTGAAGAGCATTTTTCACTTTACTAGTTAAGCACCCCATCTTACCTGTCCCTGCTGTTCAGTGGGACATTGACCTTTAAGAAACTGCTGGTTTCTTCTCAGACCATGCCTCCACTGGACCTTTTTAGCTTTTAACCTCAGTGTCTGTGTAACTAGCTATCTGATTTTACTTCCTCTAAAGCTTAGTCTCCTTTCTGTTACCTCTGGGTTCTCTATCTCCCCCTAGGATGTTGAATTTAATTATACTGTAATTATTATTGAATTGGTGGCTCAGCCATTTTATCTGAAATTAACTTCAGTTAGGTATGTAATATTAAATTGAGAATAATGTTGGTTCTCCAGCTAACTGTTCTGAAGTTCTTTAACGTGCTGGAAAAACATACCTGAAGTTTTGTGCTATTCACCCACTTCATTCCTAACTGAAGTCCTCCATTATTTTAACAATTTAGACAAGATTGCACAGACTCTCCATCCCTCTCTGCTGGCACACCAGTATCCTTTCCTTGGCTCATGTCTGAATTATGCAGTTTATTTAGTTTCTCTCACTTGGGAATGAAACTCTCAGAGGCTTTAAATCTGCCAGCTGACAGTGGCTGTGTAAAGAAATAAGTGAAACTTGAATAAAATAAGCATTGCTTGAGCTACAGACTGACTGCCACTCCTCACTTCCACACACAAATACACAGCATATCTGAAAATATGCCCCAAAGCATCCATACTCTATTTAACCTTTGCCTGCAGGTGCTAATAAATTTCAGCCTGTCTTAAGGCTTTTTTTTTTTTTATTTGCAATGAGCTCCCCATGCCTATTATCACCTACCATTTGCAGTTTGATAAAAAAAACTCAGGCAAATCATAATTGATGATGGGGGAGGATATTTCTTTGTATAAAGAAAAAGGAGGTACTTTTTACTACAGATAATTTATGCTTTAAGCAGAGACAGGAGATCTGAGAAAAGGACAGTTATGCCCAGTTTACAGATAAGAACCTGAGGCAGAGAAATTATCTTCATACAGAATTCTGCCTCAAAGGTGGGCATTTTCCTCAGTCCTCCCCACCTGACTCCCATGAGAAGATAAAGATGTATAAATAATTACAAAGTTATCCTTTCCTTCTGCATTGTAAGGGAAGAAATAGAAGGAAACCACTGGAAGTCCTTCCTCTACCTCTGAACCAGCTGATGGAAAATGAGTTAATCAAAATACACAAGACCTGAAAACCACACTCAACAACTTCTGAGTGCTCTCTTTTATGGCTTTTAACATTTACTATTTTGCCATTTCAAGAACTTACTGAAATTCTTATACCCAGACTACTTGAAAAGACCAGGAACAACATTCACTGTCTGTGTTTACTGTCTGAACTTATTCCCACATTCTTTGATTAAATAAACGTTGTAAGTGCAATCACACTTGTTCTTTATTCTGTATGGTGCCTGGCAAATATAATTTCTGCAATATTTGAAACACAGTGATTCTGATACTTAAAAGTCTGATGGTGAATTATGAAAGAAATCAGTCACACACACCAAAGAGGCTGACTTTGAAACTGGAAAATTCTGTGTCATTGGCAATGCCAGGAATAGCTTCCCAGAGGACTTTTTAAATTCCTGTATAATGTGGCTTTATCACTGCTTTTTCTTCTGCAGCAGAACAATAATTAGAATTATATTAGAATAAAGAGAAGTTTATTTCCCTCTCCCATGTAGCAACAGAAAACTTTTGTTGCTAGTCAGGTGGGTCTCGCCTTTGGAGAGCAAAGAGACAAAAAGTAATGCCTGCAGAGTAGGAAAAACAAAAAATGTCTCATCTAAAATACATTGATAATAAGATATTATCTGAGATCTAATCTTCCAGAGCTGAACCTGTGGGCAAGAGTTCACTTTCAGGCTGTATCATGGCTCACTGGAAAGGGTAAAGCTAGGCACAAACAATCTTATCTACCTTTTTGATCTTTATAATTACCATTACTATTATTATTATTATTATTACTTAAAAGTTTGGATTTTCTATTATGGAGTCCCTATTTTACTCAGACAAGATCTTCCAAATCTGCATAGAGAGGGCAACAGCTCTTTTTTTCAATGATGCTGAGTGGAAAATATTTTCTCCTTTGTTTATTCTATTTTTCCTGTGCTGTAGATGAGGATGAACATCCAGAGTATTAAAATAACTCAATCATTGTTTTAAAAAACAAACATGTGCACCCGAGGGGAATAATCCTTCCTGAATTTCTTCCTCAGATCTATCCAGATCCAATTCTGAGAACTCTTTTTCTCTTACAGATGAGAGAGGAAGAGATGCACATGCTCTTGCTTCTTCATGTTTAAAGTTTTCTTTTTAATTTCTCTTTGATATTTCAAACTCTGTGGCAAGTTTCAACTATAAACTTTAAAAAATAGGCTTCTCTTTTCTCAGCAAGGGGGATTACTCTTCCTGCTGGGAAGGGCAGAAAACAAGCCAATAATGTTAAGGTTTTGTGGAACCTCTCCAAAGTTTGGGATGCAGTGAAGCTGCACTTGAAGAGGGACATTAAGGCCTGGCTGGTTGGAGGTTTGCACCCTTGGGAAATAAGGGATCACCTCACTTCCTCTGCATGGAATAGGTATAAAACTGGCAGAATTAGTATAAAAAGTACCAGGCAAAGACTTGGAGGAGAAAAAAAAAAGGAAAAAACTAGTTTTCCTTCTGTAGTCAGAGCAATGGATTCATAGCCAGGACACTTGAAGCTGCAAAGAATGAACTGAGTGAAAATTGCAGAATGCAAATGCAATCTGTTTCAGGGAAGAAAATCGTAATACATTTAATAGTATCCTTTGTATTCTACAATGTTGTTAATGACACTAACAAGACTTTATTGAGAAATAAAGACTACTTGACAGTTTTAAGAAAAGTTTCTACATCTTGAACAGGTATCTATGTAAAATTCCAAATCAATTCCATCACCACATTTAAACCACAGCACACAGCACTGAACTGGTAAGCAAGCTGCTTACACAAAAAAACATACTAAGGAACAGCTAAAATTCTTCAAATTCAAGTTACATTGGTATTTGGGAACCTGGTGATTTTTTTTTCAAAAAACATGCCAATACAATTTAGCACATCTTTAACTCCTCTGATCTATTTTAATTCAACTTCCTGATTTAAACATGTACAATTTTTGGTTATAAAGTCTCACTCACTTTCCAGCCTAAGATGTGGCTGCCCCTGGATCCCTGGCAGTGCCCAAGGCCAGGCTGGACACTGGGGCTGGAGCAGCCTGGGACAGGGGAAGGTGTCCCTGCCATGGCTGGGGTGGCTTTGAGGTACCTCCCCCCCAACAGTTGTAACATTAAACTCCAAAAAATCTGCCTTTGAGGGAGAATGGGTGTTTTCTCCCCATTTACTACCTGTGAAACTTATATCACTTACAAAGCCTGAATATTTGACGCTAACAGAACTATGAATATCTGGAAAAAAAAATTCTCTTCTGCAAAACTGAAAATGGTCTGTACTCCTCTGGTTTAAATATGAACAGGACTTTCTCTACTTACAATTATGTGCAATAGTTCTGATCTTGCCATTGATTTATCTGGTAACTGATATGTATGAAGGAAAGAGAGCAAAATGAACATTTTTCTAAAGACTTATGTAAGGGAAGGTAGAGGTGTCTGTACAAGGTTTGTCCCCAGGGTACAGAGGGGCAGCAGCTGCTGTGGAACAGATTGTACTTAGATAGGAAATTCTGAGAAAAGAGGTTGGCCAAACTCTGCAAGTCAAGACATCCTTGTGTCATGTTACGACCAGAATTATTTTTTCTTCTGCCAAATATAATGAGGACTACATTGCACCGAACTGAACATTCTAACTAACAATTCTTCTTAATGACTCTAAGCAGGACTGTTTGTGAAGAAATCCCCAACTGGTCTTCCCAAGACGAGGCAAAAATAATTACAATGTCTCAGATAAATACCCTGAATATTTCAGCTACCAGAACATCCAAAACTACAAACAGAAGGACACAGAGAAACAGAAGGACAAACGAAGGAAAGCGAAAATACTGACCGCCACACAGGCAGAAGACAAACCATATTAACAGTGCATTTCCCTGACTTTTAATGTATAAGAAACACTGAAAACAAACAAAAACTCCAATCAAGACATTAAAGTCAAGTTCAAGGATTAATCTTGGAGAATGGTAACAAGTGAAGCCTGACAATATTGAGAGCTTCTCTTGAGCAGAAAGGAAAAGCATAAGACTGGAATGATGGTTTTAAAATCTATACAGGAAGGACAAAAATAATATTATGGCAGGATATTAATGTTTTATTGGTAACTGCTAACAGTAGAGTGTGATCTCTTAAGCACAGAATCAACAGCCAGCAGTGGAAAGTGCAAGGAAAGTAAATACCAAGTTAGAGGCAGGATTTCTATAGAATTGCGGTATTCTATATTGGGGGTATTATATATTTGGGGTGCTACAGCAACCCCAAATTTTTGAGGGCCAGAGAAAAGCACAGTTCTGTAATCAAAATATTGGTCAAGCACAGAGAGAGGAATTTCAGCTCTACAGAAAGACTTGCCTGAAAAAAATATATATTTACAGATCTCAAAGCATTCTTGGCTATGGCAAGAACAAGGGAAAGGAGATACCAAATTTAAAAGGCTGAGGAGCAGGCAATCAAAGATGACAACAGGAATCTTAATTATCCCAATCTCCTCAAAAGGAAAGGTGCAAGAGAAAGGCTAGGATACTGATTTACTGATTTAAATATGAAAACTAGGATAGGAGAAAATAAATTTTTGAAGATGTGAACAGATAGAGCTATGAAGACAGGAGCTGTGTTTGTGTTCGGAAATCACCAAAGAGTGAATATACCCAGAGGAAAAGGGGTAGAAAGATGAGAGAGGTTAAAAGATGATGAGAAGTCACTGTAGGAAACAGTGTAGGGACATCTGGCAAGTCAGGAGGTGAACAGACAGCCAAGCCATCAATGGCATTGAAGGAAGCAGAGGATGAATTAAGTCATGAATGGATCAGACTTTTCAGGTGAATAAAACAAGTGAAATCAGAGTTGGAGAAGGTCCCTCATTCCTGTGTAGGAGAGGTACCCCAAACACACACAGTGAGGGGTAAAAAGCTGATGACAGACAGTGATGTGGCTCAAGGAGGAGGAAATCAGAAATTTTTTTTGTGTGTGTGTGTGTATTCTTATAGACAAGAAGGATTAAAAACCTTGTTATAAATCAGGGAGGAATAGCAAATAATAAGAGAAAGGTGAAGAACTATGCAAAGAATGCAAAAGAAGGAAGCCGAACAACTGGAACAAGCAGCAGGAGAGCTACAACCCCTTCCTGAACCTGTGACGGAACAAAACTGAGCAGGGAGAGGGGAGAAGCCAGACCAGCCAAGGGGAAAAGGTCACACTGAGCGTTGCCTGTGCTGTGATTTTATTATTTGCAAGACACCAGTGGAATCGTATAGAGAGAAGGATGGGCAGGGCGACGGCCAAGAGTTCAGCAGGGATCCAGAATGAGGAGAGAGAGAGAGCCAAGGGAGCTGTTGGGGGATGTGGAGATGTGAAACTGCTGAGTGCAGGGATGGCAGAGCTGCAGAGAGAGAGAGGAGCTGGATCTGTGTCCAGAGGAAGCGGGGCTGGCCGCAGGATTTCCGCAGGGATCCGGCGCTGCCGCAGCCCGCGGGAGGAAGCGGATGCTGGGAGCCTGCCAGGGACAGCAGTTGGTAGGGGGGAAAAAAGAGAGACGACAGCACAGTTTACCCAAGAGCTCTGTTCAAATATGTGGTTAGAGGAGGACAAACCCAGGAGTCAGAGCAAACAGGGTGAGGACCTGCAGTGTTTGCTCCTGCAGAGCTGGGCTGGCTGGGGATTTCGCGTCTTGCTGTCAGACAGCGCAGGGGGGGAAGCAAATGATGGATGTGCAAGCAGAAAACCACAATGTTAATTACCTTAAAATATCAATTATCTCCAGAAAATCTCCCCTTTGATCTGGGGAATCCCAGTTTCTCAGTGGTATAAACACGCAGAGCTGGAGGCTCCTGAGCTATTCCTGCACATCTGAGCCACCTTGATCTAGAAGTGGTTTTGATCCCACACTCAACCACAAGTTCTCAACAAAAACAGTGAATTTTCCATCTTCAGTTTCACATTCTAGCAGGTTCCTGTTCCCATCCACCACACAGTTGAAGGCTTAAATACCCTCTTCCTCCTCCTCCTTCAGTCTCTGTGAGGAGCAGCAATATTAATCCTGGAACATGGGATTGCTTTCAGCACCAGTGCTGCTGAAAGATATGGGTGGGCCTGACATTATTTCACCAACTGAAAACTGAAATTAGGGACGGTTCTGCTGTGAGACATATGGATTATAATGCCTGCATTCATCAGATATATTTATGCATGTATGTTTATGTATCTCGCAAACATAATTTCAGCTTCACTGCAGTGTAATCCAGCAATAAATGCTATCTTTTTTTGGGACCAAAAAAATTTTTAAAAATAAAGAAAGGTTCCCTAAAACTACCTCTAGAAATTAATTTTTCAATAATCATCTGGGAAATTCAACTTCAGGTGCAACAACACTGATTTTTAAGGGGCTATATACATTACCCTGTGGAAAATATTATCTTGGGTCTTGATCAGTGATTCTTGGGTCTTGATTCAGGGAGTTTAAATTGCAGGTTTTTTAAGTACTCCAAATGCTAAACAACCTTGCAGCAGACTTTCCAAATATCCAATATAGTGGCAGTGAAGCAGCAGACTTACAAATCAGGACCTGACAATTTAGGTCCTTGTTTTTCCCCAGTCCTGCTGAAATTACCAGGAACTTTGCTATACTACAGGAAATCAGATTTTTCTGTAGAGCAAGGAATTTACAAATTTTCATGTATTAGACTTCATGCTGGGAGCAGTGCTTGAGGACCACGTACAGACACAGTGCAACTTAATACGAAAAAAGGGGTTTTATACTAATCAGCAAATGAAAGCTTGCTTCCAGCACACCAGTACAAAAGCTCCAGTACGAAAGTACCACAGCACATGAATTAGTCAACACAATTCAGCATTGCACTTTACATCTACAAAAATAAAATACTACAGTTACACAGTATGTGCTGATTGCATATCTTCAGAAATAAAAGGGAAAGAAAACCCCACTGGAAAAACTGAAATACAGAAAAGAATGTCAGCTACTTTAGGCAGCAGATTTAACTTTCTGGATATAATAATGAACTCTTAATTTTGGGGGTACTGCTTAATTAAAAAGCTACCAAGAAGATCACCGACACAAGCAATATTGGATGGGTTTGATCAATACCTAGGGCAGCAATTAAAATAATAGCCTTTTCCGCAGTTTGACACTGGATATGGGGCCCATTTTTTAATTTCTTCCATTCCATAACAAGTTTTGACTACAGTAGCTGCTTCAGTACAAAAACCCCTTGACAATATTAAGCTGCAAACTGCTGAGCAACTGGAACAAAGAATATTGACAGCACTGCTTGGGTCCCCAAAGAGAACATTTAGAAACCAAGTAACTGGAAATGAGACTTGAACCAATTCTATGGTTCATCAAACATCTGCAACAATATTTGATTCTAGTGCAGTTACAGGGAGGGAATCAGAATGTCTGTCAGGCTGGGATTAAAAATTAAAGCAGAGGCCTTGGCTTGTCAGGAATTCATGTTGTTAAGGAAAAAAAAAAAGAGAAACATATAGTTTAAAAGCAAAATCACTGATCAGTGGAGGATCACCACCACAATGTGTGAGTTGAGAAAAGGAGGAGAGAATGTGTGTATTTTGTCAAGGCTGATAGCTAGTCTGAGGTCTGACATTTCAGCATGCTTGAAAGCAATACTTGAGACTTTTTTGACTGTTCTTATAAAGGTACAAGTAGTTTGTTACAACACTAAACTGTATGATGGGGTATCTGCCTGCACACAGCAAAGCTGACATAAAAAAAAAGCACCAACTAACTTACCTTAACACAGCTTCAGAGAAGTCAGGACTGAGCCCTCAAACAAAGGGACATAAAGCACAGGTCTGGAATGGTGAGTTATGCAAAGAAAACACAGCTACAAGAGGAATCTGTGCCTTGGGTTATTTACCACAGGCAAACATAGAGAAGGGTGTTTAGAGTGGTCACCTCATCTGTGTGAATATTAACTAAGTTTTAAATAAATAAAATAATAAATTTTAAAGTAATAATCATTAGAAAGCAGTAGTTTAAATTATGTTTTTCCTGATCTGAACAGGAAGTCATGGTGTTTCAGTACTTCATGGGAGTGGGGGGAAGGCACAACCAAAATCAACACCCATAACTTGTGCCCATTAGTTAAATCAGAATTACAGCTCAAATCTGGCAATTTGTGCAAAACCAATTAACCAGTATGGAAATTCCCTTTTATGCAGCAGCCAAACGCCTGTCAGAGTTTGTGCCACAGCACTACCAGGAGCAGTAGGTTCAAAACCTCCTTCTCTTTCATACTAAGGAAACACCCCCACTGCAAGAAGCACTCAAATTTCAGATAAAATGACTAGGAAAACTTGAGGAGGCTCTAGGACACATCTTCTGTGTCATGAAAAGAACTTGTAAGAAGCTCTTGTGTTCTTAATTCTTTATAAATAAATATGTTTGGAGATTTTCAAGTTTAATTTACAATAAGTTGATCTCTGAAAACAGCACAAATCAGCAATGGCACTTCAAGAACATTGTCCTGTGACTGTTTTTCTTTTGTACTGACCTTCACTCTGCTTCATGACCAGCTCTATGAATTATAATAATTCATCAAGAGTCTAGAATACCAAGTATTTCTGCACTACTCCTACCCTCATGTAATGTAATTTCTGAATCAGCACCAGTAAGGGTTTCCTAAGCCTTTTTATTTCCACGGAAATCACACTTTAGGATCAACAACTCCAGCAGCATTTTGTGTTTTGGGGCATTTGAAGTTTCCTGAAGACAACCAGAGGAACCAAATGTCACTGCCATGACTTCCAAAAAAACTTAAATAATGTTTAGAAGACTCAGGGTGAAATAAAGCACCAAGCAATGGCACAAGAGTTAAAATGTTCAGGGAAATGCGTGAGACATGAGAAAAAAATGGACACATTCTACTTCTGCAGCTCCAACAGCTCCATGGTTTGCTTACTGAGCAAAAGTGCAACACAGAAATTACTACCAAAAAAAGGCAATTCTAACTTACAGAATGCTTCTCTTGTTTAGGCAATGGTTGTGCAGAAGTGATTACACCAACACAAACAATAATTCAGTTTCTGCTACCAGGCAATATCTTAACAACTGCAGCATTTTCCAGGCAGTGTTTAATAAAGCTGGAACGCATTTTCTAGGGTGGCTTCTAGTCACTAATAAATCTAGAATGTAAATGCATGTTTACTTCTTGCAATATTTCCTTTGACCTCAACTGAAATTCTGAAAATTGTGAGCAATCTAACTTGAATTGCTGTTTTACTGTGACATTTCTAAACTGAGAAGTTCCTGACAAAACCAGGATACACCAACTCTTTCATGTGATTGATTTACAGAGTTTAGTTAATCCAGTATCAGACCTGTATTAAAAAAAAAAAAAAAGGCTCTTTGCTAAGAAAAGAGATTATTACTACAGATAAATGCCCTAACTCAGGCTCTTGAACAGGCAGCTTGATTTATGGCAGCTGGAGCACCTCTGGAGTTCATCTCATGTCAGGAACAGCTGCTGCAGACTCTACATTTTTGTGTCAAAAAATAAAAGAAAAAAAGAACCACCAACAGGGTACTTATATTAACATGTACTGGTAGCTAAAATTTAAGCAGGCATAGCTGAGATTTAATTCATGATGTCAGAATCATCAGAACACAAATTACTACCTGTTTCAGCTCCTGCTCTCATTAAATGTGTTTTTAAGGCACAGAACAAACCCAGAGGTTTTATCACCTTTCAAACCTTATACCTGATGTTAATAATGTTAACTGGGCCATTTCCAGTTGACACTATTAACAAATCATCACTGCTTTGCATTTGGGTAGTGGGAAAATTGCGAAGAAAGAAGAAAATAAACATACCAAGGTGATAATTTTTTCTCTTATTTTTTTTAAGTCGCAGGCTGCTCAAGAGTGAATAATACACTGTAAAGGGAATAATACACTGTTTCTTGAGGGCTTTCTAACCCAGAAGCATGAACTAACCAAAAAATTGTCACTGACAATCACTGCAAAGACTGAGGTGGGGTCTGAGAGACTCTTCTGGAAGGATGTGAAAGTTCTGCACAATGAAGTTTGTGTGTCTGCATGGGAGTTATGCACAAAACAGCTGAACACAGGTTTTTAATAAAAAAACACCTCTATAAACCCCCAGTTCCATCACTAGGTAGCTCGGGAGGTGCCTGAGTGCCACGGCAGCATCACAGAAACATTTCATGGACAGATATCTTGGATATCTGACAACTCAGCTGCAACTGACGAAGTTTAGGAAAACATAAAGCAACCAAAACCAGACTTTTACAAAGAATCTTAAACTATAGGTTATCCTTTGTAAACCTATTACCCTCATTGCACAAAAAAGGAAAGTTACACGTGTTTGTGTGTTCTAGTGGCAACAGAAAAAACTATATTAATGGTAAATGTTCAAGAACTACCCCTGTCTGGTGAAATGACATCTGGTAGCAGGGTAGAACAAGAAAAACCTATTGAAGCTCTCTTCTGCAATCACCTCTTGGATACCTTAGCCGTCAATACCATTTGCTTGGAATTTGGAATTCAGGAAAATGAATAGAAGCAATGTCAGCTGTACTGAGGAAATTTCTTTCTTTTGGTAGCTAATTATTTTCCACCATTCACTCAGGTCATGTTTTCTAAATAATCAGGCTAAAAAAGATTTATTTTTTTTTTTAATAATGAAAGCTTAGTTCCTTGTACAATTTAGGGAACATGATTTAGGGAACAGGAGCTTCAACAAAACCCTTAACATACTATAGTGCTGCAACAACAAATAACAATACCCATCTTGTTCTAGGAAGAAGAAATCCTGCACATTAACAGGATAAGACAGCAAGGAAGTCAAGTAGCTACATTTTTTTCTTATTAGAGGAAATCCAACACATGTTCTCCATACAGCAATGGGGTGACAGCAGCTGGAGCAAGAAAAATAAAGCAAAACACCCTGTGTACACAGAGTAACACAAAATTATGAAAATACAGGGAAAATAAACAAAATACTATAAATTAGATTATAACATGGTATAAAAAGCTTTCTTCAGATATATCTAGGGGTTGTCCAGCAGCCACCCTTTAATAACTTTGTTCTTGTAAACAGAAAATTTGAGATTTTCTTCACAATAGAGATAACTGGGCAAGGGTGTCTTTGCCTCAAATACATAGAAAAAAATCCAAATTAAATACATTAATAGTTTTGGTACAGAGAAATAACTCTAAACCTGAACAGTAAACAGGAATGACCCACTGCATTTGGACTGTTTTCTGTGACCCTGCTACTGCAAACAGGTGTGACTCTGATCAGAGTATTCACACACAAAATGCCACTCGACCATGAAATTGTTTGCCAGGCGAGGGCCAGAGTCCCTGATCCTGCTGTCGGACCTGTCCAGGCAGATCCCAACATCTGTGCAGAGCTGGGACCAAGCCAACGGGGTCGTGCTCCACAGGGATTCACTGCCTGCCTTTACAAATCTCACTGAAATCCTACTCGCGTAAAACTGATTTATTAAGTGAATGTCGCACTCAACTGTATGCATATGCACAGTCTGTGCATTTTTGTGCCACTCTTTTAATAGAAAAGACATTAAAATTCACCTCAGGGGTTAAATTATTCCCTTAATTATCTACTACTTAAGATCTCAGTACATTTCAGACTAAAATTTAGGTTTGCAATATGGAAATCAGATCTGAAAGCAGAATTGGAAAATGTTTTCCAGATCCTTTATGTCTCAGAACATGATATTTATTATGTACCTTATAGAGAACTTTGTCTTCCACTTCCTGTGTCAGAGAAAACCAGACAGGTCATGCACCTCTTCTGGTGTGAATTATGCACAGAACTACTTTCTTGGGTAAATGAGCCTCTGATGGGTTACAGACTGCTGCATCTGAATTTTGTTACAGGTATCCTCCCTAAGTGGCACAAATCCAGTCTGTGGATGTTGCTGTGACAGCACTTTGAAGATGTACACTGAAGTTAAGGAGAGGTCACATTAAAACAGGCTAGAAGGACAAAGTGAAGTGCAGACTTTCACCTTAAGTCAAGTTAGGTATTTTTTGTTCTCTTTGATTATGCCACAACCTCCAGAGGGGAGAAAATGGGAGATGAAATGCTGTATTTCATCTATCTGTGTGCACCACAGGTTTAATGTTTTCAGAGGTTATCACGTGCAGACTTTCACCTTAAGTCAAGTTAGGTATTTTTTGTTCTCTTTGATTATGCCACAGCCTCCAGAGGGGAGAAAATGGAGATTAAATGCTGTATTTTATCTATCTGTGTACACCACAGGTTAATGTTTTCAGAGGTTATCACGGTTAAAATGCAGATATCTCAAAATAAGAAACAAGATTTCCAAGCTTTCCCTTAAATGTATCCCAGTGCAGGCCCTTGGACCCATGTAAATATGAGTGCCTGTAACACCCAGGCCTTAATTCTGCAGAAAATTCAAAAAGACCATTATCTGCTCCCTGTGACTCGTGTTATGTAATGTGCATCTCATATTTAGCGTGGTGTTTGGATGTGACAGTTCTAGTCAGCCATGGATATCCGTGTTCCCTCCAGAGGCCTCCCTGCCTTTCCTCCTCATTACTTCACTTTTCACCACCTCTCATAAGGCATTTGTTGTTCAGCTGTTCTTATTAAGAGCTGCACGTCTCCTGCAATTTGTGATCTTCAGGATTCATCTTTCATCATATTAGAGAGCAGATGGAAGTTGTAAGTCCTTGGATTTTCCAGAAATGTGCTAAGCAAGTCTGAAATGAGTCACTTAGATGTATTAACGGAGCAGTCGAGCTGATAACAAAATCTGTGTTTGGCATATTGTGCAGACATAAGACTCTCACTTTCACTTTTGCTTTTCATGAGGCTAAAGAAGATTGCATTTAGGTGAAGTGCCTCCAGCCTGGGCAAACAGGAAAAGGAAAATGCTTCCCATCAGTGCAGCTGTGCTTACTCTGCTGCAGACAAAGGCATGGCCACACACCAGAGGCAGCTCTGCTGCTGCCTTTTTCCTATCCTGGAAATGAAACTTGGGACAATTTTAGTACGGAGGTGTTATAAAAGGGGATCATGTGCTAAGCAAGTCTGAAATGAGTCACTTAGATGTATTAACGGAGCAGTCGAGCTGATAACAAAATCTGTGTTTGGCATATTGTGCAGACATAAGACTCTCACTTTCACTTTTGCTTTTCATGAGGCTAAAGAAGATTGCATTTAGGTGAAGTGCCTCCAGCCTGGGCAAACAGGAAAAGGAAAATGCTTCCCATCAGTGCAGCTGTGCTTACTCTGCTGCAGACAAAGGCATGGCCACACACCAGAGGCAGCTCTGCTGCTGCCTTTTTCCTATCCTGGAAATGAAACTTGGGACAATTTTAGTACGGAGGTATTATAAAAGGGGATCTTTATTTGGGGGCTTTCAGGGGAAATTGTGGAAAGATGTCTAAAAAAGCCCACCCCCACAGGGGTGAGTATAATGAGGAAATCAGTATAATGATGAAATCACCAATTAGGAGCACAAGAGCGATGGAATTCCCCCCTCTCCAGTGAAGCCCCTTCCCTGGAGCCCTCCCTTGGCACTGGCTGTACTGTGTCCATGAAATGCATCTCCAGGAGCTGCTCTCAGCCTGGAAAGAACCAAGACAGCTCAGGGGCTTTGTGCCCCTGGGGCTTGGAGCTCTGGAATTCACTTTCCTTTTCTTTTGGGAAAGGCCATGGAAAAGTACTGGGAAAACTAGCCACTAATACAATAGGCTACAGAGCTACAAATATAAGCGTGAAGAATACAGAGAACACAGAAAAGAAAAAAGGCAAAAACCAAATGGCATCAGTGCAGAGCCACAAAATGTCCTTGTCCTCAGCCCAAGGAGATCTGACCAGCTGAAGTGGGACTGCTCAGTGCAAACCCTGAACCACAAACATCAGGAGGGACCCTGGTGTGGAAGATGAACCATCAGGAGGAAGAGCACGAGAGGGAAGAAGAGGCACAGGGAGTGAGCCCTGGCAAGGCTGAACCCAGCACTTGCTCCCTATTGATCAAGTGTTTGTGCTCTGTTGATGTAAGGCATTATGTACAATCAGTGTTAAATATTAATGCCAGAAAATCTCCAGCTCTAAATTCAGAGTTAGTCCATTTAACATTCCCAGTGTTACTAACCTACAACTTGACCTCCTTTAGTGACGTTCTGGAGTGCTGTAAGAACAGACTGTGTGCACTCTGCCATAAGTAAGGATGATCTTGATGTCAACAGTGACAAATAAAATGTTTTTAAAATAGAACTATTAAAAAAAAGTTTGGAAACAGGACATTTCTCAATGCTACTTAAACTTACAGTAGACTGTGTCTTCTCAATATTAAAGGTGAAATAAATTCAAAATAAGTGAAGCTTCTACAATTTTAGAGGCAATGTGTAAAATCTAGAAGGTTTGCACTTCTGTATATTGAATTATTACATAATTGAACACACCCCATGATGTGTGTACATGCATAAGTACTTTCATTTGTAAAAGAAAAAATATCCTCTCTCCTCTGAAACCTTGATTTTAAGTTCACTCCAAATGACAAAGTTTAAAATTTAAACTGCAATACAGCTTTCACTATGGTAGCATAAATAATCCATTTGAGCAAATGAAAAAATTAAAATTTGAATGAGCAGAGTTCATTCAATTGCAAGACATTTTATACAGGATACATTTAACAACATTACTCTAAGAAATGGCTGAAGTTGAAAGTGTTCATCAGGACAGCCACACAGGAAAAGAAATTGCAGTGCCCTGGGACTTCCATTGAACTGGTCAGAAACTTCCTGTGGAGAGTTTTTCCAGGCAATGACACATGTCACATCTTTAGAGCAGAAGGACCTCAGCTTTATTTTAATTATAAAGAAAGCCAATGACTTCACAATGCAGAGAAATGAATCCATGGAGACACCTGTCATGAGCTAAAGTATCTAGTAAGTTAACAGTCTGTCTATCAATGTTAAAAAGAAAAATATTACAACCGGATTTTACCTGTTTTTGAAAAAAATTAAGCTACTCTAGAAGGCTGTGAAGCAGCCTGTGCATTCCAGCCACTTCCGTTTGCCTTTCAGCCTCTACCTCATCCTGTGAATTCCACATTATCTCTTCAACCACTCACTTCTCCCTTAACTTCCTGTGCCTTCACATCCCCCTCCTCTCCTCCAAGCAAAAGAAAACCAAATTTTGTCCCATTTCATGGATTTGGCATGGTTCTGCATACACTGTATATAAATCTTTTTGGTGCTCCACTCTAAATAAATACTGTTTTTCACAGAGAATGTTCCCAAAGCCTAGCCTCATTAAAATGGCTGTTATCTCCCATTGTTCTCAATGAAAGTTAAGCTAAAATGGTTGTTAGAGAAGAGGAAAAAGAAAGAAATGTGTCCACTGCCTCCCTCTGGGAACCATGAAAGAGGAGCTAAATTACCTTTGGGGAAATGTTGGGTCCTTATCCTGTCTGAGGCTTCCACTGAGCTCAAACTAATTAACTATTTTACTTCTAAATTCCAAGGAAATTAAATATTCACTCAAAGAAGAGCAACTGGAATTTTGGGGAGGAAATGCTGCTTGTGCTCTCTGAAACAAGTGGCTGAGTTCTCACATTAAAAGAGAAGCAAAGCACAAAATTACCTGGGAAATTACCTCTATAAACAGAAAAATTACGTTGGCTGTAAGAAGCAACACGTTTCTGTATCAGAGCTTACAATTAACTCTTGTGACAGAGAGCAGCTCAAATCCAAGCACTGTATTTTCTGCTAATTTATGGGAAGGAATGATGAAGAAGGATGCTATGAGAAGTACAAGCACATCTTCCCTCTTCATGAAAATGTGAGAACAAGAATTCAACTGGGAAATTTCTTAGCAGGAAACAGGAAATTAATCCTGATTTTCCTGCAAAAGGAGTCTCTGCAATCCAAGGGAAGTACCAATTGCTCCACTTTGAAAAACTTCTGGTGAGCCAACAAAAAGTTTCATACTCTTGGAGATCCACTGCAATATTCTGATATTCAAGCAATGTTGTTTGTGGCCTCTGGGAGCTGGAGCATGCTTTTAACTAATCCTTTCCACACTATTAATGAACAGCTACTGAGCAATAAAATTAAGGAGAGGGGAGACTGTGGCAGCCCATCTCGCCTGTGTAAATTCTGTGTAAGACCCTCAGATGGTGACCCACCCTGTCCTCCCCAAACCTCCCAGGGAACACTGGCCTTCATGCAGACAAACCACTGTCCTACACCAAGGACAAGAATCCTAAACATTTATCCAGCTCTTCACATTCACTGCATTTTTGGCTGTACACACGAGAAAGTCAAGGATGCACCACCTTGGGAGATTACACCAAACAGCATTCTGCAAAAAACATGGTTTGCTAATTGTTTACTGTTGTGCAATCTTTAACCATATGGATTTACTTAATGTCTTCAGGTATGGAATTTCAAAGTAAATGCAAATTCTTTGTTTCCTTCTGGCTTCCATATCTAAGAACACATTTTAGTGCATACATATCTGAACAGTGTGTGACATGATCTCCACAGAATGAAAAGAGCAGTAAAGGAACTTCATTCAAAATTAAATATGAATGCTACTTACAGAAAAAGAGAGAATACAATTTTAACAATGAATGTGTGAGAGGAAATGCCTATTAACTACAAAAAGAATGCTACGGCCACTTGGAAAATTTTTTTTTAAGAAATAACCTGTTCTCCACCTGGACACAAGGACCATCTATAGAGTAGACAAATCAATTGTCTGAGAACATATTCTGAGGGTGAAATCACTGACTTGGTGATGATCTGCACACATGCAAAGGGCCTTCCAAAACTTTGTGGAACTCGGGTAAGGAACTAACAGGTAACTCAGATCTGCAGCATTGCCTCTGGAACAAAATCCCTGGGGCAAAGCAGGACAGCTTGTCTTTTTTTGCCCTTCTATGGGAGAATAAGGATCATGGGGAGATTTTTTTCCTTCTGTTTTAAGCAGAAGGAGTTTAACATGCATTCTCCACAGAAACTGGCAGCTGGAAACCAGACCTAGAATTCCATTTTCAGCAATAAAGCTGGAAGCAAAAGCTGCCCTAGCTAGGCTGCCTGCAGAAGGTCACAGTAGCAAGAGATGGGTCAGGCAATCAAGAAGGAAAACAAGTTCCTCCATCCCTGTTGCACAAAAGGCAGAGAAGAAGGACAGCAGTTTAATGAAACCAGAAACAAAACAGTTCTTGTGGGAGAACAGTCTCACAGGTTTTCCATGGTAATCTGTAGTTCAAAATAGACATAAAAGTTTTCACAACTCCTCAAATACTGAGTATTGATAATGATTAGTTAAGGGGACTTGGTGCATTTAGGGTGTGCAAGTCCCTCTTAGTTCTACTGAAGGGAGATGGGTTCAGAGAATAAAGTAGTAATTTCTCTCCCCATAAAACATAGAAATAAATGCAGAGACCCAACTTTTCTGAAAAGAGGCGCACAGAGATTGAGCAGCCACCTCAAATGTCCACACACTATGCTCAGTAACTTCTAGGAAAAACTTATTTATCTACTTATGACCTTTAAAAGGAATAATCTGGACAAAAGCAATGACAGCATTGTCTTTAGTACGCTTACAACCCTCTGTCACAGAGCTCAGCACTGAACTGTGCCAACAGGGCAGAGGGATGTGGGCGCAGCTGGTTTCAGTCTCTGGAGCAAGGAGTGTCTTTGGTTTGTTCCTGTGCATTACCTGGAATTTTTCTGGGAGACACAGACACAAACCAGACACTTCTCCCCATAGCAGAAGTGATCTTTCAAAGAGCTGGGGAGAAGAACTAATCAAACCTGACTTGGAAAATAATCAAGATCTTAATACAGCTACATGTGAGAAACAGTGTACCCCTTCTTTGCAACAGCACCACATGGAAAAACTTCCATGCCAGGAGCGTGAGATGACAGGAGCACAGGAATTTCTGGAGAGTAAAAATATCTCAACTGCTATGTACAGAAATCATCTTGTAAGGAAGGATTTTCAGGTACCACCCTTTCAAACCCTGAGATGGGGATGAATGGCCAGGCCTGAGAAGGAGCAGGATGGTCATTTGTGGCCATCAGAAGAAGGGGTACTGCTAAAAATCCAGTTTTTATTTCCCCTTTTGGACCCACTTTTCAGCTTGGAAAGAAATGGAAGGAGATGCATGTTGGAACTTGCTTCTCTCAGCAGAAGATCTCAAAAGGTGGAAAAACGAGCTCTTAACTAGAGAGGTGAAGAAATCTCCTCAGGACATCATGAAGAAACACAAACCATTCTACACTGAAGACTGAATTTTGCCTCAGACCATCCATGTACATGATTTCTCACAAGACTTCAAAGCGTGCAGAAGTTTTCCTCCAGGAAAAAGTAAAGTAACAGGTACCCAGAAAAAAATCACAGGGATTTTTCTGCTTAAATGAAGCTATTCCTACTGAAACGCCTGCGGTATTAACAGGCTGGATAAGCAAGCAACAGTTTTCTTTCCTGAGTCACCTGAAAAAATTTCCAATTCTACATGATAGATCTTAAATCTTCCAGGCCAGGAGCTATCTCCCTGATCCGGCACATGCACATTCATGACATGCATATTTTCAAGCCTAAAAAAGTGATAAAAATGTACCTAATCAGTTCAGAACCTTGTTCATTCAGAAGGAAACATATCCAGTGGCAAATCTTGACAGAATATAAACATAAAATCCATTTTAAATATGGGGGAGCTGCAAATACTTAAATTCAGGATCAGCATGGAAAATCTCCTTTATAAATCCAGAATAGGGCTTTACTTTTCTATTTAGTGGATTTTAGTAAGATGAGCATTGTAGTGCTGGAAGCAACAACGCACTGTCTGAGGGGGGAGAGAAATCAAACAGCATTAATCTTGCAATTACAGTTCAGATAATGTAAAGCTTGTAAGTAAACTTGAAGAAACTCAGTCTTTCTGTGTATTCATTTTGTGAGTCAACCTGTGTGTTCCTGCCTGACTCGCAGCTATGCTGAGTGAGGCAGCAATATTTCCAAATCATTAAATCATCTGCAAGTGCTTTCCTCCTCCATCAGGCATTCCTAAGCCTTTCTCTCTCCACAAAAGCAAAGACAAGATTATTTCCTCTCCAAACACAGCCCACTCAGCTACAGCTGCCATGTCTGCAGCAGCCAGACCATGCACCCCTTCAGCAGGAATGGTTTTTCTTAGGTCAAGTGGAACACATGCCTAATAAAAAATTCTGAATTGCTCGTATGAATTAATAAACAAGCCTTCTGTGCTGTTTTGTACGTACAATAACAGTTTTCACATACAACAGCACAGCTACAAATGCTCTACTACTTGACCTGCAATGTAGCAGCAGAGTTTTGATTTACCAGCCCTGGCAGGAGGAGGAATCCAGCAGCAGCTTCTGATGGTGGGATTTTGACCTCTCCACAGTCCATGGTAAGACACTGTGTGGATCAGGATTTCACTCACTACATGTTCATCCTCCTCTGCTGTGAGATCTGCTTGGCTATATCCCAACACCATTGTCTTGTTCTTTGACATGAACTTACAATGCTACCTTAAAATACCAGACACAGAAACCATGATGAAGACTGTCCTAAGCAAAACCTAAGTGATACCAAGGAGCATTGTGAATCTTGTGAGGGACTAAATGAATTTATCCCAGCTGTGACAAAAACAATGCAAAGCTCTTCGTGCCACCTTAAAATATCAAGAGAACGGGTTTTACAAACATCAGACACATTAATTTCTGAAATAAATCAAACTGCTTCTAAATTAAGTGTTCATCCTGTCTTGATGTGCAAATAGATTCATACCATGATTTTATCTTTTCTTCATGAAGCATGACTATACACAGTAAGTTAAATATTCAATCACACAATTGTAGGACACACCGAACTTGCATTTTCTCACTTTTCTTGAATTATGACAATACACATCATAAATGAGCAATAAGGCCACGTAATATTCCAAGGCCTGTAGAAATTAGAAATGTTAATAGAACATGCTAAAGGAGCTTTCTAACTACTTTGATTCACCTACTCAAATTCCTAGTATACCTCTAAGTTTAGACTCAATAGTGAACTTACTGATCAGTTGAACTCTCCTCAGCTTAAAGGTTTGTGGACTCCTTTTAGACTCCAAATACTTTTTCACTGAAAATTTCCTCTTGCTGATCATTCTGTTTCACAATTTTGTTTCACAACAATATTTACATTTTTCAGATTTTTGGCTTTTGTTACATACACTTCATTTTGAGAACAAAATGTCCCCCACTGAAGTCAACTGCTGTGTTTTGGATCTGCCCAGATTTAAATCTCTAAAGTCATTCCTCACGGCCTTACACTATTCCCGTAAAACAACTGCTCCTTCAGTGGAATTAAACCTTCGTCTAATAACAAGGAACCAAAATATTAAGTAGCTAATACAAATAGCTAAGTCTTTTCTTTTTCCAATAGAAATCTTTTTATTTACAACAGATTAGGACAAAATGACCACAACTATTGTGTTTGCAAGAGATACCTCATTTTTAATTTGAGGAATGTGTCTTACTCAGTTGGCTGACCTTAACAACTCTGTGAGTACAAAATGTCCTTAAACTTTGTTCCTCTCTCTGATAATTATGTCTTTCATTAATTATGTTTAGTGGTCAGCATAGCCTGGACATGACTGTGCAGCATTGTCCGAGCTCCTTAACCAGTCACCCTCACAATTTAACCACCACTACAGGGTGTTAAAGAGACATTGGTGAAAGATGCTGGACATCTCTGACTGTACTGATGGTGCTTCCAGAGTCTAAGGTGTTGTTTACTGCAAATAAACAACAGGGCAAGATCACCATTAGCTCACACATTGTAGGATGCCAAGCCATTACCAGAATTTGACAACAGAAAATGGAAAATGGTCACTTTGCTGATTCATTTCTGTTGTTCCCAATCTGTGTTTACAAGACACTGGGATAGGG
This sequence comes from Passer montanus, assembly GCF_014805655.1. Lineage (NCBI taxonomy): Eukaryota > Metazoa > Chordata > Aves > Passeriformes > Passeridae > Passer > Passer montanus. The sequence goes on along the minus strand of NW_024375145.1, from coordinate 1,913,894 downwards.
TAGTCTAATGCAGTTTTATCCGTAGAAATATTTTTTGGCAGTAACTAGACACTATTTATGAGGCAGACATGGAAAAGACTCAAGGAAAGAGGTTTCACAGTTGTATTGTGAAAACTACTCTCACTCAAGACTCCCCTGCTGTGTTTTGAATGAAGTCTCAAAGGCAGCAAAACTGTCATGAAACTTCTGTCCTCTATTCCTCCTGTTGCCTTCGACCAGCTGATTTTGCATTTCACTTATTCTGTGTTGCTTGATTGTTTATTAGGGTGAAAAATCTCCAGGTTATAAAAGCATATGACCCCCCCAGTTTCAGCCAGGGTAGTCCTGACAGAAGGCAGAGATCAATTCCATCTACAGAACAGTCTCTTCCTTAGCACTGAAAGAGCACAGATATTTGGGCAGGTCACATCCATGCTTCTATCTGCCCTGTGTCTTTGTGGCCAATCTCATGTGTCCATGGCATGGGGGACAGAAGGCCACTCTTTATTCTGCATTTAACACTTGGGACAGAACCTTGATCTCTGAGACAGCTTCCAGGAGTCCCCCATATCCTGCTGGCAATTAAAGAATTAGGAATTCCTAATTCTAAGGAGAAATTAGAAAAATTTCACTCACTAGAAAACTGAGTGTTAGAAATTAACAACACCTGTGTTTCTGAGCCACTGCAGTGCAGAAATACTTCTTTATTGTATTTACACATGCAATTAATGTAGCCATGGTAAAGACACACAAAACTTACATAGTCATGAAAGGCTTTTGCTTCACTCGAGTGTTCACATGTTTCTCGTCTTTCTGGAGCTGCACAGTAGAGATCCCAGAACACACTGCAAGGGAAGAGGTTACAGGGATGATGAGAGTGTCACTGCTCATCTGGATTTTATGTTATACACACACCCCACATGGATGTTCCCATGCAGAAATGTCACTTTCTCTCCAAAGAATGGGAACACTCACCTCTAAGGAAGAATTTGGATTTGTGGTTCATCTGTGAGGAACCAAGCCCTGCCATCTGATTTCTGAGGCAAGCAGTGCTGTATTCCTTTAACACCACTGCACTACAGACCAAGAATCTGGTCTAATATATATGAATACAGTGTGTGTTACTGTTCATTTAATCTTACCCCTCCAGCAACTGCTCAAACGACTTCCACAAAGCATGGGAAGGAATGGATTTGTAATAAAAGGGAAAGGGAAGAAACTGGAGAGAAAACTGGGAATCCTTCCATGGTCAGGGTTCCTGGAATCACAGAACAATTTGGATTGGAAGGATTTTAGAGCCCATCCAGTCTCCACCACCTTCCACCATCCCAGGTTACTCCGAGCCCCATCCAGCCTGGCCTTGGACACTTCCAGGGATGAGGCAGCCACAGCTTCTGTGCACAAATGTCCAGTCCTGTGCTCACACCAAAGCTCCCTGAGGATCTGGTGCCCAGGCAAGCACAAAAAATGCATGGGCATGTTCTTAAGTCATAAAGAATAAAAGGAAGGCTATTATGGCACATAATCCCATTGGTCTTCCCCCACAAACTCCTTCAACTGTAGTTACATACCAATCAGTTCTACCACAAAGTTTCTGGAATGAAACTGTGTCTATGCTAGAATGACTTAATAATATATTTGATAATAAAATTTGTTGGAGCTTCATAGCGGTTTTTTACTGATTTAGACTTAATCCTCTATAACTTAATCCAGCACCATGATATGGATGTATGGACAATTTGAGCACTCTGCTGCAGACAATCAAAATTACGGATAATGCAGACATTAGAGATAAAAGGGACATGTTCTTGCCAGGCTTCCATCAGACAGCAGAAGCTGTGAAAGGATGGTCAAAGAAGGATACTCCACTTCCCAGGCAGCTGTGCAAATCACCTGGGTTCAAATGGAACCATTTCAAAACCTGTGAATTCTTGTACTACTGACAGCTGGGCATATTCTCTGCACTTCTGCATTTCTTCAAACACAGGCTTGTTGGATATACTAAAATAATGAATAAATAGCTCGGCTGCACAGCAGTGCCTCTGAGCACTCTTCTCCCCTGGGGAATTCTACACACACAGCTATGGACTGCAGACTGAGCAAGCTCACATCTACACACAGTCTCTGTATTTGCTGTGTTTTCTTTCCAAATGCAAGTATTTATTATATGTAGAATGACCCCTTAGCTGCAAAATGTGCTGGAAGTTGGTGAAGAAGGAAAGCCAGGCCACCTCCTTTCTTATCAATATACTATGCACTATTTCTTTTTTCTGTATCCACTATCCAGTATCTTTTGCTATTATTTCCTTTTCTGTATCTAATTTTCTGTTATTTTATTCCTTAACAAGAGAATGCTTCTTAATCCTGATCCTCTCACTCTTTTCACAGTGTTCACCTGAATTTCTTGCCTCCAGCAGCTGGAACTGGACATCAGCCACTTCTAAGAAAATCAGAGGAGAAGAAAACTGGTACTTACCACCACCAGGAATGCAAGAATCCTGGGGGCTCCCCCAGTGTGATGTTTTTTTCCCATCTTATCTAAAATAAAATGATAAAAACAAAGGTGTACATTCTTGTGGTCATTGTGACTAAAAAGCATTACATAATTCAGATAGAAAAAGGATGAGGAAGAGAAGATTTCACAGTTATGAGATGCTTTATGGTCTTTAATTTGGATGCCCTATTTACTTATTTTGCTACATTCAATGATATAGCTGCTACTTAAAATTACCTCCTTTTATGCTGGGGAAGCATAGTTTAGAATTTTATTCTTTGGCTTGTTTTTTTTAATTCTGAATATATTGTGTGCTATTTTAAGGTCAAAAATGCACGATTAAAAAAGTGATTATTAAGTACCCTTAAAACTGAAATCTTTTCCCATTTGCACAGGACTGATGCTGTGGATTCAGCAGGTGGCACTCTTCCCCCCGCAGCCAGGGCCAGCAGTGTTTTGTAATCCTCAAGGAGTGCTTCAGTCACAGGTAACGTGGCAAAAGTGAGGCAGCGCCACTGCCATAACCCAGCTCCCACCAGCCAGGGGAAATGTGCAGCTCCTCTGGATTGCTCTCCTGTGCTGGCAAGCTCTCCTCAACACCTGTACTGCCTGGGACTTCCTTCCCACCAAGGAAACTGGGTCTGTTTGATGCTGTTTTCAAAGGAAGTGCAGTTTAAGAACTCCTGAATTCAAACTTTTGTTGTCGATCAGGGAACACATTAGACAACACCAATCACAGCATCTGTCTCTCTGCAAAACTTCCCAAATGTTGTGCCTTGGCTGAAATCACACAACCACCTTTTCAATGCCTGTTGGTAGCTTGTGCTTAACTCCAAAATTAAATAGTTTGGGCTGTCACAAAGCCCACACAACACTGTCCAGAAGAATGTCTCATGTTAGAACTTGGTGGATGTTTGGTGCACATTTTGCATTGTGTGCATTGCAAACTCCTCTAGTGACAATGACACACAGCATAATTTCCTGTCCAACTCTCTTACAAAAGGAGTTGTTAAAAGCACAAACCATATTCTTCTCTAGAGACAGAAACAATGGCAGACAAGATGAGGGTTATTTTATTAAAATGCTTAAACAGGCTTAATATGAAAGGAATTTTAAGTGACAGATCCATATACATATATGTAAAAGTACATAAAAGCATAATATTAAAGGTAGATATAGTTTCATACTGTCATGGTCCTTCCTAAAGCTGGCATATTCCAAAGAGACTTAAGATTCTCAACTCACACTTGATTTTCACATCAAATTCTTAGGAAATTTAAACACATAAAAGTTTTTGTCAATAGCAGAATATGTAGCTCGCATGCCTAAAAATATTGTTTGGACTTACATGAAAATCCATTTAGAAAATCTCAAATATGAAGAAACCTAATGCAATTTTGATATATTATATGAACACAACTTTTCAAAAACAATTATGCTATTTTAAATTGTCTATAAAAGATAACATTGAGCCACTGCCACTTGAGTTGGTAAAGGTGGCAGAATGAAAACCAACATCCCTCGCACAGTAGTTAATACACAAAAAACATATTTCACAAAGTTCCTGAAGTGCTTAAGTGCTTAAAGTTCCTTAAGTGCTGGCAGGAAAAACTGATGAACATTTGAAAGGCAAAGGCACTACAAAGGTATTACACACTCTTCAAACACACTTCTCTGAGGCACAGCTGCTCCTCATGCGCCCTGGGAATGTCTTGGAAAGACTTGTATTAATAATCAGGAACACACAGTACCTCTGAGAAGGTTCAAAATCACATAATGAAGAGATGCACTGTACAACCAGAACGAAAAAAGGGGTTCCTGAAGCAGAAATACCATTCCCTTAGGAGCAAAAATTATGTCTGTGAAGAACACCCACATTATGTTTAAGCAGTAATTGTTTTCTTCAAAGCAGGGCCTGGTGAGAAAATTATCCAGTTCAGGTCTTTTTGGGTGCTGGGACATATGTTATCTTGAGAAACTGATTGGAAGAAGGAGACTGAAGGAAATGTGGAAGTTTCGGACTCTTTTCAAGAATTTTTGTTTTGGTTTTTTTTTTACATATCCATACTTGTGTCTAACACAGCAGATGTGGTCTGTCTGATCAATGGGACTTATGAAGAATTATTATTTATAGAAAAAAAAAATATTCATTGTCAAGTGTACTGGTTAAGCTCATAGCCAGGGAATGATTAACTGTGAAATACCCACCAACCTGGCCCACCCAGGCTACTGGAATTATCCAAGGCTGGAATCTGACTTCCAGGTTAGAAAATAGGTGGGATAAGGATCAGGTCTTCAAGGGAAGCATACAAAAGTCAAACCAGACACAAAGAATGCCAAAAACATGGGGATGCTCAGGACAACCATCCCCAAGTTAGAGTATCACAGTGGATTCATGGATATCCCACTTCTATTTTCCTTTAATTTGGTTCCATTCCTCTGAGTCACAGCCCCTGGCAGATCTGTGAGAGAGGGATCTCAACCTTTAGACTCCACTGGCTGCCCTACAGCTCAGAAAATCTGTGTGGGCTCTTCTTTAAAGCCCCAACACTCAGCTTTAGAGATACTCCCAACTGTTTAACTTTAAAATGAAACCCACCCAAACTGAGAGAGCATCCAGCCCAGCAGTCACAGAACCATTCACAAGACCTGTCAGCACATTTACCCTCCTGCACTGCTAATTAGTGAGGGAAATAAACTCACAGCTGGTACCTCATACCCACTCTATGCACTACTAATTGTCCCTGACCTGTGTTTACCATTTCTTGATGAGTGCAAGTCTTAATTTTGAAGATTTGATGTATCCTTAGGTTTCATTGTTCAGACCTGAGAGTGTCTCTGCAACTCAAGACTGAATTAGTTTTAAAAGCTGAGTTTTAAGACACTGTATTTAATATTTTCAGGAAATTCAGATGTCATACCAGCTATGCTTCTGCCAACTGTTCATATTGCAAAAACATCATAAAAACAAAGTGAGCAAAATTTACCTTGTGCAATGCATTATTTACAAATGACAGCTGTTTTGGGAAAGCCAAGACGATACTTTACATTATTTTCTCTTATTTTACCAATGTTTTACTAAAGAGATAAAACAATTGTCAAAACCACCCTTATTATAAACGTAAACTGATCATGCTACAATTCTACCCTTTTTCCTTATCTCTGCTTTGTCAGTTTTGTGCAAACATCACAAACAACCCTCTGGATTTTCATTTTCCCCTCTTCCATCTTCAAAATGTCATCACCAGCATAATAATTTTATTTGCTTTTGAAGGAGGATCAGTTAAAGCAGCAAATTTTCCTAGGAAAATATCTCGTCTATTTTTTCCCAACTTCTGCTCAGTCTTCCTATTATTACTACTATTACTACACTATTGTTATTATTATTAGTTACTTTTATTGTTGTTGTTATTATTATCTTGTATGTTCTTGTCAAAGATTAAAAACAATAATAAACCCAGAAAACTTCAATGTGTTCAGCATACATTTGTATCCTAGGGTAAAAGTAAAATGCTTAGGAGACACAATTTACCTCAACCTTCACAAGATGCATAAAAAGTCTTTGAAAAGACTCTTAAAAAAGCCCAAAACTACTGTGTAAAGGTAAAAATTCCATTAGCCATTGAAAGTGTTTAAAAAAGCAGGACCTAAGTGGTTGTGGCTGTCATTGATTCAACACATGAAAAGAAGTGAAGTGGTTAAAAGCATGGTGAGAGCACAGAGAGATCAGCAGTGCTTCAGAGAAGGAGAATTGATAGTGTATGACAGTGGGATGTAAAATACATTTAGAAGGGCCCATCATTCACAATTGGAGATATCAATAGTAAGTTAAAAGGTCATCAAAACTGAGTACCATTGAAGGGTTCTCCAGCATGCCCACTTATTAGAGAAAATAGATTAATCTTCCCCAGTGTAGAATGGGGATTACAAACCACAGCAAAAATAGTTACAGGAGATCATGTAAAATGACATGACAAACTGGGTTACAGAGGATGAGGAACAGTGGACTGAGGCAAACTGATACCCAAGGTATCAGTATCTCTCTGCTCTTCCTCTAGACCAAATCATATTTATTTCACTTGCAGGCCCTCGGAAGTCATGTAAAAAACTCACCTCTGATAAAAATGTCTGGGCTGATTTCTGTGCTCCTACATGGAGCAGATATTCATATACGTACAGTGCTAATCTGAAAAATAAACAGAAAGGACAATATTTAGTATTGTGCATTTGTTTGCTCCTCTTCTTCAGAAATAAAGGATTATCACAAGTTTGAGATACGCCCCACTGCCTTCCACAAACCACAAGGTACTGAACGTGCCAAATCTATTACCTCTACCAGAATTTTTCAACTAGACATGCAGGTCAATCTGACCAGAGGTGTTTAAATAGTCATTAATTAAAACATTATTAAGACCCCAAATTACTTAATGTCAACATTTTTAATATTTGGACAAGTGCCTAGTGAGCTAACAAGGGACCCAGTGCTGCTCTGAGTGAGCATGCTTACTGTAAATACAATATTTTCATACAGTGTCACTGATTGCTTTTCCAGGTCAACTTTTTTAGCATGTGGAATGTGTCAAGCTGTTAGCACTCTTGAAAAATAGCCCTGTGGTTTTTCCAAAGAACATGGAAACTTCAGGCTGCATCAGGAGAAGCGATGGCAGCCTCGATGTATGGCATGGCTGAACAACCACAGCTCTGCAGCGAAGGGAAAACAGATCCTGAAATTCATCCAGACCTGGGCTCTGGTGGCAGCAGAGCTACAAATGACTGCCACAGCTCCAGCTGACTCCCCAGAGCCTCCTGTCTGTCTGTCTGTCTGCAAGCCTCTAGGCTGTCCAGGAGGAAAAGAAAGAGGAAGAGGGGGAAGAGAAGGAGGAGGAGAAGGAGGAGGAGAAGTAGGAGAAGGAGGAGAAGGAGGAGAAGGAGGAGGTCTTTTATATTTGCTACCTATTTCTAAGAAGTTAAATTTATTTGAATGCACCTCATGATACATGGCTATTCTTATTAGAAACATTCTCCCTCTTCATTTTCAAAAACCTGTAGATAGCTACACAAAGAAGAGAGGGAGAGGCTCTGCTTTCCTGCTCAAAACCATGTTCTGTGTGATCACTGTCATCATGGCTCTGCTAGAGCAGTAATTATAGCAGTGACCTAACAAGTGTGAAATTTTAAAATCTCAGAGAGGCCTTCCCCAAAAATGGTTTTCACTAGTTGTGAAATGGTTTCACTAGTTGTTTGTAAGACATTCACATATTACTTTACTCTCTGTCCAACCTCAAAAGAAAAGATGTACTTTTTCCCTCAAATTAAATATATATAATTCAAACATGTGACTAGTTTTAGTTTGAACTCTCTAAGTACTGTGGGGAGAGAAGATCTCTTAAGAGTTGACTTAATTCTTCCCATTTCAACTACCATGCAAATTTTAACCAAGAAATGTTGTAGACTAAATCTAAGACAGATGTAAGAGACAGAGAAGAAATGCTTTTCTGCCAATACATCCTGAATACCCAGTAACGCTTTTTTTTTTTTTTAAAGCACCTCATTTGTCTTATGAGAGTCCCTTTTTTGTTCTTATCCAAACATGAAGCCTGCGGTCCAGATAAAAGGGTTTGTGTGATCACATCCTTCCTGCCCCGTGAAGGAAGGCGGAGCAGCACAAACCCCGGGTTTGCTGCGGGGAGTTTCAGCACCCCCACGGCTCTGACACCGACTGAAAGCTTTGGCACACAGGGCATCTTGATGCCCACACTGACAGCACAAGGCTTTAATGCCCAGAGAGGTCTGTGCCTCCTCTCAGGACTCTGGGGTGCCTGCAGAGTGCTCCAGCACAGCCCAACATCCCTGCCTGTCCCCACTGCCTCTGCTCCAAAAACACAAGACATTTCAACACTGCAACAACAAGACAACCCTAAAACTTTTGACCTAAACACACAGAATGTGCTAATTAAGCACGATGCTAACTGTTACCATCTCCAGCTTTGTGTAAATGCTGTTACCTCTTGGGCTAAACAAACCAGCAGTGCAATGAAATTGTGTTTCATGCGTGTGTGGAGGGTAAAAGTGGCAGATTTCAGTAGAAGGCTTTAGGCTTGCAGGTTGGTCCAGCTGTGGTAAACCCCAGATTGCCAAGGGCTGTGCCAGGAGAGCTGGGACCACCTCCCACCAACAGATACAGGACAGGAGCACAGCACAGAATAATCCCACAGGGTCTCTATGGCTGCCCCAGCCCTTGTTATTGTGCTCTCAGGAAGCCTCTACAGAATGTAACAATGTTATGGGTTCATTCGGAAATAAATGTAAACAGAAATCAAAAGAGGGATACTAAGGTTTCGCTGTGTCACAGCGAAGGATCAATGGGAAACTGATGCTCTGGGGAAAGACGGCAGAGACGCCCAAAAAGGTGCAACACTGTGTAATAAGGAGAAATACCAAATATACAAACTGTAACGACAGGCGAGGAACAGAAAAGACAAAAACCAAGCTACAGTTCAAGTGTGTAAAATGAAGAAATTAATGAACAATTTCACATCCTGTCACAAGACTCAGAAAGTATTAGTGAGGTGGTCTTCAACACCAGAAGACTTGGGTTTGAAGTGACATTTTAAAAAGACAGTTTTTACTCATTAAACTGGTGTGAGAAACCGTGCAGAAGCAGCAAGCAGACATATGTTGAATTTTCACATTTGCATACTTGTTGACATCCCATGAGTAATGTGAGGAAAAAATATTTCCAATCAATTTATGACAATGCTGCAGTAATTTCTGCTAAAGACATGACACAGGCCAGAGCTCCCCCCTCCCTGCCAAGACAATTAGAGCACACATTCATCTGTACCCTGATGATACATTCACTCCATTAACAAACAAAAAAGGTTACTGCCTGACTCATGCTGCTAACCTGGTGCACTTTGCCTGAAGTTCCTGCTCTAATTGGACAAGGCATTCCTACATCCCACAAGCAGCTACTGAATTCCACAGAAAAGAGCCATTTAAGTGGTTCAAGTCAAGCATTTATCAGAATACTACCAGGAAATAAACAGTAATTCCTCTAACTGTGCAGTGGAAATTACATTCCTACATTTTAAAGATGGGGAGACGCAATTAGCTTAATGAGAACTTACAACTCAAGCCTTGCAGCACTATTTCCATTGGTGGAAACGTGGTGAACTCACCCAATTCCAAACCAAAAGACTAAGACTGCACATCACACAAGTGTTCCCACCACCTCCTCCGTCACCAAGAGCCATTATGCTGCTAACATCTGACGCTGGATGTAAAAAAAAATAAAGTATCTATAATGGGCATGTTCCAGATATGAGCATCACCAAGATACATTTATAGCACTTTTAGATTGTTCAGACGCAATTTTTTGAAAACTCTTCCTCTATGGAGAGTTTAGCATATGGCACACCATCCATTTAACTTTTGGTGCGTTCAAAACAGTAATTAAAGAACTAGAAAATCAATATCCATACATAATTGTAAGTTTGAGTGAAGCAGCTGAGCAAGAATGAAAAGCAACTTCATAGAAGAGATCTTAAATGTTACTCTCCATGTTTCAGAAGACCTCATGTATTCCCAAATTACTAGTCTGCACAGAGAAGTAGCTTTTCTGCTGTTTTCAAGACTGTCTATAGGCTGCAGTTCAAATCCATGTTTCATTTCAAATCCTAGGAATCTCACTCATCTCACATCCAAATTACAAATCCCATTCTGTAAAACATGAGCAAGTTGCACTGAATCTTAGCACATGTTTTAGGCAGAGGTTTTCTGAACAAATTTCCTTGAATCCACTAATTCAGTACTTCAAAACCTGCTCCAAAGCTCCTGAAGGTGACTGGTTTTACCAAGTTTCAACAAACACCGGTAAACAATTTTTCTAAGGAAGTTTATTTAATATGCCAAACCATTATTTTTTGGCCCACTTGGTCATACTGGCAGTAATTTTTTGCCCCTTTTCTCCCCCCCAAAAATAAAATATTTAAAATATGTATATGGTAATATAATATGTACATTATAATATAATTTGTTTGTAAGTATTTATTTCTTATATATTTTTTATATAGATATATATACACATATGTGTGTATATATATACACACGCATATATATATATAAATTAAATATATATATATGTATGTGTGTGCATATATATACATATATATATATATGTAAATAATATTTTTCCACTCATCTCACCTGAAATTTATGTGATTCAGTCTCACCACCTACCTGAGAGAGGACTGGACAAGAGACCAGATAAGCCATGGCTTTGGATCAAATTCAAGCACTACATGAGAATTCCATCAAACCTTTTCCCTGTGCTCAGGCAGCCCCATGATGGGCCTGGAGGCTGCGGGGATGTCCCTGCACAGCCCAGCACAAGCAGCAACCCCAGGAGATTTTGGGCTGCTCAGCCTGAGGCAGCAGGCTGCCCTTGCCAAGAGGCTCCACTTAGGCCACTCTGCTGCTCCCTGTCACAGCTCAAGACTGATCTGTGTCACTGTGACTGCCCTGAGTGCCATCAGCAGCCTGAGTGGTGCTCTAGGAACACACAGGTGTTGAATGGAACACAAGCACTGCTCAAGGAAACAGTCCTGGGGTATATCCTTGATACTTTCTTGGCACTGGAGGGTCCTGAGAGCTCCTGCACTGCCCTGCAAACACAGCCAGTGTCAAATGTATACACACAGGTATTTCTCCCTCTCTCTGCACACAGAAAATACTTTCCTTGCATTCATCAAAGCAATGCCCAGTGCTGTGAGGAATGGGGGCCTTAGATGAGCCTGGTGGTGTTTCCCAAATAAACGGATCCTTCTCCTTGTTCACCCCAGGCTGACAGATCACATGCAGCAACAATAAATGTGGTGAGCTTGCTGGGGTTGTGGCTGTGTTCCAGACCAGCCATGGCACCAGAAGCTTTGTAAGTGGACAACTTTTCAAATTTATTTAATGCAGAGCATCTGGAATTGCGTGAAGATAGAAAAGTTGGGGAATAATTTAACACGTTGTCGAAGAGTTGTGGAGAATATTTTTAAAGGAAACTATTGATTAAATTATTAACCTCCCTTGCCTCTAATACACAGGTCCTTGAAATTGCTCCAAGCCCCATCCAGGGACAGGAAAAGAAAGGAAAAGCCTTCACCCAGCACAGCTCTCTGCCAGCAGGCAGACCTAGCACTGGTCTCTTTTCCACTTGACTCCTTGCAAGATGTCCCAAAAATTCACCTCCTGAAGTGAGGCCACCCTCCCCTCGTTTACTGCACAATAAACAACAGCAGGGATTTTCAGTTCACACACATACTTTCAGCTCACTTTTTTGTGTGTGTGTGTGTGTGTTCTAATTTCACACCCTTTTGCTACTTGACCTCCTGCAGACTTCAAGCACTGGCACAGCCATTTCCAACCACGTGTTAAGTTGAGCACCAGTGTGTAAGTGAACACTGAATAGGTATTTGGTATGCACTGATCTTTTGGGAAAGATCAGAGATGTGTGCCTGCTAATGTCTGCAGTCTCCCCCCACAAGCACTTAATTGCATGGCTTTACATGTTTTCATCAGCTAAGGATGCCTTGGTTTGTGCTGTCACACTGCAGACGTTGCTTTTATCTGACTCTGGTTGAATTTCATATTCCTTTTTTGTCTCAGCTCATAGAAATTACTACAGATCCAAACTACTGAGGAATCAAAACACTCTTCTGAAGGTTCAACTGGAATGGGACAATTTCCATCGATTCGCAAATACTTCATCAAAAGGCAAGTTTTCTTGATGACCTACAGATTTTCAAATAAGACAACCATCATTTTTATACCTATATTTGGCACCTATATACCTATATTCCTCAAGATTTCCAGTAGGCTTCCTAGTCCATGGTTAGGGAATAAAAAGGAACACATTTTATGAAAATATACGGATTTTTAAAGATCGTCTCTAAGTAGCTTCTTGGGCTTAACCTATATTAACTACACAACTTACCATGATTATAAAATATTCCAAATGGCAGCTGAAAAATAGCTACCTAACAAAATACATTTTAAAGTGTAAGCTCAGACTTTAATAAAAATACTTGAGATTTCACCTCTTCCTGATAGTGAAAGTGGTAACCTTGGTCTTCCCTGATGCTTTCAATGGGATAGTAATGGATTTTTATATGGTATTTTGTCCCCGGCATAAAATTTCCTGTATTTAATGAGTTTAATGCCATGCCCTGGCAGCACAGAGCTGGCATGGAGAGAATTACAATCAGAGAACAAAGCAGAGACACAGTCCTGACCAAAATGCAAACTTTAAAGCTTCAAAATCACAGAATTACTGATTGGTATATGACATCTTAAAATATTACAGCTGTTCCTGAAGCAGCTGCTTGCTCTGAGTAGAAAAAAAGTGCCTACAGCATCCCCTGGAGAAGGCTGAGGAGGAGGAGGGAGCAGGGATGCACAGAGCAGCTCCCCAAGGATGAGCTGGATCAGCACTGCCCACCAGCCTCACTGAGCAAGCAGCACCTAATTTGATTTTCATTCATACAAAGAAAGAAATCAGTGTTTCTGAGCATCTGGCTCCTACAAGGACCCATGGTTTTGCCAGTAGCCTTCCCAGCTCTTCTCAGAGAATGTTCATTTAATATCCTGCCCAAAGAATCCCAGGATATTTAGGGTTGGACTGCTGGTCTCCCCTACAAATGTCATCAATAATGTTGGGCAAAAGAGTTTATTCCTCTTTTACAGGAGATCCTGGTAAAACCTAGATGTAGATGTTAAATACAGACTGTGCCATTCCCCTATTCACTGCATGCTACAGTTTTGTGTTCAGACTCTGTAAAATGCAAACTCTGCACTGAGAGCTTGGTAGGACACCCTGAAAAGACAGTAACGAGTCACCTCATGAATTTTATGGGAATCATATGGGATGGTGACACACAAGATGAAATCCCCTGAGTATCTACCTAAAAAGTAATGGTGGAAAGTAATTTGTATGACTTATTATGAAGCAGTAAAATTTTCTACTGGAGAGAATAAGTTCTGAAATTATAAGAGTGAAGCTATCAGACCTCAGAAGTCAAAGAAATTCAGTAAACTGGTGGAGACACATTACCCGGAGAAAAGAAGTGCAAGACAAGCACCAGGTGCCTCAAGATAAATTTAAAAAACTGATGGCAAATATCAATGGAAGACAAATAGAAAATGATAAGAGGTTACCCTGGCTGCATCCAAAAATTCATCAGTGATGCAAGGAAAGACTGTAACAATGAAGAAAGTAAAGTAATGTAACAATATTAACACCATTCAAGCCTGCTCTGGCCAGACCCACACCTGCCTGCAGAGCTCCCACACATCTGGCTGGGCTCTCACCTGCTGAGCCCCCATCCCACATCTGGCTGGGCTCTCACCTGCTCAGCCCCCATCCCACACATCTGGCTGGGCTCTCACCTGCTGAGCCCCCACACATCCAGCCGCCCTTCCCCAGGGATTTACACCCTTGCCTGCTCCTTGTGCCCAGCCCTGGCTGACAGAGGGCACTGAGGGAGTCCCTTGCTGCTCCCTCAGACTGGAACATGGCCCAGAAGGATCAGCCAAGACCCCCAAGTACTGAATGTTTCCACTCAGCAACATCTGCAGGTAAAGTGGAGCACACAACCTGAGCTACACCTCACAGGTGATGACTTTGCTGAGCCTCCAGTCCTCTCAGACTGCCCAGGGGATGGTTTAACACCCAAAAAATGTGTCTTTTACAACTTCACAGATAACTTTCTGAGACTGAACTGGAAGTTACCAGACACACTTGCCTTTAGAAATGCAGGTGATAAAAAAGCCACAGTGGTTTTCTATGTCCTACCACAATCTTTTTTATAGTAAGAATACTTTCCAAACAAAGAATTCCAGCAACAAGAGGAAGGTATTTGAAAATCAGGCTCACAAAGAGTTAATCCACGCATCAGAAACTCCCAAACATCAAAAAAACTCAGCAATAATAGAACTTTGCAGTACTGACCAAGTGTTTGACTAACAGTCTAGAAAATGTGAATGCTAGCTCTCCAAATTGCCACCACTGGCTAGTGTTTGAAAGGAAGAAACCAGACACAAAAGAAAAGAGATGGGAAGTATTTGATTCTGCGCTGACAGCTGATGTTTGCTAGAAGAACTGACACAGAGGTTTTTTTATGAAGCAGGGAAAAGAGGCAAAACATTTGTCACACAGTTTCTGGCTGCGCACTAATTCTAAAACAAAATTTAAAGGGCATAAGCATGCAAAAGACTCTAGTCCTTCCATGTGCAGCACCTAATTCAGACTGGTAGTTCTGCTCTCAATAGTTATAAATGCATTTCTGTACACAACCTATTCAGTCAAAAAAGGGTTGCCTTGCATTTGGTTTATGGGAGAAAATAGAAAATTGTCTATTTTCTTAAGGATGCATTACTGGAATACTCTAACCCACACTGGATTCAGGTATTAAGTTAACTTCATGGATAAATTCACAGGCAGGCAGGACAAGAAATGCAGGACGTAAGTCAGTGTCATGTTGTCAAAATGCAGTTTCTGCAGCAGGTAGACAGAAAAGTAGGAGATTTCAACAGGCCATGGACAGGTTTTAGGATGCCAGATGTTGGCACTGAAAAGTACAAATAATCATATAAATAAATAGAAAAAGTTAAAAAAAAAAGGAGGGGGAGTAAAAATGAGAGGGAGGAAAAAGCTGGAAAAAATATTAAGGAAAAAAAAAATCCAGATGGGTTGTTCACAGACAGACAATTTAAGGTTCTAGAACTTTACACTTTAGTGAGCTGATGTGCCCCAAAACTGCAGCCCAATTAATATACCTGACTGAGCCAATACCTGACCACAGCCACAGAGCAACAATCCCAAGCAGCAAGACCCCTGGGGAACGCCATCCGTGCCACTCCAGGCATAGCAAAGAAGTACTGAAAACTCTCAGCTTGTGATCAAAAGGAAAAAGACAGTGAAGATATCTTAACGGAGTCAAAGATTTACAGATTAAAAATACTGGTGAGCTCCATGCAAGAACTTCCAGCAGTTTTGTTAAGGAGAGTTTCAGAAAATGTCTTCCAATATATCATGAGTGATGAACCATTTCATGTAAAAACCCTCTGTAATAATAGTGCACAAATAATATACCTTCAAAATGATGTTTTATTAAATATAAACACTAGTTTGCTTTTTGTTCATGTGCAAACTCCTGCCTGAGCACAATTTGTCATTTCTTCTCAGTGACATTTTAAAGAATTCTGATTGAACTGCTTGAGGACACAGAAAAGTTCATTTTAAAAAAACTTACGCAACTTCCATGCGTTTTTCACTTCTCAGTTAAATATGAATAGAATATTAAGATTCAGCAAATATTTGTATTTAGGATGCTGTTTACACACCACCTGAAATTGACTTGAGATATTTATGTGGTATTAAAGGGATTCCGGTGTTAAGCCTCAAAAGCACACACACAGAATACCAGATTCATGGAATGGTTTGCGTTGGAGGAGACCTTAAAACTCATCCTGTCCCCCCCTGCCATGGGCAGGGACATCTTCCATGGTCCCAGGTTTCTCCAAGCCCTGTCCAGCCTGGTCTTGGGCACTTACAAGCACATTGCAATAATCACACTGCAACTCCATGCTTCATTTATTGCCTTTATACTCCTTTCTTCGTTTCCTTGTTTCTTAGCAGTAAGACAGAAACTAATCTTGAATTACTCTGGAAACTCTCAAAAGCAGATTTCGGGGTAAGAAGTCGGCACATGGGAATTACAAACATCAGAGAAGAGGGATGTGCTGTGCTGATCCTTATCTTTGACAAGACTCTTACCTGCAGAAGGAAGGGGAGACTTTCTGCTTTTTTTTTTGCTGTGTTGTGGTGAAGTGCTGGTACTGCCAGGGGTGAGAGAGAGATGTCCCAAGACTCCACCAGAGATTTTACACATTTCCTGTGGTGCTTGCATTCCCTGAACAGAAAGAGACATAATTCTCTCTCCCAGGATTTTTCCTGGGGAAGGCAGTGAGAACCTCAGAGAAAACAATTCTTATCTCTACCTGCTGCTCCTGTTGTTTGGCAGATGTGGAATGTGTTATGGAGACTGTTTACCCAAAGTGATTTGTTAATTGGATTCTGGTGATGGTTGTTTGGACTGAATGACCAACTGGGCAAAAGCTGTGTCATGACAGTCATGGGTTTTTCTGTAGTATCTTTTCAGTATAATATATTTTTAGTGTAGTATCTCTTTAGTATAGTTACAATATAATATAGTGTAATATAACATAGCTTAATAAAGCATTTGTTCAGCCTTCTGAAATCATGCAGTCACAGCACATTATTCCCTACGCTGGGGTCGTCCTGCATTGATAACTTCCAGCACCAACTGATGAACAAAAGCCTCTTAAGATCCTTTTATTCTTTCTAGCAACTATATATTTTTATCAGCATACACAAATAAATCAATTTAGGCCTCCCTTTTTCATTTTTTATACGCAGAAAGGCAGAGGATAGAATTTTTCAGGTACAAGAGCACTTCAGTTTTACAATGCATAATCTTCAAATCTCAGTGAAACTATGTTTATGCCACATAAAGCTTTTATGAAGAAAAATTATGAATCAAACTGTAATATGCACTTTTTCAAAAAGAAGTATTGATGAAGGATTCTAAACAACTGCAAAAACTCTGAGTGAAGAAAAAGGTATTAAATTTGCAATGAATAGCATTAAAGTGAAAAGGAAACCAACACTTATGATTTAGTAAGGAACTCTCCTGTTCCTGCATTAACTGTTCACTTGATATTGAACAGAGTAAAAAAAAAAAAAAATTTCGGTTTTCAGGTAAGTGGTGAATATCCTTCAGTCCTGTCTCACATCTAGTGGAGACAGATTCAAAATAAAAAAACAGACTATACCTGAAATGAACAAAACCAACCAGCTACCATCAAAGATAAAAGGACAAGGAAAGGCATATCACAAAGACCTACGACTAAAAAAACAGTTTCATTATATATCTGTCATATTAATTCAGTATTATGTATAATGTATCTGTAAAAGTTTCTCTCTTCAAAAGAAAAGGTAAAACTAGAAACAGATCTCACAAGAAATTGCATATCTATACAGAAAGCTGCATGAAATGCAACATTTTTATCTGCATTAGCAGATGGCTGCGTTAAAACCAAAAATAAAGAAAATTAAACTTTATGTTTAAAACAGAAATTATTTTTCATTAGGAATACCATTTCTTACTCTCAAGGTGACTCAGAGAGACTTGAATCTAAATCTTGTACTCAAGTTGAAATACCCTGCTTTATCTTCCAAATTACTGATGCTTGGTCCTGTGTCTATTTAGAAAACATACATTAGTTTTTTTAAAATATCCTTTTATTAGTACATTACTAGAAGACAGCTTTTCAGCACAGCACCAGGCAGTCACAGCTCTGGATTTCAATTTCACCTCAAAAAGCCATTCCCTCCTCAGCAGGGTTTTACTAGAAGGCTGGAGTCAACTCCTGGAATTATATTTAGTACTAACTATAAAGTATTTATAAATCTGCATTGAGTAAATCAAATGTTTAATATATATTTTAACAAAGGGTCATTTGTTATGGATTTTAGGGCGGCAGTTAGACAAAACACTGTCTTTAACACCTTCTACTGTGTGCTTATTGCCATACATAATACACACTCTTCATGCCTGTAACCTGTTTAATAACAGACATTAATTATTTATTAGCCCTCTATAAACAATTTATAAATGTACTCTTACTATAAAGCATGACTGGACTGGCCTTTACTCCCACAACGAAGGCGTCTGCAGAATTTTAACTGCTGCATTAAGAAGCAAACCCCACTTTTAAAGAACTTAATAGTAATACACGTTTTGGTATATAAAAATGTAGCCAAACAGGACAGCTCATCATTTATCTCAGAATTCAGTACTATGCAGGGAATTTCCCATAAATTTATGTGAAAAGGTTATGATAGCACTGCTAACAAAATGTTTAGGTGCAACAGAAGTTTTTTCACACCTTTGTCATGCATCTGTTGGAGAAGTTTGATTTTTCACCTTGGGTAGGCTGGAGTGATCACTCCAGGCACAGCTGCCTAGGGTGCCTTGCTTGCCCAGGAGAGAGTGAAAATTGTAGGAAAACTGTGTGTTTTGCCACTCAAGTTTTCAACAGCTTTGGAAATAATGTTGTACGTTAACTGAGGGTCAGTCTTCTCTTTCAGACCAGCTGACGTTCTTTATATTTTTAGTATTGAAATCAGTTAATAGTTTAAGCATGTACAAGGCATTTTGTGGCTCCTTCTGGCACTGCACTGGCTTGATTTTTTTCTATAAATGTTAATTCTTCTTGTGTGAGAACTGCATTAAATTTAAAGCAAATCCTTACACCACAGCAAAACACAAGGAAAGTTCCTTAATGGCAAGACACAGGGAACAACACTTCCCTCTAAGTTTTCAAGTCTGCTGTTTGCACCTCTCCTCCCTGGGATTTTTCTCCAGCTCAGTGAGTAATCAACCACAGCTTTGTAACACTGCTAAAACTTGTGGCATTTTTCTCATTAAACTAAGAATTTTCCTTATGGAATTTTCCTTATGGGACATGTCTTTTCTGAGCAGCACAAGATCTGAGCAAACTGGTGGAACATCAACCCCAAAAATATCAGTGGTGCTACATGTGTTGCCTGTGTTGCTCATCTCTGAGAGCATGTTCAGGAGAACCAACTGCAAGTAAGACCACATGCCAAAAAACTCCTAATCAGGAATAAAACAGCACAGACTGTTTAACTCCTTGCTCCCAGTGGTCTGGATTCCTTCAGGAAAGAAACACTGCATCAGGGAAACATAAAATACAAATAACACAAAGGCTCATAGCGTAAGATTAACTCATGGAGTTCAAAACTACTCATCTATTTAAAGTCAATGAACGATATAAATCGTGGTCAAGGCTGCTCTTTGTGCAAGTGAAAAAAGCTTGTCCTTAACAATAAAATGTCCTCTTCAGATCTAAATTATGCCTCCTATGAATGATCTCACTTAACATGGATGCACAAACAGAAAAATCAAACGACTTCATGCCCATATGAAGCCCATTGGATAGATGATATGGGAATAACTGTGTAATTGGAATAAAAGAGAAAAGAAGCTTTCACTTCACAAATCAAGACAAGACTAATCATTGTTTTTAGGATGTGTAAGGAAAAAGTAAGCAGAGCTAACACAGAACATTCAGGTGAAAGAAAACATTAGGAAAGACACAGAAGAAAAACCACAGGATGACACACATTATGTGGCATTTAAGCTCCTTGGCAAGACAGCCCCGAGCTGGATGGACAGAGGTACCAGGTGGGAATTGGAGGAGCAGAGCTGGGGGTGAGAGCAGCAGGAAAGAACACTGCTGTAGTGACAACACTGGGGTGCAAGAACTTCAACATCCCCTACAAGGAGTCTCTGGTCTCTTTCTAGCAAGGAAATTGCAGTGCCAACACAGCACAGAATTTCCTGGGGTTTCCATCATGCCTGTACATGTGATGCAGTCTTTCCACTGCTTGGTCAACAAGACAAGCCCACACAGGATTTGCAGTCACTAAAAAGGCCTTAAGCACCCTCCAGGGTGAAGAAAACCACCCTTCCAGGACTCTCACAAAGCTATCCAATCCTTTTCGATCCCTGGAGATGCACAGCTTTGAAGGTGTCCTCAGACTACAAAGCAACAATCTAAAGTGGGGGAAAAATGCATGTATGGGAATAACAACTGAACAAGCAAACCTGAGATAAAGATCTATAAAGTCCAACGGGAGCCTCAAGACAACCCTGGCAAGATCAGCACAGTTAAAAACTGCTCACTATTTCACAATGTGTTCCTTTCCCACTGCTTCTGACCTAAATAATGTCCTTGCTTTCAGGAGGTGGCCACTCTGTGGCTCCTCACTGCTCCCCCTCTCCAGGAGAGCACAAGCCTTAGTGTGACTGAAACTAAACCCAGGGACTTTGCTTCTTGTGCCCCAAAGGAAATGACAAACACCCCAAAATGAAACACCCTGGAAAAGGGACGAGAGGTGTGTGAACATTGAACTGTATCAAAATGAGACTGCAAGAGATGGAGATGCAATTGGAACCGTCAATCTCTATGGTGTCTGTCAGACTCTCTTCATCACTAGAAATGTGGGACTGCAGGAAAAGGGGAGCAGCATGAGGAGAAAAGGGAGTATCTGGAGGTACACGAGTCTTGCTACAGATCTGAGCCAGATGCAGTCTACCTTTACAAATTATTTCTATTGGGAATTCCTGCAATTTCTCCAATCCTCCCTGAAGATGCAATAGGGATGGAGAGATAATTTTTAATAAAACATATTTTCCAAAGGCAGCTTGTTATAAGCATCAACCATCAAAACAAATTGAAGCCCAGTGACAGCTCTGGGACTGACACAGGATCATGTCCAGGTGGCTTTGGAATGCGTTCAGAGAGGGGAATTCCAGGCTCTCCCTAGGCAGTATCCCAGGCCCTGCCATCCCAAAAGAGATGCCAGACCCTGCTCCATCTCCCTTCCAGACCTGTGGGGACATCTGGGACAAGCTGCTCACCAGCACTGGCCACAAACATTCCTCAGGCAACCCAGCCTCGCCCATCATGTCTTCAACTCTCAATGCCACACTAAAAATCTAAGTCAAAATTTTGAGTCACTGCCACCTCCTCGTTTCCCTCGCTGAAACAGAGGAAGCTTTTCTCAGCACCTTTCACTGTTTTAGTAACCTTACCCATTCACTTTAATAAACATGAGCCATGGCCTGCCTGTTTGTGAAAACCTCACATGGAATTAATGAAGGCAACATTTGCTGCTTGTTCATGAGTTTGATCACACTTCTAGTGATGATCTCATTAAACCATCCAAATACGAGAGTTTTTGGGGGGGTTTGTTGGGAGGAAAATACAAGGAGCAACAATTATTTCTTTTTATATTTATCCTTAGCCAACATCACTGAAATAATTATAAGGAATTGTTATAGATGAGTAATGAGATATCTGGCTCTCACGAATAAGGGGTGAACATTATCAGCATGTTAAGAGAAGTTTTTGTAAATGTATAGTTATATTAATGTAATATGTCCTCCCCCCCTGCATCGTTATCACGGGATAGCCTGGGGCTCCCAGCATTGTAATTTTTCCTTATTTAGCGCTTTTCTTGTATTTTTTGTTAAAACTTAATAAACCTCCAGAAATTTTACAAAGTGAGCACTCATTCCTCACAGAAATACAGGAATAAAGTTATCGAGAGGCTGCAGTTTTTCATCGTTTGCCTCAGACCTGAATGTGCTTTCCTGCTTTTTTCACTCAAAAGCCTATGAAACTATTTAATTTAAAACAGCAGAAGAAAAATACCGTTCTCATTTCAATACGTGTCAGCTGTTCCCACAACAAATGTTGATAAAGTTTGTGACCTTTTGATTCAGAATGTTACTAATCTCTGTTAGTAATCTCTGTTACCTGTACTATTCCTATGTGGAAGCACCAATGCTGTATAGAGTATAAAAGTAATGTAGATTTCACCATGGCATTGAGAGATCCTGAGGTGGTAACACCCCCCTCAAAACATGCTAACATATGCACGGCAGAAAAAACACAAAAACACTCAAAACAAACAAAAAAACCCTCAAACCAATTCCCCCCTAAAAAAAAACCAAACAAAAAACCCCCAACCCAAACAAAAACCAACCAACAAAAAAAACCCTAATAAGCAAAAAAACCAAAACAAAAACAAAAAAACAACCAAACAAAAAAAATTAAAAACCCAACTCCACCCAAAACAAAACAACAAAAAATCCCAACAAAACCCAAAAACCCACCCAAACTAAACCTAAACCACCAAAACAACCAATTAATATCCCATCCTCGAACTCCCAAATCAGTGCCTGTGACTTCAACGTCGAGCTGAAGCATTCCGTACCCACTACCCTAAACTAAGAATCTGTTCCCCTGCTGCTCCCAATCCAAGTATTTGTGTGTTAATTCTAAAAACAGCTTTTCTGAGCAGCTCCTGAGGCTAGTGCTCTTCCTTTTCTCATGCAACCTGTGACCTTTGCAGGTGAGAGGGGGAACATCAGCCCCCTGAGTGTGCTTTTCACACTTCCCTCAAGGTGAACAATGGGCGGGTGAAAACTTTACAAGAGCAGGACAAAATTTCAAGAACAGTAACCTGGAGGTGGAAGATTAGCAGGAGACACTCGATAACGACTGGTTTGACAAAGCACTCGGGAGTTCCCCAAATTCCAGGGCATCTTGCCCCACCTGGCCCCTGGGAGGGCGATTGTCTCCCATTCACCCCACCCGGGCTAAAGGGTTTTGCTGATGCCCGCGTTTTGTACGTGTTCTACATAAATACATATTTGTCTGTTGAAATCTCTGCTGTTTGAAGCAGCCAAGTTGCTCTGGAGGAGGGCACAGCTTCATTCCTGCTCCAGTTATTTTCCTCCCCAGGGCTGCCATGAAAACAAATGAAATCACGTGGATGATGATCTTGTCAGGTCTCATCAGCAAAGCAAGAGCCGCCCTGGTCATTATCAGGATAAGAGATTTAAAATATAAGCCTGAAACAAGACTGCCGAACTTTTATACACCGAGCTGAAGTTGCTCACTGCAGATTTTCTGCAACAAATCCCTTTCCTGCAAGGATTTTACAGAATTTTTCATGTTCATGAAGGACCACTGGAAAGAAAGTGGTACAAATGGCAAAAATAATGAGTCAGCTCCTCAGTTTATTTAGGATCCCTGCAACTTGCACGACAGTTTAGAACAAGTTACACAA
This sequence comes from Passer montanus, assembly GCF_014805655.1. NCBI lineage: Eukaryota > Metazoa > Chordata > Aves > Passeriformes > Passeridae > Passer > Passer montanus. The sequence goes on along the minus strand of NW_024375145.1, from coordinate 1,890,621 downwards.
GAAATTCAGTCAGCAAAACATATATTATTTCAAAAATTTTAAAACTTTATTAGGACTGGATTTGCAAAGGGAAAGAAATTTCCAACCAAGATGCCAACATCTATTAGCCTGCTACAAAACAATTAAAAGTAATGAAATTTTGACTTCTCACTAAGTGTTAAGAAGCTTAAGATTAGCATTTGGTTAATCCTTCAGCCCCACGGAGAAGCCCTCTCACGGACCAGACAGCATTCTGGAGGTGGCAGTGCTGCCCCTCAGCTTCTCAGCATCTTCAAACAACAGCAGCTCGCCTAAAACACCTTTTATAATGCACATATGCACTCAAAGGTGCACAGAGAAACCCTGTGCCGCAAGGCTGAGGTGATAGCTAAGGGCATTAAATGAACCTGTCTTTAAAAACAAAACTGGTGCACCTACTTGTGTCAGAGGAGGGTCTTGTCACTGCCCACTCTCAGGGAGGAGCAGGGCAGGAAGGGCTAAACAAATATTTAATGTATTTCTTCAGAAGATATATTTAAAAATTTTAAAACCCTTTGGGCACACACCCCCAAAAATAACCCCACCACCCACAGTACTATTTTAGAGGCCAGCTTTAAGGCTACACTCAGCTTTGCCAATGGCTACAAACACCTTGATCTATAACAGAGGGCATGCAGAGAAAAGGCACCGTGGTCCATTCATATTCAACAGCAGGTGCCATTTAATTCTCATTAAACTGAGCATGATTCCCACCACCTGCCCCTCTCCACCCCCACAGGGACAATGCTGGAGCAGCTGATGGAAACACTACATTTCACTGAGGCAAATCTACAGCTTCTCATCTTGAGTCTGAAACTTTGTTGGGAAAAGGGAAAAGAACTGAAGACAGTAAGATCTGTGAAATTATGGTTAAACAGGCTGAAGTGGATCATAAAGGCAAAGGTCAATGTGAGTGACTTTTCATATTTTCTTTCAAAACAGTGTTCATATGGGCTTCAGGAAAGGGTAAGGTTGTTCAGAAACTTGAATATGCTGTGTGTAAGATGTGCCATCAAGTATGACATCTGGAATATTGAAGAACTCCATCACAAACCAGACAACCAATAAAACACTAACATTAGTAATAAGACTGAGGATTCTGTTGCTTAGAAAAAGAAAAAAAGGAAAAAAAAAAGGAAAATATTTCTAAAGAAATTATAGTTTAAATGCAATATCCCATTTTATGATTCTCGACTTTTTAGTTTATTTACTCCTTTGTGTTTTTAGGCAGAAATCAATTATGTCTATTTTTTTTATACAAACAACACCTCTTAAAATAAAAAGGAAGCTTCAGTGAGAACACAGCTATGGCAGCATCAGTCAGAGAATGGAGTAATGAAACTGATGCAAATACTTAAGACCAAGACTCAAACTTCCCCCCAACTCTGAAGTGTTCAGTTTCCTGGGAGTCAGTGTGGGCAATTTGGCAGGCATGCTCATGAATATATTAACTGACAAGAACCATCCTCCCCCTCCAGTTAATATATATCAGGAGGAAAACATGTAGAGAGGCTCAAATAGCTAAATATCTCAGGCTAAAAATATCAAGAACTCCCTCAGCTGGAAGTTGTTAGCAAGAGCTCTGATAAAAATAAGGAACCAGGACAGCATAAATTCTTTCCTTTCCCTGCAGAAAATAAACTACATTTGGGAGGAAAGTATTCAAAACATAATAAAAGAGGTGACTCACCCCTTTCAACATGCAGCACACAGTGCATGGAAGGAGGGGAGGGGGGACAGGGATGCAAACCCAGTGCAGGAGTCCTGCTGGGAAAGCAGCAATTCCCAGCTCCAGCACAGCTCCTGGAAGGACCACAACAGCTCTGTCACACACAGAGCCTGCCCTGAGGGACCCCTGTGCCTCCTGAAGGGCTCCAGAGACAGTGAATGACCACACTGAGTGAATGGCTGCTCCTGCATCCTTCTCCTGAGGTTAGTGGGATGCCCCTCCAGAAAGCTCCCAACACCTACAGCAGGAACTGCAAGGCTATGGACATTTTAAATTCACCTCTTAGCCAACAATATTTCCAGACATAGGCTGCATTCTTTATTTCTTACATATTTCTCAAACTTACCTTAACACAGCCCAATGAGAAAACCCAGAACTAGCAGAGCCAGCTTGGCTTTGGTTTGCAAGCAGACACATGCACATCACCCAGTTCTTTCATTTTTGGGCAGGTAGGGTATCAAAAGCAAGCCCAAACCACCTACATTTAACAGCCTTCCACACTCAGAAGAAAAAGGAGCTGAGCAGGATGGGCTTGTCTCAGCCACAGAGGAACACAGCAACCATGGTGTCTTAGGACTACTAAACCAGAAAGTAATTTACAATAGCATCCCATTCCTTCATTCTGGATGGAGTATCCCACGTAATGAGAAATTATCTGGCTAAAGCACATTACCAGTGCTCATCTCGCCATTTCATAATCACATAATTTACATTTGTACATCACATTGGGTCACACACCAGAAACACTCAAAAAGGAGTGGACCTTTGGACCTTTCAGAGTTATCTCCAGTGCCTCCTTCCCTGCAGTATTCCATGGTAGGGTAGGATTCTTCTGCACACCACCTCCATTTCTTGTAGAAATAACAACTCAGGAAAGAAAGAGAATACTGGTGCAAGTCTGTATCTGAACATCACTTGAAGACTCAAGAGATTGATGAAATGTACTTAATTTTACAAACAGCCTGTAAGTAAAAAAATATAACTCTGCCACTAGGAAAGACTCAGACCCCAGCTACCTCAGAAGGAAATATTCTTGGACTCTAGAATACAAATACAGAACTGTAGGAGTGGGCTGGGAAATGATTGTTTACCCAACTTGCATCTTTGAACACAAAGGGAAAAAAACCTTCATTCTGATGTAAGGACACCTCAACATCTTCACAGAGGATTGCCACAGCAGGAATCATGGACTGTATCACATCCTTGAAAGAACTTTTTCTAGCAATTTGTTGCAGTAATTTTTCCATTTTACATGTTGGATGAAGACACACAGAGGTTCTGGGAAGCTTCTTGTGCTGAACAGTGGGTTGAGGGAAGAGATAGGAAGGTTTGTCCCAGCGGCACATCTGAGTATCCAGGCACATTGTGTATCAGCTTAGAATGTTTGCCTGTTACCATTACAGCCATAAGGCTGTGGGCCAAAGAGGGTTCAACACACTTTGATCCTTGAGATGGCTTCTGTACTGTTTCAAACAGTGGTACACCTGTCCTGTGCTCTTCAAATGCTCACGTTCAGCTAAAATATCTCCAGCTGGCTTAAAAACACCAATTTTCCACCCATCTGAGATGCTTCTACAACCTCCAGAATAGAGCCCTTCATTGTGGTTTTCGTGCTGCTTTCAGAGTTCCCCCAAGCCCTGGAACCAGAATGCAAGGTTCTGTCATACACCTAGGCAGAATCAATAGAGCTAAAGGGGAAAAAGAAAACCCACAAACCAAAAAGTGGGCAAACAAGAAAGAATAAACTTTTGGAAGCACAAAAGCTTCTTCAGGTCACTTGGCCTGTCAAAAGGGAAGAAAAAACTCTTTTCTCTTTTGGATAAACTTGTGTCACTTGCTGGGGGTGCTGTCCATAGAGAAATATGGATGGAAGTTTGATGGGGGCATTAAAAACTCGTTGTACCAATTAGTATTAGGGGAGTAGTGCATCCCCAAGCAGAAAAAAAGTTACACATACGGACTGCTCTTGCTGTTTCCAGAGGCTTTCATTCACACTGCTCTAAACAAGTACTTTGCCTTAGGAAGCTGGGTTGTTGGGTAGTCCTTTTGTTGGTTCTGAAGAGAAGTAAATACAGGTGTTGAATATTGATCCTAAAGACAAGTAAATACAGGTGCTGAACGTAAAATCAGCCTTGGTGAGGTAACTACAGTCATTACACAACCAACAGGTAAGACACTGTAAATTTTGTTTCCATACCAGGTAGCACGGCAAGGGTACAAGGCTGACATTGAACCAGCTCAAAAGTGGACCAAGAGTGCAGTTACTCCATTAATTCTGAAAATGCCCCTTTTAATTTTATTCCATATTTCAATCAAAACTGTTTATTTCGTCTTTTTTCCCTCACCAATCTGCTTCTGTGATTCAACACACGTAAGTGATGCCCATTTGCCTGCTCTAAAGACAAAGATACAAACACAGGCAACAGAGTGACAAAAACTGGTGCTGGGAGAATGCAATGGGCATTTCTCTTTCAGCTATGTTAACTCTTTAAATATGGTCCTGGACTGGGAAATGAGAAACACCAAGAAAGGTATGAGCTTGTTAAAACTGCCCTTCTCAGAACTGGACTGAAGTTTAGCTGAAATCCACAACCGAATCACAAAGGCAGGAAGAACATGAAAACATTTCCATTTTGAGGCTGCAGAATACACAGCAACTACTTTGCCAAGCTGCGCTGTTGGTCCCTTTAATCCCGTTTCTTGGTTCCTTTCACAACACCCTCGGAATGCCTCGGAATAAGGTGTCAGGAAGCCCGAGGCACATCTGACACTGCCACGGGTTATCCCTACACTTCCCTCAATTAGTTTTTCACTTGTGCCCTGAATTACTGAGGATTTCCAATGTTTGTGCTGAGCATTAAGTGCCTGTGTTCACTTCAGCCCACAACCATTTGCAGAAGGCAAAGCTCTCTGTAAAAACACACCACACCAGAGAGCCCCTCTAATTATGTCTTGCCCATTGAATGTGTACACTGTGCAAAGAGAAATTAAACAGAAACTAATGCCAAAATACTTCCACAAGCTCTGTGTGTTTCCCTGTGGCTGCAGCTGATCATCCCCAGCGCTGCTCTGTCAGGGAGCCCCTTATGCACGACCTGCTCTCTGAAATATGGAACAGGTACTCCCACAAGCTGCTGCAGGCATGACCCTGCATTTTCAAATTCATTTATTTGGCTCACAGTCCAAGCATTGAAACCACAGTGTCCTTTTTTGACTTTTTGAAGTATTTTGTAAGAGCTATACTAGACAGTGATATGAGTGAAAAACTGCTCAATCCACTTACATTGTTTTACAGGAAAAATGCTTTTGGTTTTATGACAAGAAAAGGTTCTGTCTATTATTTGGGGTTTTTTTCCCCCTAAATGAGTAATGACATCCAGAATTGGAGACTGGCAACTTCTTTCTCTCTTTTTTTTTTTTCTTCCTAGTTTGGAATTATTTACTACATACTTATAGGTCTGTTTGGGGAATATGGGTAACATTTTATAAACAACTTTTTTTTAGTTACTGGATTTAATAGGAATACCTCTGCATCCAGTACTCCAGTCTGCTTTTGTTTCTAATCACCTATTTAGGATAATCTGTGAAGTCATTCAAAATAGTTTTTTCATTCACTGTTTCTGCACTTGGACAAATAATTTAAGTCTTGCATCTTTGAAGCATAAGATAGTTTTATTTGGGGTTGGGAGTTGTTTGTTTATTTGGGTTTTGCTACATTATAATAGCTCATATTATTTCTAAAAACATTTTGAAGTATACATAACTAGGTTTGTGGATGCCCATGTCTACACACAATGGTCTTGTAAAAGTAAACATCTTTCCTTCATAAAGAATTAGATGTACATTTAGCAAAATTAGAAGTGACACTGGATTTGAGGAGCTGCATCAGAAGTCAGGAACACCAACGGTGTTTCATCTTTCAGATCTGCTCGTCAAGCCCATTACCATTACCAGAGGCACATTTCCAGACTTCCAACACTGCTCTTCATCTCCTGATCAGAAAACCTCCTTCATCTTTTCCAGCTTTGTATTTTTGTTAACTGTCCTGTGTGCAAGGTCTGTGTGTTTATTTGTTGATCATATACTTCTAGTCCAACCCAAAAAATCAACTTATATTTGTATTATTTTACAATATGCATATAAACACACAGGAAAACCAAATTCCTCAGGCTGCAATATATGCCTTTTATTTGTTCAAACACCACCTTCATGTACATGTATCCTCTCCAAATTCACATTTCACGCAATATTAAACAATAAACAATTAAGGGAGCCAAACAGTTCAAGAGACACGCAATAGGAGTCATAACATTCACTTCCAGGGCAAATTCAGATTTGGCAAGGGAGCTTCAATATTCTTGGTAGACCTGATGAAATGTCAGTACCTCAGCCACACTCCAAACACTCAAAAAGCACTTGCACCTCCACTCAAAGGCTGACCCAAACAGGAGCCATCCAGGGCTGGCCCTCACTCTTTGAGAGTTAGCTGGGAGAAGAACATAAATAACGTATCTAGCATGGAGAAATCATGAGAGGATTTGGGTTCCCAAATACTGCTGTTGCTGCTCCAGGGATCTGATGAAGCACCACAACTTCTGGGGAGCGTCAGGGGGCAGCCCACCTTGATCCTCACAAATCTCCCCATATTTATGACACAGTCACACTCCCTGTCAGCCACATGATCCACTCTGTCCCAACACTGTCAAGAACAACATGGTTATTAATTCCTTAATTCACTTCATTTCTGCACTCCAGTCCCAACACTGTCAAGAACAACATGGTTATTAAGGAATTACACTTCATTTCTGCACTTGTGTCTTACTCAGAAAGCACAATCCCTCCCAAGGAAAGGAACACAGGCTACTACAGTTTCCCACTGATGTTGCTGGAATTTTTTTCCAACCTCTAAAACAGGTTTTCAAAACTGAAATCCAACACTTTTTTATAAGCATTAGAGTATTTATCACAGAAAACATAGACAGTGTTTTACTTTCTCCTACTAGGTGTAAAAATACTTAATTCCAGCAATGGAACATTCTTATTAACTTTCCAAACTCACTATATCAATATAAAAATACACATGCTAGTAACAAGACATTATCAATAGCAATATAAAAACAAAATTGCATGCACTGGAATTTACATATATTGGTAACTCCTTAGTACTGTTTGCTTCTGTATTTTCAAAACACTGGATTCACCTATGAAAATTACAGGGTTTTGGTTTGGTTTGAAGGTGAAACCTACCCCAAGACTCTGAGGCATTGGAAATAAAAATGGAAACAACATAATGCACATTGTGCAATCAGTAACTTCTTAAACTTCTTTCAAATTCAGTATTTTATTTAGGAAGAGGAGAAAAGAAGAAAATAAACAAAAAAGTGAAAAGCCTAAGAGAAGCCTAAGTAGGAAATTAGGAATTCATTGGCAATATAGGCCTGATAAATCCCATTAAGAGTTTGGGGTTAACATCAAGGGTTCTACTTCAACCAGACCCATACAAACTCCAAAAAACACCAAGACCAATGCGCCCAAAGGCAGATTTAAAGCCTAGCAAGGATGGGATAAAGCAGTCCATGAATTCAATGCGTAGAGGAGCTAACAACCCTCACTATCCACAACCACAGCTGAAAAACAATACTTGCCATCAGAAATGTGTTTTCTGAAATCTGGATTTCCTCAAATTGTAATTTTCAATTGATAATTGTTCAGGAAACAAGGTGGGGCAAAAAAAGTCTGGTGTCACAGTTTTCTTTCACGTGTGGCTCACCTTAACAATAAACCCTCAACTCTGGTACTATTGCCCAAAGAATGTCAGAGAGAACTTTGGAAAGTCTAGAGAAAGAAAATGGGCAAAATAAATTATTTTAATTTAAATTTTTGTTCTTTTATCACAAACTAGGCTAGTTTCCTAGAGAGGAGATGTCAAATCTGTGCACAGCTGGGGCTTGGAGGAGACAAAGGCTTCTCCACAAGAGGCTCAGGTCACTCTGGGCACAGGGAAAGGAGGGACAAAGGGAGAGGAAAGGAAGGGCTTTAGGGACAGAAACACTGTCGGAACAAAAAAGCAAGAGGCCAACATTATCTGTCAAGAAAAAGAAATGTCAGCTCAGTTTGGCTCACCTGGGAAAGCGGACAGTGGGTGAGGAGGAACACGTGGAAAAGTTAAAATAGTAATTTTGACTCTTAGCCTATCACATAACGCTTGCATCAGCAAACATCTTCATGAAATGAAAAATCTGGGTAAAATTACATAAAATAAATTATGGAAGAGTCACTAACAGCATGTTTCTACAGAAGAGAGAACATTTCAGCAAAGCTCTTCGTATCCTAAACCAACTCCACTAAAAGGCTTTCATTAATGAGTGCTATGTAGAAATACAGAAGTGTACATGACAAATCAGAAAAAATTACAAGCCCTTCTGGGGACAGGAAGAGAATAAGGAAAGTTAATAACAGAAAATTCAATACAGGCAAATGTGGAGTACCATGCTCAGGACTAAGAAATCAAATACACAAATATGAAATGGGGAATAATTGGCAAGGCAGCTATGTTGCAAAAAGAACCTGGAGGGCGTGTGACTGCAAAAATGGATTATTTAAAAAACAAAATAAAACAACCCCCCCATACAGACAAACAACTCCCCCAACAATAGCAACATAAACACGCAAGTGTTCCAGGGAGTTTTAATAGCATTGTTTTATCTGTGTTATGTCAAATGAAAGGTAATTATTTCATTCTGCTCTGGATACACTACTAACAATATGGAGAAAAGAAAAAACAAACAGTCCAGAGGCAAGAATCACAGAAGGTGTAAAAGGGAAAAAAAATGACCCACCACAAAAATGTTCAGTTTATTTTTATATCTGATGGAAAGTGAAAAGCTAGGACTCTGTGGTCTTGACTATTGCCATATTTCAGTGTCTTAGAAAGGGACATTTTATGTTCTCACCTGCTCCTTTCCTGGAACTGTAAGTGAGAAATACCTCAAAGACTAGAGAAGCATGGGCAGAGGTCACTGAGATTTCTGGATTAACACGTTTGTTGATATCTGAGGATGATTTTCTCCCAGGAGCTGAAACAACACCTGCCCACTGCCTGAACAACTTGGTGTTAGGGGTCAGTGGCTCCACAGTGCAGAAAAAACCCCTCAGCTGTGACTCAGCCTGGACCAGCACTACTTCCTGGAATGTTTGTGCACCAAAGAAAGCAGGAAACAAGTGGTCCTAACCCCAAGCAACACAGCTGGAAGGCTCTGTAGACACAGCTCCTGAACACTGATGGAGAAAAATAAGTCATCTGGTTTTGCCCAAAGGAGCCTTAGCAGAAAGTTCTGAAAAATAAGGTGTTTTGAGGCATTGCTCATTACCTGCAGAGCACCACACGAGGCTGTGCAGGGCAGTGACCCTGCTCAGTCACCCCAAACCACAAAACCACGCGTTGGTGAGTCTCCCTCCCCAAGCACAGCAGCCTGGAGAGGCCCCGCTGCAGGTGAGTGCAGCTCTCCAGCCTGGATCATTTCAAGTGCATTTCCCAGTTTGAAGTGTATCCACAAGAGAGACAGCAGTTTCACAAAAATACTACATTTCTACAAGTTCCTTTGGCATCTCATCCTGTGGCAAGAGAGACAGTGGAAGCTGTCTATATGCCTTTCTGGTCTGTGATACTTCAAGAAAGAAAAATAAAATAAAATTCAGGGCTACATAGATCAAAGTGGGCACCCAATAACCAATAAACATTTTTGTCTTTTGCTTTTCTGCATCTTACTGCCACTTCCAAACTGGCTGTCGGTCAGGAGTGGCTTGATGCCTATTTTTAGAGGTGAGGCTCAGACACTGTGGAGCTGGGCACCAAAGAAACAACACAATCTTCCTGTAGGAACAGCCGTATTATGAAACAGCAAGGCAGCCATAAGGCACAAACCGCAAGACAGCAAAATAGCAAATTATCAAATAGCTGCTCATTACCAAAACAATGCTCTTCCCTGCACAACAAAAACCCCAGAGCTTTTTTTTTTTTCTCCAGAGGGGGAAAAAAAAAAAAAAATCAGTGAACATGCAAATGAGGGCAAAGTGAGAAATATGCTCTGTGTATATCTGCAGTTTCCAAGTTAAGAGAACATTTTTGGGAATGCAAGTACAGCGCCCAGACACTGCAGAGACACACTGTTCCAGCTGCTTCTGAATGGCAAATCCTACCCTTCCCTCCCGGGGCTCTGACATCCCTGAGACCCAGCTCCAGGACTGCCACACACAGCCCTCAGTCAGCTGCCATCTCAAAGGTGTGGGTCGGTTTTACCTTGGAGACAACAAATATTACACCCCTGCCCTCTCAAGTCCTTCCTGGCAGCAAAGGAATGGTCATTTCCCAGCACCTGGAGGGACAGAATGTTCCTCCTCGCTCAACAAAAGCCTCCCACTTCCTGACCTGCCTCCTGGCTGTCCTGGCTCTGCTCCCTCTCGCCAGGTCTGTGTCCCTGGCCGCGATGCTGCAGCCTCCTCCCAGATCCCTGACCCCAGATCCCTGATCCCAGACCCCAGGGCCAGTTCTCTGTCTCCCCTCTCCAGACTGACCATTTCCACCCCTATGCTCCCTGTTACCCCTGTGTCCTGGCACCTCACAGCTGCAGGCTCCAGCTGCTCACATCTCCACTTCCCTTCCCACCCAGCCCCAATTTTCCTCCCCTCTGATCCCAGGATCTGCTGCCTCCCAGGGAAGATGAAATATTCAGCGATTACAGTCAGTAAGCCCTAAGCATATGCAAATGGATCTTTTTGAGAAGGCTTGTATCCTGGCTAAATTCAGATGCTTTGTCATGCAAATGGGAGAAAGACACATCTCTGGAATCAAATCCCTCATCCTTTTATTTTTCAACCAGATTTCAAGTGTTTTGAAGGAGAGGGCTATCATTGGTCTTCCACGGTAGAAGTTGAGAAAACTTTTAAAACACTAGAAAACCACCTATTGTCTTTGCCCGATTTTCAACATGGGCCACCTTTGAACTGAACTTTTACACACAAAAAAAGTTAAATGAATCAGCGCAAGGCTTAAGCATTGCACTGTAAGTTTTCCACCCAAACAGTGGAAGTTTGGCAAAGTTACTGAAATCTTGGCTGCTTTAATACTTGTGACAGTATCATATGCCTGTAATTTAAGCAGAATTAATTTCTTCTGTTTAATCTGAATGGCAGCACATACATTTCCTGAAACATTGTCATGTGCTCCCAAGACACCTGTGCAGAGTGGATGAGCACCTGAAGCACATGGCCAATAATAAATACTGATAAATAGCTACTATTTCCAGAGCCCTCCCTTCTGCACAGTTTATTAAAATGTTTATTCTTGTAAAATGCCTGATGTTCACAGACTCCCTGAGCAGCACAACTGCAACTTTTACAAGTCAGACCTGATGGATTCATGTCAAACCCAAACTTTAAAAAGCAGGCAGGATTAAACTACCAGATTTGTCTTCAGAAGGCAGGGGGGAAATTAATGCATTTTTACCACCTAAATCTTAAGAAACTAGCTGGCCACTTCCCAGGGATGAGTAGCAAATTCATCACTGAAGCTAGTAAATTTTTATCTGAATCTTATGTTTACGTAGCTTCCAAACATTGCAGTTGAAAAGGTGACTTAACTATGTAAACTCGTGCAATGCAGTCTTTTCAAATCTAAGGGGGAAAGAAACCATGAAAGAAGACACCCAAAGAACTGCACTCACACAAAGGAACTGTACACACAAACAGCCAACCTCTCAAAACAGACCTGAAGAGAAGCAGTACTTGGATAAGGCATCCTTTCATAACAAATTAAGTCACAGTCTCTAGTCATCCAGTTAGTTTTTAACCAAATTCTGGGTGTCTGCCAAGCCCCAAGAAGTTTAGGGCTTCTTGGGAAGAGGACTAGTTTGGAAGACCACTGGAACACGAAGAAAACTGAACTTAAAACATATATTCCCACCAGAATTTAATTTTCCTTATATGTGTGTTAGAAATGCTTTTCTACATATATATTTTCAACGTGAAGTATTATTTATATATAAACAGCTATATACATTTGCAAATGGAACTTGTGTGGTCTGGTCAGTTTTTTTCCTCAAAGATTAAAACTTTAGAGAGTTTCACCATTCAGTGAAGTGTTGTCAGGGCCAAGGTACTAATCTGAAACAGTCCTATTTTAAGGAAGAAGAGGGGGAAAAATGAAAACAATTATTCATAGATGCTGTGAAGAGGTAACAGTGCAGGATGTGTGGATACTTTTCAGTCATTTTTCCTTTGACAATGTACTCAGGTCTGAGGTGGTGCCAGCACAGCGGTGTGGTGAAGAGCTACTGTTTAACACAATTTTTCCATCCTTGAGCAACCGGGATGGACACAGCCCAAAAGTAAGGCACAGCTGCCCCAGAGTGAGAGGAAGGGGCACAAAGACTCTGGTGATTTTTGTCTCTTCACCTTCCCCATGCCTCACGGGTATCGTGTGCCCTCACCTTTGGTGTTTTTGTTGTGCAGCACCTCTCTGGCACAACATTGAGTATTGTGGCCCCCAAATTCATCTCCCCACACTTCACACGTGTTGTGAAGCTAAATAACACGGGCGGGCGGTTTACCCCAGAGGTCGAGCAGGAGGGACAAAGAGAGGGACCATAAAACAAATGCCATCTCGGAACTGAAAATTTGCCAAGGGCTATTACAAATGGCTGGCAAAACTTTGTCCGCTTTTGTAGTAATTACATAACCTCAAAGGACACAAACACTGAATGCAGCACGCAGCAAGACACCGTGCTACAAGGCACACTTGGCACTGGGCTGCTTTGTAAAATATATCACAGCAAATATCACAAACAGCAGCTGAACAGCACACATCTCTTCCACACTTGGTAAATAAGCTTTTCACACCCTGGTCCTCTCACTGGCACACATCCTCATGGGGAACAGACATGGTCCACACAATCAGGCCATTAAAAACTGAGGGAGTGTAATTTAAAAAAAATTTATTTCCTCAATTATTACAAGTGTATTTTGGAGATTGGTTGCTGGCTACATATTTTAGGCACTTAAAATCTTGAGGAGACACGCCAGTGTTCAGTTGAATATTCTGTTCTAAAAACTTTGATATTAAACATAATTACAATCCCACTCTTCTTGATTAAATAAGTACTTATTGTATCAGTCAAACATATGTATTTTTCTCTGCAGTTTCCAAATTAACACAATCTCATGCAGAAGTCAGAGCTGTATTTTTGTAATGTTTAATTCGGCAGCCTCTTGTTTTTGAGCGAAACAAAAACTCATGCATTACCTTGGGACAAGCATTTCATGGCTGTAAAACAATGTCCTAAGAGGGCAAAAAATGCAATCACAGTTTTTTGGAAGTCAGAAAGAAAGCGTATGAAAACGGCAACGATGTTATCTGATCAGAAAGAAGAAATTTTAACAAAAGAAATACAAAAAAAATCTGGAATGTAGACTACACACAATGGTATTACATATCATAAAGCAAGTCTCAAAGCTTTTTTTTATATTTTTTTTTCCACTGGAGGAAGGAGGAGAGGGGTAGAAAGAGGATGCTTCTAACTCCCAGCTGAGTTAATTTGTAAGCAGATGCAACCATGAAGCTTCTGACCTGTCAGGTCCACGATCTAAAACCAAACCATTTCAGTGTTTTGCATAAAATAAAATACACGTGAGGAGCCCACATTTCCAGCTGCTGGTTCTGAGTGGGAGACAACGTGTATTTAAATCGAACAGCACCATCTAGCAGGTCCTCACAACTTTACTTAGGAGGGCAGTTGCTACTTGACAATAAGTCAGTTTGGCAGGCTTGCCCTGAAATTTATTAAGCATTTTCAGACCAAACGAAATATTATGTGCTTTACAACACCGAGAACCCCGAGGAGAAATCAGCTGCAATGAAAGAGTACGACTGAAAACTGCTTAAAGTTTCATCCCCACCACCAGAGCACTCGTGTGTGCGGCTTGCACTGGGTAGCTTTTGCAAAGCAGAATTAAAACAACATGATCTCCATCTGATCCAATGCACAGCAGCCCTATGGATTTGTTTGCAGTCCCACTGCGAGGTCCCACTGTGCCCTTCAGTGATTTACCGAGTGTATTGACAAACACCAGCAGCCACGTACCGCGAGGAAATGGTTTAATTCCCTAATTTTGCTAAGACAAAATAAACAGTGCTTCCACGAGCCGGTCAAGCAATTATTTTTAAAATTATCCCTCCGCTGGAACTAAGAAGTGCCACTAGTTGATCAGATTTCAGAGCCCAAGTTGTGTCTCCGGCTGCATCTCAGCAATTAACGCTCGCCGGCAGGGCTGCCTCTGCCTCCCTCCACTTTCCCGTGGCAAAGTTAGGTGTGAAATTGTCAAACGCCTTAAATTCCCCTTCTCCCGCTGAAACATTAGAGATGCCTGGCCTGCTGCTGCTGCAGGAAGCGTGCATGCCAGCCTCTGGAATTAGGAAGTCTCGGGAAAGAAAATAAAAACAAAAAACAAAAAAAAAACATCCAACAAAACAACCAAACCCCAAAAATAAAAACGCACGGAAAGAACTAACCCAATCAAAAAAAAAAAAAAAAAAAGGAAAAAAACCATATTCAACCCTCAAACCCAAAATTCCTAAAGTAAAAAAAGGAAAAAAATCATATTCAACCATCAAACCCAAAATTCCTAAACTCAAGCACACAAAAAAAAAAAAAAAAAAAAAACCCCAAAAAACCAAAAAAACTTTTGGGTGAAGGTTCAAGACAAGCTGCCTGAAGGGAAACTCCTCGGCCGTGCCCGGAGCGCAGATCCCCGCGCTGAACCCGCTCTGGAGCGATGCGATTTTTGGAACAGAGAGAGGTGCGAACCTGGCAGGAGGTCTCTGCCTCCGGACCCCTTCAGCAGCCTCACCCCGACCTTCCCACCCCCGGTACACTTCGTCCCCCTCCTCTTTTCTTCCTCCTCCTCCTCCTCCTCGCACGGGCTTTTCCTCCCCTCCACCCCCAGCGTGCCGAACCGGCCTCGCTCACGCCAAGTCGCAGCCGCTACAGGACAACTTGAGGAGACGCCGTCCATTCCCCAAAAAACTGCGTTTCCCTGCCCGCCCGTGCCGGGGGCACCCCCAGCCCTCCCCGCCGGGCAGCGGGCAGGAGAGCGCCGGAGCTGCGCGCAATTAGAAATAAAAAAAATAAAAAAAATAAAAAAACCCGTAAAGCAGCATGAGTTGGGGCAGGCAGCGGGAGCCCGGCTCCCCTTTGTGCGGCGCCGAGCCCCCCCTCGAGAGCGAACAATGGGGGGCCGCGGCAAAAGTTGCGAGGCGGCGGCGAGTTGGGACCCGGCCCCCCCAAAGCCTTGCCGGGGCTCTTTGTTACCGGAGGGGGGTCCCGGCACCTTGCGGGGCCGAGCGGGCACGGCGGGGCAGCGAGCCTGGCCGAGCTCGGACCCCCGCGCTCCCGGAGCGCGGCCGCCGCTGCCCCCCGCGCCCCTTCCTGGGCCGCAAACTTTTGTGAGGGGGCCGCGCGCGCGGGGCGGGCGCGGAGGGGCGCGGAGGGGCGAGGTGGTGGGGGGGGGGCGGCACTCACTTCTCGCGGGCCTGGCTGTCGGACGGGACGCTGCTGTTGCTCTTGCCTTTGCCGTACATGCCTGCGGAGAAGCTCCCGACTGTCACGCACCTGTCAACCCATCACCGCCTCCCCGGGACCGGCCCCGTCGCCACGGTGACGGGCGCCACACGCGCCCGCCATTGGCCGGGCCCGCCCCCCGCGCGGTCCCGCCGCGCCCCCCGCCGCCGCGCCGCCGAGCGGGGAGCGCGTCGGAGAGACGCAAAGTGCGGAGCGGAGCGGCGGTGGCGGCCGGAGCGGGGCCGGCCGCGGCGGAGCGCTCGCTGACGGGCCTCAGCCGGGCCCTGCTCAGCGGAGAGTCCCCTCACCCGCAAAAAGCACCCCTGGGGGTCTCTTCACACCCCTCACCTGTCGGCCGCGAGGGTCTCCTCACACCCCTCACCCTCATCCCTGAGGGTCTCTGCACGCGTCTCACCCGCTCTCCTCACCCCTCACTCCTGAGGGTCTCTGCACACCCCTCAGCCACAAGGGTCTCTGCACACCCCTCACCCCTCACGCCCGAGGGTCTCTCCTCACCCCTCACCCTCATCCCTGAGGGCCTCTTCACACCCCTCAACTCCAAGGTCTCTCCACACTCCTCACCCTCGAGGGTCTCTTCCCACCCCTCACGCCCCTCGACCCCAAGGTCTCTTCACACTCCTCACCTGTGAGGGTCTTTTCTCACCCCTCAGCCGTGAGGGTCTCCACACCCCTCACCCTCAGCCCTGAGGGTCTCTTCACACTCCTCACCCTCAGCCCTGAGGGTCTCTTCTCTTTCCTCACCCTCACACCCGAGGGCTCACCCCTCACGCCCGAGGGTCTCTTCTCTTTCCTCACCCTCACGCCCGAGGGTCTCTCCTCACCCCTCACCCTCATCCCTGAGGGCCTCTTCACACCCCTCAACTCCAAGGTCTCTCCACACTCCTCACCCTCGAGGGTCTCTTCCCACCCCTCACGCCCCTCGACCCCAAGGTCTCTTCACACTCCTCACCTGTGAGGGTCTTTTCTCACCCCTCAGCCGTGAGGGTCTCCACACCCCTCCCCCTCAGCCCTGAGGGTCTCTTCTCTTTCCTCACCCTCACACCCGAGGGTGTCTTCACACCCCTCAACCACAAGGTCTCTTCATACTGCTCACCCTCACTCCTGGGGGTCTCTTCACACCCCTCACCCTCATGCCCAAGGGTCTCTGCACACCCCACACTCCTCACCCCTGAGGGTCTCTTCTCATCCCTCACCCTCACACCCGAGGGTCTCTTCACACCCCTCACGCCTGAGGGTCTCTTCACACTCCTCATCCTCAATCCTGAGGGTCTCTTCTCACCCCTCACCCCTCACACCCCTCACCCCCGAGGGTCTCTTCTCACCCCCGAGTGTCTTTTCTCACGCCCGAGGGTCTCTTCTCACCCCTCACCCTCATCCCTTAGGGTCTCTTCACACCCTTCACCCCCGAGGCTCTCTTCCCCCAGGGAAAGGGACCCCCCCCAGCAATGGAGGAGAGCGAGGGCCGGCACGGGGCTGGAGGTGGGGAGGAAACATTTCCTGAACCGAAGCAGCGTGTCTTGGAGTAGCTTAGAAAATAGTAATGAAAAAAATTATTAAAAAAAAAAAAATAAAACCCACCCACAGTCTGAAGAAAATTCAAGGAAATGCTTTGATTTTTTTTTTTAAAGTTACACGGCAATAATTGCGTGCTCCGCAGAGACAGCAGAGAGAGAGAGCAGCCACTGGGGCCATTTGTTACTTGATTTCTTTTTTTTTAAGTACCCGGAGCTCTGGAATTTTTGCACTCTTCCTCCTCAACCACAGTCCTAAATTTTGCAGATATTGGTGCCTGCTTATGTTTAAACTGTGGCTAACCCACTCCCCTATGTGACCCGTTGGAGGGGAGCTTTTAGTATTTTTTAGTATTTCGATGTTTTAAGTGAGAAATGCCTATTTTTTTTTTCTTTTTTTTTTTAGCATCTGATATTTCCCGTCCGTAGGGGGAAAAAAAAAATTTTTTGGAAAAAAAATTTTTTTTTTTTTTTTTTTTTTTTTTTTTTTTTTTTTTTTTTTTTTTTTTTGTCAAATGCACCCAACATCTATCTCCCCTCCGTGTTGGCCGGCAAATGTCAGGAACAACCAGGGCCACGGGAAAAAAAAAAAAAAAAAAAAAAAAATTCCAAAATTCGAGCAGGGAAGTTGTGCCAGACGTAGACCACCAGCATCTGTTTATCATTGTTGGAGCTGCAAGGGGGAAAAAACATCCTCTGGATCCTGAGCTGCCGGAGCGAAGGGAATGGTTGGTGAGGTGAAGCCGGGGAGGGGGGATTAGGAGAGTATTAATGAGCGGCTGGAACAAATTAGCGAGGGAGTAGCAGAGACAACAGGAAGGAGTGCGAGGGGCTGGAGAATCCGAGGTGCTTGTGGCAGTTCCCTGCCCGGCGTGGGATGTGCGTGCTCTAGGAACCCACCCCAATAATTCATCACACCGAAACACACGGCAACAAAAGCCATTTTGTGCCAAAGTTGGTTGTCCGGGGCTTTCACCCCGTTACACGATTTTTAAATATTTTTTATTTTTGTTAACAGCGTGAGAGTGTGGTTGGAGTGGATCTGGGGAAAGAAGTAAATTAGGCTGACATCATTCACCCTGGTTGGGACCGAGGCTCCTGCTCCCGAGTTACACCCAGGAAACCAGAGGAAGCGGGTTATGGTGTGAGGAGAAAGTGGGAAAGGAGAAAAAGAGGGAGGAAGGAGTGAGTGGAAGGGAAGGAGAAGCCGGCAGAGGAAATGAAGGACGAGGAAACGAAGGATGCGAAAAAGGGGAAGCAAAGTAAAAGCACGATGCACGGTGAATTTTGGGGGGAAAGACCAGGGAGAGAAGCTGAGAAGTTGCTGCAGGGTGAACCAAAGGGAGGCGTTTTGCCCGCATTGGGGCAGAGGAATTGTCACACGGAGCTGAGGTGGCACTGGGGCCAGCACGGGTGGCACACAGAGAGACAGAGAGAGAAGGAATCGGGGCAAGGAACAAAGAAAGACTCGGGCTGTGGGGTAAATTAAAAATAAGGTTGCTGAGGAAAGGAAAGGAGCGAGCGTGGACATCCTTGTTCAAGCCACAGGGGTAGCTGGAAGTTGGGTGCAGATCACCCGGAGCAGAACTTTGATCCCAGTGTTTGCTCGCCCTCGGGGAAGGGTGGGATCACGCATCGGGAGGGATGAGTAACTCCTCTGCAAGGCTCCCCTGTGCGGTATCAGCGGGGCTTTCACACCAAACTGATAAAGGTGGCGAAATCCTCCCCGGCGAGACAATCCTCCAAAGCTCTCGTTCTGTTTGCCTCAATGGTTTTGGTTGACTTGTTTGTGGTTCAAGGGTGGGGGATATGGCCGCGTCAGTGTTGTGTCAGCCCTGCGAGGGGAGAACTTATCTTCTGGAGAAGGACAACGTTGAGGTGTTTCCTAAAAATGTGATGGCGAGATAGCTGTCGTGTCCTTTGGATATGCATCCCGGGACGGGACTTTCGCAGCTGGGAATGCTTTGCTCCCGTTTTCCATGTGATTTATTTGCATCCCTGTGGTTTATTTTGGCCTGAAGGGCCGCCAATGGGTTGTGTGTTCGCAGATCAAATCGTGATTCGGGGCAGAGCGGGATGAACTTCGGGAGGGAGGAGATGGGCCCTGGGGCAAGAGAGCGTGAAACGTTAAATGTTAAAAATTCTCTTCACAGGTCTGCCTCCCAAGCGACCATTAACATTCAGGTGATGGCTTTGTAATTTTGCTCAGAGATCCTTCCGTGGGAAGGGCAGGAATGGTGCTAAGCCTTATTTATGGAGCAGGAGAGAAGCGCAGAGCCGGGACCCGCCGGGGCCATGCTCCCCCTGCTCCGGAGGAGGAACTCCGTCCCGGGCCGTGATCCACCAGCACCACGCCAACAAAATCCCACCACCACAGTGGGGACAAAACTTAGCTTGGGAGGCAGGTAAATCACCACGGAAACCCACCCGAGCAGCGTTCCCAGCCTCGGCGTGTCAGGAATTCTCCCTCGGGGCGGAGGTGCCCGCAGGTTTGCCGGGTACCCCCGCCCTTGCTCCAGTCATTCCCAGCACTAGCACTGCTCTCGGCAGGAGCGCTTGGATCTCATGAGGCCAGCGCTGTAATTAATGAGATTTGAGGCGCGAGCGCCGAGACAAAATTCGAGTTTCCAATATCAGGAATGAAGATCCAGCCTTTGTTGCAAAAGGGGATGAGGGATGGCAGTACTTTAAAGCTTCTCAGTCCGACACTGGAAAGGAATTCACAATGTATTTTTAGAGTGTTATAAAAATCTCTTACATAATGCTGATTAATTCTTCGGTTTTAGGGAAGAGCACTGGGCTTTGTGCACAAGAGTGTTGACCAGCTAAGCCACTGAAAAGGGCTGGTTTGGGCTAGATTTTCCCCCCCCCCTTGAACTTTTTCTTGGGCAGAGAAAGCTGCAATTGTTCAATTATTACAGGATTTTGCTTTTTGTTTGGGCGTGTTATGAATATTATTCTGGAAACTGTGCCTTATTCTTGGAAGTCTTTATCATTTTAAAACATATGTTATGTTATATCACCCTGTCTGAGATATAGGATAGCTCCAAACTGGGTGGTTGGTTGTTTTTTTTTCCCCCTCTCTCTTGCTGCAGCTAGTTAGAGTATGGATTAATGTTAAGGATATCTGCAGTGAAACATTGCTTGTGTGGCTGACTTAAAGAATGTCACATTACAGGATCACAGCTTTATTGATACAGTAATATGTACAATCACTTTGTATTTCTGCCCGTTCTGTTGATCCTCAAAAATCATTGATTAGTCCAACTGGCAGGTTTCACACAGCCCTTAACAAAGGGCTATTCAGGAAATGAAGTCTGTAAGTGCTACTCCCTTATTTTAATTCCAGTTATCTATACTTATTGCTGTGTAGCTGGGAAGATTTTTTGGGCAAGATATCGTGGGAGAGAGATGCTTTTGTTTAGTCTTTTTCAACAGATACGTGACCGAGGCAGCTTTGAAGCCTTTTCTGAGGAATCCTTCGTCCTTCTGTAGAATGTTTAATCTTCCTGTGGAGTGTCTAACTATGAGACTCCTTCTGCAGACTTTCATTCTTGTGCCATACAGATGAGCAGGGGTTGCTCAGGTGATTGAACGAGTCCTAAATCGTTGCTGGAGAATGGAGAGAGCAGGAACGCATAGGTCAAAACAAAATCTTTATTTGCCCCTCTTTTCCACCCGGGAGGAGGAAAAAAAAAGTAATTATAGCTCAGGGGTAGGGAGGGATAATCCTTGTGGGTCCCTTCCTGCCTGAGGTTCTCTGTGATTCTGGATCTCAAAGAAAGGCTTACCAATAACCCAATAACCCCTTGCACTTTCTGCTTCCAGCAGGAGCCACAATTCCCTCCTGTCTCTGCAGCAGGAGCCAGGGTGGTTTCACAGCCTCCTGTCACACAGTTCATCCATGAAGGGGCCAGAGACAGCACAAACACCATCAGCTGGCAAGCAAAACTTGCTAAGAACAAACCTTCCACGGGTTTATTGCTCTCGCTGGCTGTGCTGGGGCTGTTCACACACTGCACACGTGTGCAGTTCAGAATGGGGAAATTATCTGCACGAGGCACCCAGTGCCACACGGTCTGAACCTTGCAATGGAAAAAAACACACGTTTGTGTGTACTGGTTTCCTCCACGGCTTCTTTTCCTGGTGTTTTATGTGGTTTCAGCCCTCCCTGGTGCTGTTTTCACTGCAGGGGCTGTCACAGCCTCTCTCACACAGACACTTGTGTGTGTGCCTTTGGTGCTCGTGCTGCCTCTCATGAAGAAAAGTTCAAATCCAGTCTTCCTCTTCTCCCCAGTCACATATTTTGACTTCTAGAATGGGAATTCATACATTTCTTGGTGAAATGTGTTTGATAATTGGGGTAAAATTGTGTCTACAAATACATAAACACCCTTAGTATCTGAGATCTCCCTAATTTCATTGGTTAGCTCGTTGTTTTAAGCCATTTCATGGAAATTACATTTTTCCAGACAACCCAGTCTGGGGAGGGGGGGGGGGGGGGGGGGGGGAATAGTATGAGAAAAAGTACCTTGCCTTAGTTATTAATCATTTGAAGGATAGCTGAAAGTCACCATTGCTGGCTCAGTGATGTGTCACATCAGGAATGTGGCTCCTTGTGCTGCAAGTGACAATAAACAGAAGAAAAACTGAATGAACACTGGGAATACAGGTAGATGTGAGGCTAAATGGGACCCTGATCCTGCATGAAGCTCCACATGGGCAGATCTCTCTCTGCATGACGTGGGTGCAGGGATTTGTGGCAAAAGACTTTGCTGCTGAAGTGCCTTAGCTGCCACTTCTAGCAGTTAGTGCTGTGCTAAAAAAAAGAAAAATTAAAAAAAAAAGCCCAGCCAGAAATCACATTAGCAGCATCAAAATTGCTTTTATTTTCAGGGTCAGTACCCTCAGCAATATGCTGCAGGAAAAGGTTGATCCCAGTATGGAGCTGCTGATAATTCCCGAGTTGGTTTGACATATGCAGGCTGCTGTCGACTTCAACAGGCTTATTTAACACATTTGTTTCTTTTGGGTTTAGGATTAGCCAAAATGCAATTTTGTGAAGCTGCACTGACTGATGGGGTTGGCTGCAGTGGGCTCTGGGCCTGGCAGGACTCAGGTTGCACAAGTATGACAGCAGAAAGTCTGCCCCTTTGGCCTGGACTTAACCATGGGTAGGGCAAATAACCTCTTCAGAAGGCTCAAGACTTTTACACTTATTAAAGTCTGCTCATAAAAAAGAGACTCCAAAGCAAGCAGTGGTGCTCAAAGTGAAGATCTGGGAAAATAAATGGCCAAAGCTATCACGCTGTGACAGCTCTGGCAAACCTTTGCACAGTTTTGTAAAACAAACACGCGTGATGTTCTCTTCTCTGCATCGGTCTTTGCATTAGAAGCTCATACCTAACTCAGAGGATGAATAAAATGGTTCTCTCTCTCCCTCTCCACATATTTACTGAGCACATACTGGTGAATTAAGTGCCATCCCTGTGCTGCACCACGTCAGCCACGCTCTGTCAGCACACCCAGCCCCTCTGCAGCTTTCCTGCCTTCCTCGAGGTGTGTGAACCACAGGAGATGGAGATCACCCCAGCCTGCTCTGTGGGCTTCATATTCCGAGGAGCTAACTTCTCTGGATCTCAAGAATCACAGAAAATAAAACAACTGTCTGTGGGCTTGCTCTGCTTTTCAGAAAGTACAAAATGTGCTAGTGGACTCTGGTAACTGAGAGTGCCTCCACTGGTTCTCCACACCAAGATTTGAGCTTCCTTTTATGAACCATTTGAGGCTTTTGTGTTCAGCTAGGAAGATATTGAAAACTGAGAAAATTTCACTGTTTTGGCCCCGTGGCCCAAGGAGGGGGTGGTGATGATAAAAAGCACTGGCACATGTCAAATCCAAGTGGTACCAGGTCTGACTGGTGGTTTAACAACTGGCCCAGAGCAGTGTTAAAAGTAAGAAAGGAAATTACAGCATTATTCATTAATTTATGCTTATGTATGTTTTGTTTCTCTCCACACACACACACATGATATTGCTCATATATATTGTTCATCTGGTAAGGAAGAAATAAAAAAAGAAATTGATACCAGTCTGCATATGTGTTCAAAAGCTTAGCAAATTCTCCAAGCTCTGCTGGGGATCAAATTTCATGAAACTGCAATAAAAAAATCCTTTTTTACCTTGTCTTTGTGTGTTCTGAGGTGGGTTTGTAAGGTTTGAATTACTGGGTAATAACCAAGAAGTCTCCTTTTCATGAGCCTGCAGCTGGGAAATGGACAGTTTAATATTAATGGAAAGAACAAACTCTTCTCCTTTCTCCCTCCTTTCTTCTCTGCACTTCTGCTTCATCGTTTCCTTTTCTGAGGTCCCTGTCCTGGAACTACCTTTGTGGAAGTCCAGGTTGAACCACAAACCAGGAGTAGAGCCCAATTTTTAAATTTTTCACTTAATGACTGCAGTGAGAGTCAAATGACACCAACTTGTGAACATTCAGGATAGAAAAAAATGCACTTCATTGACATATCTGCAATTATTTATTTAATGAAGAAACTAATATCACACGAATCTGCAGACTTCCCCTCTGAAATACTTAATAAGTGCCCTGATATCAGCATGCCAGGGGAAAATATGGGAATATGGAAATAATTACTCCTGGTGATTATCTTGTAAGAGAAGAAAACTCCTAAATGTTTGTTGAGAATTACTTGGCACAAATGATTGAATAGAAGTAACCAGCACCACCAGTCTGTATTTTGGTGTATATCCACTTCAGGTCCATCCTGGCTTCACTTCCAGACACGTTCAGTGAGAAATGGAAGTTAAATACCAAGGCTGAGCACATTACCACTTTTTAATCTTTACATTAAAGTACTTATTCATATCCTTTTCCCCTTAAGCCAAGTGCTGGGAATTCGGTGTGATGGATAAGTGAGGACAACCCCAAATCAGGGTCTCCAGGGACAGCTGGGTCTAAGGTAAATATAAAGTTAACTCTTTTTTGGGATTTCTGTCACAAAGGGGCTCTTGGCACCCAAAGGGCTGTGGGAGCCTGTTGAGAGAAGTCATGGGACTGAACTGAGAGGTGAAAAAGGCTTTTTTGCTTCTCCATTTCTGGGAATAAATGGTATATGTGAAGAAAACAACCAAAAAACCCCCAAACCTTTGCTGATGACTTCTCTGCTGGTTTTTGAGCTCTCCTTCCTGTGTCTAATCTTGTTTTTTAGGGAGCTGAGCACAGGGAGCTCCTCTGACCTGTCGTTGGGTCCCTGAGAGGTCTGTTCACACAGCCAGAGCTGTCCTCGGGGCTGAAGGCCCTGGGCTTCTCCCCAGGTGGCCTGTCTGTCCCAGGAAATGTGGTGCTGTGGTGGGAATGTGGGTGTGTGAGGAGGAGCAGGGACAGTGACAGAACCAGGGGATGTCCCAGGGATGGGGCAGTGACAGAACCATTCCTGAGCACCAGGATGCCTTAGGGCTGTGAAACACACAGAGCCTTCTCCCATCTGTTCTCTCCTCAGCTCTCCACATACTTGGCGTGGTGTTTTCCTAGGATATCTGAGCGAGGAGGAGCCTGAAATCTAAGGTGAATTGTGTTATTTAAAATATCCTTCTTTTATGGTCCAAATTTATAGCCCAGCTTCATGAGGCTTGCCTGACCTGTGGTACCCTTTTTCCCCTGGTGATTTAGACGTGGCCTTGAGAAGCAGACGGGTTTTAACTCCTTCCATTTCCTTTCATGTTCTGCTTTCTTCCCCCCTTCATTTACTCCTGCGCTTAAAAAAACCCCACAAAACCCAAAATATTCTTCCATCAGCACAAGGTTTCTCTGACCAGTGCATCCCAAGGTATGGATTTCAGAGAGGGAGGATTTTTTCAGAGTGCATTTTTCATGTGGCTGCTGCTAACAGACAGGGGTTCAGAGCAGGGAGGAGGTGTGGAGATCTCCTCCGTGGCCTGGGAAGGCACCATGTCCCACGATGACAACTCACTCCATTCCAGACACTGACCAGCAAATACAGGGATGTGGAAGAGGGGGGTTTTTTAATCTCTCTCCTTGGCCTGGGGGGTTTTGGCCCAGAAAGAGGCAGAAGTTATATAGAATTCCCAGAATACAGCTGGTGCACCCCTAACTGCATTGGCTGTAATGGGATTTTTTACTGTGCGAGGAATGAAATATCAGGCTCTCATTGTTATCTTTCCTTGTGCAGCTGTAAAGAATTTATTTGTGAGTTTTACAATATCCAGAGGTGGTTCCTTTGTACCCTTTTTCAATAAAGTTGAAATGCCAAAAGTTCTCCAGTTTGTTATTGCTCTCTTTGCCCAGCACAAAGCCCTTATAGCAATCCTGAGAGTGGCATCTCTGCCTGATCATGAACCTCCTCTTAAGGAGACCATCCTGGATTCCCTGCACAGCTGGGAAATCCTTCTAATGCCATTTTTCAGCCTGCCCCAATACCCAGGATTCTCCAGCATCTTGCCCTGGGTGTTTGTGGTTCTGCAGACCTGCATTATTTGATGTGGCCCTGGCAAGAGTCTGGGTCATACTTTGGATTTTAGGCATTCTCTGTTCAGTGTATTCAAATTTCTTAGAAGCCCAGAAGTGTCCCACCTTAGAATGGAGGAAAAAAAAATGTTATTTAAGATTGTGGGGATAAAAATGTTTCACTAGGAGGAGTTGCCTGGAATACCAAGGAATCAGGGAACCAGTTCATTTCCATCTGCCAGCTCATGTTCCTTGTGCCAGCTTGCTCCCTGGTCTCCTTTTTTACCATTCCTTAAAGACTTTGGCCCTGATTTCTTGCTGCCTCAAGAGGAACCAGGATTCAGCAGTGGTGTGGCTTCCCAAGCACTCCACTTTTCCATCCTCAGTCAGTGGCTGCTCCTGAGGATTGTTCTGGGTTTGATACCATGGGTTGAGCACATTTAATCCTGACAAACACAGCCCTTGTTTTTTTTAAAAAAAGGCTGTCAGTCTTAATGGTAACTTGCATATTGATGGAAATGACAAATTATTCCAGCAAAGAAATACACAATAATAAAGAGATTCCATTTATATTAAATTTCTCTTTCTCCATACATCTTTAAAATCAGTTTCAAGAAATATCTATTTTTCTTCCTTTTTTTTTTTTAATTTTTTTTTTAATAGAGTGGGACTTTTTTTCTCTCTTTCAATGAATTTTATGAATCCCCTTTCACCTCCAGAGGTGGTTGTCACGTCTGGGGAAGCAACACAAGCTGAATTCAGCTGTGGCAGGTCTGATGGTGCTGTCTGCTGGGCAGTGAGTTTCCCACTGAAACCAGGATGGTTTGGAACAGTGTAGGACTAGGAATTGCTGCTGAGGAGTAAGGAAACAACACACTTAAATTTTTTTTGAAGGCCACGAGGGAAACAGTGAAGAAAATCTTTCTTTTAAACCCTTCCAGTGAACCTGCCTCATATATATCTATAGATTTCCAACAGGCACTACCCAGCCCTCTCCTCATTTGAGAAGTACTTGGACAGACGGATGTCAGAACAGTAGGGGACTAATAAACTGTTTCAAGGTTCCCAGATTAGGTCTGCTTGGAAATTAAAAATAGATTTATAGATACTAGCGTCCAATCTGAATGTTGTCCCAGATTTCCATGGTTCCAGCGGTATCTGGCTCCTAACACAAACAAAAATGTCATAATTTGTTTTCCATCCTCTCTGATGTCAATGTAAACAATCTTTTGGATGGGTCTGGATGTTTCTCTGCATGAGGACGAAGCCGAACTCTGCAGTATTGTGTGAGTTTATGAGAAACAGAAGGGGAATCTGACAAGCTTGCTGACGTGGTCCAAGCTATCTGAACCTCAGAGAATGTCTTACACAACGAGAAGCACACCAGAGTTAAAGATGTGCGCCACACTCCTTGTTTCTCTGCTCATTGGAAGACAACCATGTCAAGACTTGTGTTAAAATGACCAAAGCAAAGGCCAAAGCAGAAGGCATAGGAATGGCCAATGTTTCACACAATTCACTGTCTCCTGAAGGTATTAACATGTTCCGTGATGATACTCTCTTTATTTCAAGGTTTGTGAGGAAAGTCAGTTCATACAGGGCCACGTGAAGTCTCAGGGAAGGCAAGATTCACCCTGTTCTCCCCTATTTGATTCTATTTCTTTCCCATCTATTCCTGTTCCGTTTAAAAATAACCTGGTGCGTCTTTCCTGGAACACACAGATATATATACACATGTCTATATATATATACATATGTATGTATGTATGTATATACATATGTAGTCTTGGTTCTTGTCTTGCAATTTGAATTTGAATCCCATCAACTGCATTTCCCAAGGAATTCTTGCATTCAGACCCAAGTTACCAAAACCATTTGTTTGTTGCTTGCAAACAATCATTATCTGTTGGCAGAGGACTGGAAGCCCCTTTCTAAATTGACATACTGCAAATATTTTGGGGCTTATTTTTCAGAAGGAGTTCAGGTAAGCAAGGGAATGTGAATGAGTACAGCCTGTCCTGCTTTTCCAAGAGCTGCACTTGGAGTGGGAATTCAGGGGTCAGTGCACCCTGGAACGAGGGATGCTGGAGCTCACCTCGGGCACTGTGGTGCTCCCACCCTTGCCTGCAGACCTGGCTCTTCATTTGGAAGTCCAGTCACTCCCTGCTGGGCTAGCAGTGCTGCTCACCACAAAGGGCTCAGCAAAAGCTGCTGCTAAAATTGCTCTGTGGTCAGTTGTGTTTCTGGGAATTAATTTCCAGGCTGCTGCGAGCAGGTTTATGGCACACTGTCTCTCCTCGCTGCCAGAAGTTGCCCAGGACCTTTCCATGCACGAGCAGCGGGTTTTAAAATATGCACTTGCTTAGGCACATTATTATTCTAAACATCTCGAAGTTATGCTCTCCCTCCTTGTCACCATAGAAATGATTATACAATTACGTTCCCTTTCCTCCACGCAAGGGCTGCCTGCGTGTCTGGGGAGGGACACTGTGGCTCTCCAAGGCACTGAGGAATTACTCCATGGCCAGGCAGGCACCTTCCCTCCACTTCCCAGGACCTGGCAGGTAGGAGCAGCTGCCATCCAGACCAATTTTGGGAGGAGCAGCCAAGGCAGGCTGTGGGCACCTTCCCTCCTGCCTGCAGCCACACACCTGCCTCAGCTTTGGGGTGACTCCTACCTCAACCCATAACACACTCTGCATTCCCTCTTTTTAAACCTCTTTCAGGTTAAATTGTCTATTTCTGCCCTGCTCTCCTCTTTGGTAGTGCTTCTTTCCTATAGAAATAATCTTTTATGGATCTGGAGTTCAGTGTATGGATCTTGAGTTCAGTCCTTAGGACTTTTTGAGTTCCCAAAAAGTCCTAGGGATTCCCTTCTCTGAGCAGCACAACATCCAAGAACTCTGTCCAAAGAATGCCCTTTTCAAATTCCAAACTCTGCTAAGGCTGGTTTGTTCCTCCATGTCCAGAAAAAGTGACACTGAAGCATTACATAAAATATTCTGCTGTGGTTTGACATCTTGTTCTGAAGGCATCGTCCTGAAAAAAAAAGTATTGACAAACAGAGGTAATTTTAGAGAAGGAGCAAAGCAGAATGTCCAGATGCCGATGTGAGAGGATTTATGTTTTTATACATATACAGTAAAAATAGCCTGGTTAAAAGGCAACCATGAGGGTTTGGCAAGGTCCCAGCATTTAGAGGCCATGAGAATACAAACACAAATGGCTTCCACCAGTCAATTCAAGGATATTGCAGCTGACTCCAGTAGGAGCTTCCTGAGGGAAAGACGGATCCTTGGGGCTTACACAGAATAGCTGACTGCAGAGAAAATGGCATAACTAGGCAAACTGTGTGGAAATCAATAATATACATAAGTCATTGAAATAAAGGGAAAACTCCTCACAGTGAACGTTCAACAATGTTCTCAAAGGAAATGGTGAATAGCTCATCCATCAGAACATTTACATCTCATTTGGATAAAAACTGGGATTTTTTCCACATGGATTCCCCTGGTCTCTGCCAATTCCTTGAAAGCTCGTGGGAGCCTCAGTGGGGTTTGGTTACACCTCAGCAGAAGATGAGCCCTTATCCACCCAGTAGAGAAATATTTCTCCTGGCCATCTGCCACCAGAAACCAGACCTCAGAGCTCATCTTGGTCCTTTTCTTTGCATTTCTTGTGCTCTGTCTCTCCTCTCCCTCTGGCTCTTTTGCCCTGCACGTGCCCTGCCCCACCAAACCCCATCCCAGGATGGATCCTCTTCCCACTGCTCCACCCCGCAGAGGCACAGCTGGAACTGCTCCTGCACAAGACCATCTTGCACAGTCTGAATGCACAAACTTGACTCTGTTCTGACTCCTCTCACCTGGTCAGGGCAGATTTGCTCATGCAAGCTGCCAATTTGTTTATCTCTTGTTCAACAGTTAAGCACTGGAAGCCTCAAATCTAAAATTCCCCAGTTTTCCTAAGACCTTTCAAGTCAACTTGCAAAGGCAGTCTTTTATTGCTGGGCTATAAAGCCCTTTACAGAGAGAAAACTTCAAGTCTGAATATTGAAGTAAAGCATTTAAAGTTCCTTTTTGGATTGTGAACCTATTATTAAGGCAGGAATGGGAACCAGTTTTCAGCCTGTCCTCCTCACGGAGCATCCACAATGCCAGAGTCCAAAGTGAAGTCACTTTTTTGGATCCGGCACCGACCACGGAAGGCTTAGAAATGCCACTTGTAATTAAAAACATTGTGCCTGGATCCTTCTGTCTTTATTGAGGTGAAATGGCCACTGGAAGCAATACAAGTTGAGGCTGAGGAACAACAGCAAGCTCTTGTCCTCTGTTTTCTAATATACTTAACTGTTTATGGATGCTGGGGAAGCTTTGTACGTTCTGTACGTTTCAACAGTAAAATGGATGCAATTTCCTCCAGCTCTGACAGTGATTGTAATAACAGCCAGTGCTCTGTGAGGCCAAGCAGAGCCACCTCTCCCTGTCCCCTTCTCCGTGCCATGTGAGATGACTGCCAGCCCCTCAGCCTGCAGAAGCCTGTGAGCTGCTGTCCCCGCTCTCTTGTTGTTTTGTCAGCTTTATCTCCCGTGTTTCTCCTAATGCCTTGTCTACTCTGTGGATCAGAGACTTTGATCTACCCGTCTGGAAGGGCTTAGCACAAGGCAGCCCTGATCCTGCCCCAGCAACCCAACATCAGCACTAATTGCACAGCCCTTTAATTCTTCCAAGTGTTGTGTGAAATGGATGGGCTCGGCCCCAGGTGGTACCCAAAAAAAGAGTTTGGGGTGAGATGTCCCCTGCCTGAGACATCCCTGGGGACAGGGATCCCCCTGCAGTGGCTGCCAGGATCCCCTCCTGGGGGTGGAGCTGGGAAGCCACAGAAATGTTTTTTTCCCCTGTCACAAACACCCTCAGCATCACTGAACTCCTTGCAATCACATCTTTTCAGAGAGATCCCCACTCTGCCATAAGTCTTCTGTGACCAAGTTTAGATTTCCTTCTGATGAGGGCTCCCAAACGTGCTGAATTTGGCACAAAGTTGCTCTGTGCACTCAGCAGACCACAAGGCAGAGGAGAAGTGCCAGCAGCTCATTAACCCTTGCATGCCCTCCTTTTACCATGCTCATTACATCACTTTGCAACCCACAGAGGTACCACAGGAAAGACTTGAGGGTCAAGTGCAGCATCCCAGAGCTGCCTGAGTGAGTAGGAGCAGGGAATTTCATGTGCTGGGATGCAGCTCCTGCACCACCACTCCAGTGCATGATGCATCCCATTTGAACAGCAGCCTTTGATTTTTACCTTTTTTTTTTTTTCCCCTGAAATGCATCTGTAAATCTGGGTGTCACACTCCCCACTGAGTGTTCCATGGCAGAATCCCAGCCCACAGTGCAGGAGTGAGAACCTTTGATGGTTCCTGCTCCATCAGGGGTGGTCAGGGGGCAGCACAGGTGACATCCAGCCCCTGCCACCACCAGAGGAGCCTGGAGATATTGCAGCCTGCAGCAGGGGTGGGAGGGCTGAGAACAGCTCTGATGTGGCACAATGTAATTCTGGCTCTGCCCGTGAATCAGCAGGACCTGGAGAGCTGTAAATCCTGGAGGATGTTGCTCCCTGCTGCTGACGGTGCAGGACATGCCACGCTCTGTGCTGGGGACGTGTTCAGCCAGGGCTCTGCTGGAAGGGCCCTGGATTGCTGCCATCAGAGCCACAAGCTCCTTGGCGAGGTAAAATCTGATGTGACATCACGGGCAGGGCGTGTGTGGTGTGTGGCAGTGGCCAGCAGAGTGACAACACGGGTGCCAGCCCCCCTGAGCCACGTCTCCACGTCTTGGAAGTGCTCTGTGTGTCTCAGCCAGAAGTGCGGGTATTTTAGCCAGTTTTAGCTGAATGTGAGGGTTTCTCTGCTGCCTTTTGGAGCGCAGGATGGAGACAAGGAAGGCAGTAAAAGCAGGGAGTAACTGAGTCTCTGTCGTCTGCAGACAGGTAGGGAAGAAATCACCAGGGAAGTCTGTGTGTTATTACCCAGCTTGGTTAACAAAAAATTAATGTGATTGACACATTCACCAGTTGGAATATGTCTTAAAACATTTTACTGGCAAGATCTGAAAGCCATAGTTGTTTCTGCACTGAGCCAGGGAGCTGTGAAGAAGTTGTGCATAGAAAATGTCAAGAAAGGGCAAAAGGTGCGGGAAATAATGGGGGGAAAACCCCTGAATGTGCTGATAACTCTTTGTCGAAGCACTTCTGCTTGCAAACAGACAGACACACCGTTTGCTGAGGGCTGTGCTGGAGGAGCAGGGTGGGATGAAGCTGGGAGAGCAGGCTTGGAGTGCAGCATCTGCCAGAGGACAGGGAGAGGAGAGCAGGAAGCCAAGGGCACTGCCAGGTGTGGAGCTGAGGAGGAGAGGCTGAAACGAGCACATGGGAGTGCAAGAAGGGTGATCCTGTGCTGGGAAGGAGGAGGTGGCTCCAAGGCTCGTGTCCAGCTCCTTCCCAAGGCTGCTCCCTAAGGTGACACCAAGGGGAAGAAGGATCAGGTTCCTCCATCCAGCACTGCCAGAGTGCAGGAAAGTAACTCCCGACGGGCTGGGAGGGGTGTGCAGGGCTGGAATTCCTGAAATCACACAGGGATAAATGCTCACCACCATCCAGTGGGAGCGTGGATGGGAGCAGGCTTCCCTGCACCACCTCGGCAGGACGGGGATGGAGAGCAGCTCGAGAGCCACTGATGAATTATGGCTTGTCTCCTGCTTGCAGACACTGCCTCAGCATCTGAAGAGCACGATAGAAATCTGTCCTTAATGATCACTGACCTTCAAACAGGAGGGGGAAGAAAGCCAGACCCAACCTGACAATATCTTCCCTGAAGAAAAACAAAACAAAACAAAAAACAAACCTAGCAAAAAAAAAACCCCAAACCCCAACAGAAACCCCCTATATTTAACTGGATTCTCATGGAAGATCACGTGTGCCACAAGAGGATAAATTTGGAGCACTCTCAGTTTCAGAGTGAATATTTTATATAAACAGACTAAACAGTATAGGAAAAATACAGTGCTGTGCAGAACAGCAATGCTCAGTGAGCTAAAAATCCAGACTGGGAAGGAGTTGTGCATAGAAAATGTCAAGAAAGGGCAAAAGGTGTGGGAAATAATGGGGGGAAAACCCCTGAATGTGCTGATAACTCTTTGTCGAAGCACTTCTGCTTGCAAACAGACAGACACACCGTTTGCTGAGGGCTGTGCTGGAGGAGCAGGGTGGGATGAAGCTGGGAGAGCAGGCTTGGAGTGCAGCATCTGCCAGAGGACAGGGAGAGGAGAGCAGGAAGCCAAGGGCACTGCCAGGTGTGGAGCTGAGGAGGAGAGGCTGAAACGAGCACATGGGAGTGCAAGAAGGGTGATCCTGTGCTGGGAAGGAGGAGGTGGCTCCAAGGCTCGTGTCCAGCTCCTTCCCAAGGCTGCTCCCTAAGGTGACACCAAGGGGAAGAAGGATCAGGTTCCTCCATCCAGCACTGCCAGAGTGCAGGAAAGTAACTCCCGACGGGCTGGGAGGGGTGTGCAGGGCTGGAATTCCTGAAATCACACAGGGATAAATGCTCACCACCATCCAGTGGGAGCGTGGATGGGAGCAGGCTTCCCTGCACCACCTCGGCAGGACGGGGATGGAGAGCAGCTCGAGAGCCACTGATGAATTATGGCTTGTCTCCTGCTTGCAGACACTGCCTCAGCATCTGAAGAGCACGATAGAAATCTGTCCTTAATGATCACTGACCTTCAAACAGGAGGGGGAAGAAAGCCAGACCCAACCTGACAATATCTTCCCTGAAGAAAAACAAAACAAAACAAAACAAAACAAAACAAACCTAGCAAAAAAAAACCCAAACCCCAACAGAAACCCCCTATATTTAACTGGATTCTCATGGAAGATCACGTGTGCCACAAGAGGATAAATTTGGAGCACTCTCAGTTTCAGAGTGAATATTTTATATAAACAGACTAAACAGTATAGGAAAAATACAGTGCTGTGCAGAACAGCAATGCTCAGTGAGCTAAAAATCCAGACTGGGCCAGATCTTAGTGATAATTCCCAGTGCAACCTATTCTTGAGTCTGAGGTCTCCTGAGAGATACCTTACATAACAGGAAATTGTGGATAATCACAGAAAATACATCAAAGCCATTTCAGATATTTCTAACACAACATGTACTAAATGTTATTTGAAGGTGGGGGGGGGGAGATGGAATACATGTGCAGATTAGCATTTAGGGTTGTAGGGGTTTTCTGGTTTTTTGGGGGTTTTTTTGTTTGTTTGGTTTGGTTTTTTTGGGTGTTTTGGGGTTTTTTGAGGGTTTTATTTGGTGTATTTGGTTGTTGTTTTTTTTGTTGGTGGTGTTTTCTTGTTTGGGTTTGGGTTTTGGGTTGTTTTTTTTTTTGTTTGTTTGTTTGTTGGGGTTTTTTTCTGTTTTTTTTTTTGTTGTTGGTTTGCTTGGTTTTTTTATTTTATTTCTGAGTTGGTTGGAATATTTCCTCCAGGAGCAGGGTCTGAGGGATTTTCCAGGGCGTGGAGGTCCGACCAGGCTGTGTGCTCCATCCTGCCCGTGTGATCTCCACGGGAGAGCACAGGGAGGGAGCAGGCACGGAGGGTCAGAGGCAGTCAGGGAACATTAACTGCATACATGCATAATTATTACCACAGTGACCTGATGGAAATTTTGCCGGGATTTCAAGAGGCGTGAACCTTCCCCGAGCCCTTTCTGTGTCTGCGGCAGAACAGGAGTGGTAAATAAAGTCGTGGGTAGGTGTTAATTCACCACAGCCCCTGGAATTGCAGGGGTTTTCAGGGGAGGGTGGCTGAGTGCTTTGAGAATGGTAAAGGACTGCACCAAATTGGGTGTTATATCCATGCAATAAAAGGAGGAAAATGCCAGAGTGGCTCTGGCTGCCACCATCCTCACCCTGTATCCATCCACCCATCTCTCCATCTGGGATGTTTTCCTCTGTTCTGGAAGCGTTGTGACAATGCAAAGGTGGGGAAACTCACATTTACCTCTTTTTTTTTGGCGGGTTTCTATTTTCTCGAGGCAGCACAGTGGCGTTGAGCAGCGTGTGCTAACTTAGCCAGAGCTGGGGAACTGTGCGCTGCGGAGTTTCCAAAATATCCAGGAATTAATGGCACAGAATCCACTGCTCCGTGGTTTTATACCAGCCTGCCTCAGTCTAAGGTCAAGCTGGAAAAGTTTCCTGACAAGAGCTGCAGGTCTGAGCCGAGCTGCACAACCCCAAAAAATCCTCCAGCAGAGTGGAGGGGGAAAAGAAAAATAACCCCCACAAATTTAGGTTGAAAACAAAAGTTATGGCAACCCAAGTGCCTGTAAGTTTTGCAATAATCCTCCAGTACTTTTTGCATCCCAAAAGGCTCCAGATGTGACCAGCCACTGCGAAGTGGCGAGTTGTTTATCAGCATCCTGCTCCGCAGACGGGCACCTGTAATTCCACATCAGCAGAATTAAGATATCCAGAGAAAAAACACAAAAACGGGAGGGGAAAAAAACCCAAAAAAACAACAAAACCCGAACCCAAAGCTCTGCGTTTTGAGGCATAAAGAGGGACAGTGCAAAGCCCTGCCTGCCACCCTCGAGGTGAGGTGGGCTCCTCCCGTGTTTCTCTCTGCTGGGTGTTGAGGGTGGCTCTGCCCATGAAAAGAGTGAAAATTAATAAAAACCAGCGCTGCTGCTGAGCAGATGGATTTTTTTCCACGCCTTTAGGGATGGGGCTGCCCTCTGGCCACGGGGTACCTGGGTGTTTAAAAATGCAGAATTTTGGTCGTGCTCCCTTCCTGATCCCTATCCACAGCTTCATTTCTGGTTTGGGGAGCTAAAACTTCCTCTTGATCACTTCTTTCTAAAAATGAGTGCCACCCTCTTCCTCGTTTTTGCAGGTGGTGAATTCAGCTGTTGATAGAAACCCCCAGATAAAGCTCCTGTACTCCAGGGGCAGATCTGTATTTTCAGAAAGTCACCTCCATGTTTGTGTGAAGCACCTGCCAATTAATATGCTTAAAAATATCACTGGAGTTATGTAAGATCTTTAAAAATCCTTCTGCTTCTTGACTCTGCAGCACTTCACCTATGACTAAAAGTCATCAAGCCTCAATGTGCTTTAAAATAAACTCAAAACCCAAGCAGCCCTAATTTAATAGGAGCAAGGAATTATTAACCCCTTCCTCCTGTGCAGGATTATTCAAACCTGCCCATGTAGAACAGATCTTGTCTGGCACACCCAACCATGGTCCCTTAAAATATGACATTCTTTTAAACATATAGAAAATTATGTGTCTTCTTCCATGAGTGATGTATAAAAACCATGATAGCCAACATTTTATTTGGCATTGGAACGATGATGGCTGGGTAAACCCCAAGCTCAACACACCAAACCAACTGCCCGGGGTCATTCTGATTACCCCATCCTTTACATTTCTAATTTTTTAAAAAATAAAAGTCTATATGGAAATGAACCTCCAGGGGCAAGTTGTGGCAAATGGATTTTTTCCTGGCTTTGAAGGGGGGAGGTGAATGATTTTGGGTGACATGGGCGTGAGGAGTTACAAACACAACGAGCATCAGGGCTGAGAAAACGTGCTGCTCATGGCAGCTTTAAACACATTTAAACACAGTGGGATTTGTGTAATATACATATTAAATCCTTCATAGCACTGTTTAGTATACAGGGTGCTAGAAGTCATAAAGGTTTTCTCTTTAAAATTACAGAAATTCTGAAAGTGATACGTGGTGTTTTCCAGGAGCTGATCGGGCTGCTGCCATTAATGAGATTTTTTTTTTTCCCTCCCTTTGTGAGCTCTGGATGAGGCTTTAAGGCAAGGCTCATAAATAAATAAACAAATAGATAGATAAAGCCTCTCCTTTCTCATTTGCTGCCCACTTAGAGATTTTTTAGGGCTGGAGCTGTTGTTGCTCTCCAGGTAGCCAGGGCTCCTCCTGCAGCCTCGCAGCTCCAGTAACCCCAAATATATTTAGCCAGATGACTCGATTCCCTCACCACAAAGATATGCGAGCAGGAATTGTTGTCTATCTTGTAAAAGCAGCGCTACACTTGTGCATGCATGCGTGGGGCTGTTAAAGGTTTTACAAGGTGCAGGGGAATGCTGCTTATCTGGGGCTGGGAGGGATCCCAAAAAAAACCCCAAAAAAACCCCAAAATTCCCTCCCTGGGCTCCCCATGGAGGGCACAGGACTCCCACAGCCTGCACCCAGAGGTGAGCGCTCGGCTCAGCTCCGAGGGAAGATTTAGGAGCAGAGCCCGGCTCCATTTACATCATTAAAATCCTAATGAGGCTGTAAATCAGGGTGAGAGCACGGCGGAGGTCGATGGGGTTGGGTGGGTTTAAGTGGCTGGGGAATTCCTCTGGTTTAGGTGGAAATGCACAGCAGAACCGGCCCGGGCGGAGCTGGAAGGAAAAAGGGGTTTCAGGTTCTTCTCAAGATCTGGAGGGAGCAACAGCCACTACCAAAATCGAGTCAGATTGCTTTGCTTCCTTCTGGAAAGAGACAATAGTGAAAACGTTTGCTGCCCTAAATCACAGTGGTCAGAAACAATTACATTAAACTGGGCTGAAATTGCTGACAAAAGTCTGAAATTTTTTTGTTTTCTGACATATCCTTGATAGGACAGCAATTAGAACTACTTTTGTATTTAGGTGGAAATGCACAGCAGAACCGGCCCGGGCGGAGCTGGAAGGAAAAAGGGGTTTCAGGTTCTTCTCAAGATCTGGAGGGAGCAACAGCCACTACCAAAATCGAGTCAGATTGCTTTGCTTCCTTCTGGAAAGAGACAATAGTGAAAACGTTTGCTGCCCTAAATCACAGTGGTCAGAAACAATTACATTAAACTGGGCTGAAATTGCTGACAAAAGTCTGAAATTTTTTTTGTTTTCTGACACATCCTTGATAGGATAGCAATTAGAACTACTTTTGTAATCTTCAGTTTACAATTTTCTTCAAACTATTAACCAAACCTCATTTATTTCCCAAAATACACAATTTGGGAACACGATTACATTGCTGGTACACGTTGGTACACAATTACATTTTCCATTACTTTCCCTTTCTTAAGCAAGCTTCAATATTTCAAATATTACATAATGTGGAATGATCTGGAAAGGCATACATCCACCGAGAGATTTGGTTTGAATTTGGAGTTTTAATTAATGCTTTCAATTAGTGCTTCAGTGCAAGAGGGCCCAGGTTAGAGGGTGGAGAAGGCAGCCCATCCCAGTGCAGACCACTGGTTTCAGTGGGATCCTCCAGCTAGCACAGCCCGTGGAAGCAGCCTCTCCTCTGAGCTGCAGCCAACTTGTTTTTCTGTTCCTTAAACAGTCCTGCAGCACTTGCCAGGAAATGCAAGAAAATAAAATGACTCACTGAAACAGTAGTTGTTTCCATTGGAAATTATTAAAACAAATGGCAATGTTATCATATATTAACTTTAATATTAACGGTCTGCAGCACGATTGTTTCTGATGACGAGTGGCAGCATCTCAGCAAGGACCATTTTCTCTTAAAAATAATATTAATGTGAGCTGCTGCAAGTGGCGAGGTTGCCTAATGCAGCAGTGCTGACACAAGACATGGAATGACAATCCATGGACCATGGAAAAAACCCACTGTCTGCTGAGCCAAGCTCACATCTCCAACCTGCACAGCAGCAAATCCGTGATGGAATTGTGGGGCTCTTTGCTCACAGGCACTGTTAATTCCATATACCACCACTGATATTTGTGTTTTACACACACAGGATTATTTTTTTTTTTCCTCCCAAAACGTGAGGGGAGTGGCTCTAAAAGACAAAATTCTAGATGAGGTTTCAAGGCTGCAAGAGAGAATTTGCACATGGAGGATTGCACTGAGCAGAGTAACAATGCAATTATTACAGGTTTTTCCTCTGTCACGATCCCAGTCCAAATTTCTCAGGTTCCTTTGAGAACTGTGCAAGATCTGCTCCCTTGCATAATTTGATCTGCCCAATGATATCACAGCACTTCCCAGTGGCTGGAATACAGACCTTGGGAGCAGCTTATGCAAAGGGCAGCATCCCAAGGATCTGTGAAAGAAAGGAAGAGAAAGATCTCTATGGGGTGAGGTTTTTTGTTGGGTTTTTTTTTGTTTGTTGGTTTCGTTTTTTGGTGTTTTTTTGGTTTTTTTTTGTTTTTTGGGGTGTTTTTTTAGTTTTCTTTGGTTTTTTTTTTTAATTATTATTTTCATGTTTCTTTTTTGTTGTTTTTTGTTGTTTTTTTTTGTTTTGGTTTTGGTGTTTTTTTTTGTTTGGTTCTTTTTCTTTTGTTTTGTTTGGGGTTTTTTTTGTTTTGTTTTGTTTTGTTTTTTTTTAAATTTTTCAAGCACTTCTGAAAATGCCTAATATCTGGAACTGCTGGGAGTGATGGGGCAGATTTGTGGTGCCCTCCGAGCAGCTGCTGTTTAACCAGGAGCTGGTAAACCAAACTGAACATAACCCCAGGTGTGCACAGACCCTTCCTGACGTCATGATTGCGTCATAAAACACACATAAAAACCAGCAAGGCTTGCAGCCAGGGCTCTGCTGGGAGCACTTGCGTCTGGCAGCCTGAAATATACGTGAAATTCCTGAATTATTTGCTTAAATTGTGCAGTTTCTGTCAACAATCCCAACAGCAAACCTATTAGCTGAAATATTCACGCAAAGTAAACAGAAGGAACACAAACGTGGCCAAGTCAAATTCAGGTTTCTGTCTTGGTAAACACTTGTGGGAGCGTTTTTGGAAG
The DNA here is from genome assembly GCF_014805655.1 of Passer montanus. Taxonomy (NCBI): domain Eukaryota; kingdom Metazoa; phylum Chordata; class Aves; order Passeriformes; family Passeridae; genus Passer; species Passer montanus. The sequence goes on along the minus strand of NW_024375145.1, from coordinate 1,851,429 downwards.
CACATTTCTAGCTCTGCCTTGGTCTTCCACAACTTCCACACACTGGTCTTTACAGAATTAATAAAAATAATTAATAAAAGTAAATATTGAAGCGTGTAAAAGTATGTGAAAGTGTGTAAAAGTGCATTTGCTCCCCAAGAACAGCAGAGGAATTTTTATAACAATACAAGGAGACAAAGCAATAAAGCCAGGCATGAGTCTTGCCCTGGACCCAAATTACCAGTTTTCAACCCCAGCCCCTTTTTTCTGCTTTCTCCCCCAGAGATGCCCAAAAAGGTGCAGAAATAATCAGAAACAATCAGGTTACCCGAGCTGGTTTGCTCCTGAAGCACACCTTGTGTCCCCTCAGCCTGGCTGTGGGAGCCTGCAGCCTGAACTTCCCCTCCCTCCTGCCCTGGGCACACCAGAAATTGGGATTATTGGGTAAAAGTGTGGCTGGAGTGTCAGGAAGGGTTTTTTCACCCCCAGCCTGACACTTTGCAGCAGTTTGTGGAAGATGAGGAAGAGATGGATGGGAGGGCACTCCAAGGACACATTTTTGGTGCCAAAAATCTGGATTTTCCCCGGCTCTGGTGCCTGAGGGAGGACACTCCAATGGCAGGTTGCCTCCTAGTGCCACGCTCGGGAAGTGACTGAGAGGTCAGAAACCACCAGCGCCAGGGCAGGTGTTTATTTCACCCTGCATTCCTCACCTCAGTAACGTTTACTGCCTGCCTTTGTGAGTAGATCGTAATTTCCAAATTTTCAAATTTCAAAAGTTAAGTCCGCTTGAAAAAATGAAATCCTAAAAAGGCGGTTTTGTCCACCACAAAAAAAATTTTGTTTCTGGTTCCTGCCATGAGTTAAACACCTGTTTGATGAAGTTTGGACCAGGGACATTCTGCATGGGTTTGCTTTTTTTCTTACTTCAAAATCTAGTTTAGCTCCATCAACCATTTGTTTTAGGTTCTGGTGCAACAAACCATCACATATAGGATGAGAAAAGGAAGGAAATATTTGTCCTAGTTCCTTTCCTTTGTCTCCTGAGGATGTCTTCTAGAACACAACTCCTCCATCCTCACTCCAGAGATGAGAGCCATCATTTCTCCATCTCCTTGCTCCCTTGGCAGAAGTAAACCCAATTTTCTTTAATCTCCCACCATTCCAAATCTTCCAGAGAGAGCAGTGGAGCAAATTTCACACCTCACACAATTGCACAGGCATTTTGGGCACGCTGACAACGCCCTCCTCAGTTTGTATTTTAGGTAAGGAGTACAATTTACAGGGTATTGAGCATTGGGATCTGCATAAAGGAATGTTTTTGTGTTTTCCATCTCCAGCAGGCACCTGAGGAAACAGCAGAGGGTCTGCAGCTGCCCTGGGCAGGGGCTGGGGTGCCTGGGGCAGGGCTGGGGGGGTCTGGGAGTGGGAGTGGAACAAAGGGGCACCACCAAGGGGTCACCCACCTGAGACCTGCCAGACAGACACAGAGCAGCCTCGACTGAGCATCCTCACCTGAGCATCCTCACCTGAGCATCCTGAGCTGCATCATCCCCACTTGAGCATCCTCACCTCCATCATCCTCACCTGAACATCCTCATCTGAGCATCCTTACCTGGAGCAGGCTCATCTGCATCATCCTCACCTTCATCATCCTTACCTGCACACACTCACTGGAGAATCCTCACCTGGAGCATCCTTACCTGGAGCAGCTTCACCTGAGAATCCTCATCTGCATCCTCCTCACCTGCATCATCCTCAGCTGAGCATTCTCACCTGAGAATCCTCACCTGAACATCCCCATCTGAGCATCCTCACTTGCAGCATCCTCACTGCACAACTTCACGTGGAGCATCCCGACTTACATCATCCTCACTTGAGCATCCTTACCTGAACATCTTCACCTGAGAATCCTCACCTCCCCCTGAGCAGACCCTGAGGAGATCCAACCCCTCTGCATCCCGACTTACATCATCCTCACTTGAGCATCCTTACCTGAACATCTTCACCTGAGAATCCTCGTGTGCACCATCCTCACCTGCATCATCCTCACTTGGGAATCCTCACCTGGAGCATCCTCACCTGAACATCCTCACCTGAGAATCCTCACCTCCCCCTGGGCAGACCCTGAGGAGATCAAACCCCTCTTTCTGCGAAGCCTGACACAGCACAGGGAGCAACGGGAGCCTCAGGAATCCAAAGGAATTCGTGTTTATCCACGGAAGGTCAAAACCTACCCCAGATTCTGCTTTCAGCTCAACGTGGGGAGGGAGCTGCTGAGGTTCAGCTCTTAAAAAAACCTGTAATGAAATTGTCTGTTTGACTCTCTCCTGCAGGATTCATTACTTCCCCAACAAACGCAACATGGCGTAACAACATGTTTGTATTGTGACTTCACTAGCTTTTGTTATGTATTTGAGATATAATAACGTTCTATAATAGTTCATGGCAGAGTTATTTTTAAAATGTATAACAGTGACAGCATTCAGACATATTACAGACTTCATTTGAATGAGAAAAAGTTTATGATTCACTTGCCTTACAGAAATTGTATTTTACTGTCATTATCAAAATTACATTATTTAAGTACTGCACGATTTTCATACCAAATTATCTTTTCACAGAAAAAAAAAAAGTCACTGTGGTAAATTACAGTGTATTAAAATTCTGAACACCATTTTCATATTACATTACAAACATTCTTTGTGCATTGTTTCTTCTGCTGTAGCTTTGCTCTTTCATCAGATATAACCCAACATGAGATGCACAAAACTGGGCTGAATGGGGGAGAATATACAGGAGATGCTGGTGCTGGGATCTGTTATGCTGAATGTCAATATTAATCATCTGTGTTCCATTATTCTTATCTTTCCATGGACTTTTGGGCTATTTTTTCAGGTCCAGGATGTTACCAGTGTTTTTTTGGTAAGTGTGGATTAGGTCATTGTGTTAGGGCTGGAATGGCTGAGAGGGTGAAACCGAAGAAATGCAGCAAAAAGCTGATTTTTCTGGGGTTGTGAACAGTTCCCAGCAGAAATCTGGAAGCCTCTGCCCACCCTGCTCAGCCCCAAGGCCTGGGGAAGGGGATGGGTTTGGTTGCTGGAACTCAGGGGTGGCTCTTCCTGCTCCAGGGGGGTTATTAGTGAGGAAAAGGAGGCTGATGGCAAGAGGAGGTGCTGGCAGCCCAGCATTTATTCTGTGGCCCCATGAAAAATCAGGCAAAAGCAGAACTCATGTCACACTGACTGCAAAACCAGCAGTTTCTCACACACACCTGAACCTAACCAGACTTTTTTGGTATTTATCACAAAAGACTTGGAGTAAACAGATTGTCACCCAGTGGTTAAAGTGACAGCCTGATTTCAGCGGTCGCAATTAAGGATTAATTAATTAATTACTTCAGAGATGACTCAGCAGCTGAACAAGCTCCTCACACGGGACATCCCAGCCCCAGCAGGGAATTCCATCCCTCTTCTCCTTCTCGGTTCTGTGCTGGACTCTGGGACAAGCTCCACTCCTTCCACCATGACTATTTGTCTAATTAGTTCTATTATTTGGGAAAGCTGCTCCATCAGCCAGAGAGAGATCAGTGGAACAACCATGGCAGGTGTGGAAAGGATGCAAAGGGCAGCACAGGATGGGTCTGTGGAGCAGGGGACTGAAATTGTCACCCCACGAGAGCAGCACAAGGAATTTTGTGGGGTTTCACTCAAGAACAAACCCAAGCCTGCTCCCAGGGAGGGAACGCTGTGCTGGAGCAGGCTGGGTGGGCTCACAGGCTGCGGAATACACTGAATTTCAGAGCAGCAGCTCCAAGACTGCACAGAGTGCTCCTGGCCTCCCCCATCTCAGGAGAAGCTCTGAAGCCACTGCAGAGCCAGAGCTGCACCTGCCAGGAGCCAGCACAGCATTAGGGAGGGCAGGGCAAGCCAGGGATGGACAGGGAGCAGCAGCAGCCTCCTGCATTTTTAATCCTAATGTTTGTGATGTCAGGTACTGAGCAGCGAGTGTAACTGGGAGCAAGGTGAACCTGCTGTGACTGAGCCCTGAGGAGCCCCAAAAAATGGTGAGATCTGGCGTTTAGAGGGGAAAAAAGGTGGTTTGCCATCAGGGACAGCCCACCTGGAAAAATCACGTCCTCTCTAGGGAGGCCCATGTGTTGGTGGTGGAGGAATTAATTCCATTTCTTCAGAGCAGAGAGGGAAAGAACATGATGTTGGGGAAGGGGACATATTCTGGAATAATCTATACACACTGTGTAGTGTCCACGCACTCTTCCTTTTACCTGCTATTAATGTTATGACTATAAATACTATAAATGAAATAAATTCAATATATAGTGTTACTGTGCTGCCCCAAAATCCTCATCACCACTGAAAACCAATTCCACAGCACCAGTCACATAAAAAAATCATGACTCCCATCCCAACACCATGGGAGATATGTTATGTTCTAGATTCTAAACATAACCCAAGCTGTAATACAATTCTATAGGAAATACAGCTTTTCAGCATGCATAAAACAGGATTTAACTTCTGGTGATTTAGGATGCATTCCAATCCCACCATCCAGAAAGGCCAAACATAATAAATGATTGTTGAGGAAGAGGTATCACGTTATCTGTCGTGTCCACAGCAAATTATAAACCTATTCTAAACCACAAATGCTGGGTTCTTAATCAAAGAAAACTACTTCCAATAATTTAGCTGCAGGTTTTTATGTATCTGTGAAGACGTTCGCCAGTTGGAAGGATGATGAAATGTTTCCAGGAGATCAAATGTTATTTAAAAATTCATATTGCTTGGGATTGTACCGGCAGGCCTTTTCATTCCCCTTCAGCGTGAGGGCCGTAGCCAGAAATAAAAACACAGAAAAGTGTTTTTTTTTCCCACCTGGATGATGACATCACGGGGCGGCAGCAGAATAGCGCAGGTGACAGCGAGATCCTTCATCCCAGCCACGGCAAGGCTGGCCTGGGGAAGGGGTCCCTGGAAACAGCAGATAACGAGCCCTGAGCAGGGATAATGGGGCGATCAGAAGACGTGGAGAACGTGGGTTGGATGTCATTAAAATCTTCCTGACAGCGAGCTCCATTGTGCCGCGGAATTATCCCGGCGGCTCCAGCGGGAGCGCGGCCAGGGAAGGTCTCAGGTGCTGATCCAGAGCCCACGCACCTGAGGGAGCCCTCAGAGGGCCCAGCCCGGGGTGAGCAGCGCAGGTGAATTCCCCTGGAGCCGCAGAATTCCCAGGGATTTCCCCAAAATGCTGTCAGTGGTTGTGAGGGGCTTCCCCAGGCAGGCAGCGCTCCCGGGCACAGCTGAACCCCACCAGAGGCTCCAGAGGCACCTTCCACCTGCTGCCAACCTAAAACAGCCATAAAAATCCCCAATTCTGGCTGAGCAGCCGGGTAATTTCACCAGTGGAGGAGCAGGGATACAGAACAAGGCCACGCTGGATGTTCTTGCAGCCCAGGGAAGCTGCAATTGGCATTGGAAATCCCAGATTTCTGCTTTCCTGACATGGGCAGAAAGTCAGGGGAGCTGCAAGCCAGGGAGCACTAGGCACAGCATCACACACTTGAAGCAAGTGAGGAAACAGTATTTTTCCCTTTTTTCTTTTTTTTTTCTTTTTTTTTCTTTTTTTTTCTTTTTTTTTCTTTTTTTTTCTTTTTTTTTCTTTTTTTTTTTTCCCCCCCATGCACGTCATGTATAAACTGGAGATTTCCCCTGTTAAATAAACTGGATCAGGTGGGGGCTGACAGCCCTCCTGACAGACAAAACCTGCAGGATTATCAGCTTCAGCTGCTACCTGGCTCCAGAAAGGCAGCAGGACTGAATCTTGGTGGGAAGTGCCCCTGCACAAATAATCTCACTCATATGTTGCTGGGTAGGCACCAGTACATTAAATTAAATGCACTTTGATGCTGAAAAAACAGCAAAGTACCACAAATGCCAAATGCTAAAAATCACATTTTCCCAAAAGCAAACGTGCTTCTGCCCCTGTGTGAATCCCCTACACCTGGGTGTGTTTTTTCAGCCCCTCACCCAGCCCTCCAGGCTGTCCCTGTGTTTTATGCCCTGCCACTCAATTTCAGATGCTGATGTGAAAATTTCTGTCTCCCAGTACAGTTTCTGTTGCTGGTGGGAGAGAGGAAGGGGCTCATCCATTTTTATCCATTACTACATTTACCATAATCAATGAAATGTAGAGATCTGCAGCACCCATCTGGGGCTAATAAAACCAGAATAAATAAAGTTCCTGTGGTGTTTTTAAATTTTTTTTCATGGTAAATTTATTAAAACCTCAAAATCTGTGTGTGGGGAAAAGTAACTGCACACCTCCTCAGTTTTTAACCTGCAGCACCTGCTGGAGAGGGTTTGTCCAGTTACTCCAGCACTTTGTGATTATATTAGTGTAACCCAGAGCAGAATGACACAGTGAAAGGGTTTCACAGCTGCTTTTTGCCAATTGAATTCCTGTGCTGTGCTTCTCTTCATCGTTTCCTCTGTGTCCCTGAGTGCTGTCCACCTCTTCTTGCAGCACTCTGATGTTTTTGGGTTTTGTTTCACTTTGTAATTCCACAGCTCCAGCACAAAGTCTGTCCTTACCCTGTGCTGCACTTCTTCAGGATATAAATTCCAGTTTACTCATTGAATTTCAACCACATCGTCAGAGTTTTCCTAATTTTCAGCATAATTTTGATTTACCACCTTGCCCTTGACCATTACCTCCTCTTGCTGTTACCTCCAGAGGAGAAAAAAACTTTTTGTCTTCTATTAACCAAGCTATTGCCAGAAACTCCTGCTCCTGATGCCTGTGCCTCTGTCAGGGAACAAAATCAGTTTGTTTCCACACCACCTGCTCCTGACAAATTCATCCTGGCTGCTGCTTGTCTCCCTGTGGTCTTTCAGAAGACTACAGATATTTTAATTAATTGCTCCACAACTTTCTCACTTGATTTTGTTCCTCATATTACAATACCTTTGAAATGCCTAGTTGTATTTATTAATTTTTTTTTGCCCTGGCCTACTCTTTTTTTTCCCCTTTTTTTTCCTAGTTTGACCTAGTTTCCAACTTCCTGTACTCTCTTCTTGTGTTTTAAGCCATTGAAACATGCCTGATTTAGCTACATTCATTTCTAGCCTGCTTTTGCATTGGCAGAGTTTATGGTTCTGCCTTTAATATAGTTTTTTAAAGGAGCTGTCAAATCTAGTGGATATCTCAGGCCTGTTCCCAGAAAATCTTTCCCTTTCTGTGTATTTACTGAGCAATGACCTCCTGACGACCATTTGCAAGCTGATTTTCCTCCTGTTTTCCCGCTTTCCTTCCTTTACCTCACCTCTGGAGCAGTTAAGTTTCTGCATTTCCCGGGGTTCCAGTGTTTTCACACAATTTAATTGCTTCCCAGAAGCACCATCCACTTCAGCAGTGCACAAAAATTGTGATTTTTCCTGTGACTTTCACCCACCAGCCCTTAACCCATCCACCTTCTTTCCCACCCATGCCTTGGGACAATCCTTGCATCATCCTGTTATTTTAAAAAGCACTCTCTGCTGCCCTCCCCACCCTTCCAGGGAAAGTTATCCCCTCACAAATTAATATTCCAGTCATGTAAATTACTTGAACAAGTGCCTGCTATGCTTATTAACTTGCAGTTTTGATTGTGCACCAAGACTTTCAGCCGTTCCTGTTAGCTCCCCCACTTTTTGCTGCACAAAATTGTAAGATAACTGAGTAGGTGGCTTCATCCTCCTGCTTGTCCCTCCACTAACCACAAATATCACAATTTTTGGTATTTATAAATATTGTAAATGCCCACAGATATTCCACTTGGATCCCTTTGGGCAGAACTTCCCCAGTGCCACTGCTCTGACATGCCACAGCTGACTGCCAGGAGTGTGAAAAATCCTGAGTTCTGGCATTGCCTTTTTCCTCCATTTTTGAAGATGGACATTGCTCTTTTCCTTTATTTTTTTTTTTCCTGGTAATTGCAAGAGGAAATAATCACAAAGACTCCTACAAAATAATGTGATGCTAGCAGAAGTCATCAAGAACTCTACTGAAAAAACTAAACAAGGGACTAAATTCAAAGGTGGTTTCTCAATGCTTTTTAAAATAAAGCCCAGTTTTGATGAAGTTATGCAAAATGTGAAATTTTCTGCTATTTAATAATATTAAAATTCCCTGGGTTACACTGAAGCTCCGGAGATGCTTAGAGGAGCTATTAGGGAAAATTTGGCGGGATTTAGGAGAGTCTTTCAGCATCTTGTGAAAGCACATTTTCTACCAGATGTTTGTAAAGAAAGGAAAAAAAAAAAGCATATTTTGATGCCATTGAATCATCAGCTGCATGAGAATCTTTGTCTTCTGAAAGCCCCTTAAGCACTTTTTCTGGATCAAATATTAAGAGAAATTTCCATTAATTAATACCATTTCTTTCCAGTGGATGACAGAGATTGGGTTTGGAGCTTCCTCAGGAAATTTTCTGACGATTTGGAAGACAGGTTCTTCTTTTCTGTTGTTTTTCAGTTTTTCCAGAAGATTACTAGATGGAGAGTGGCGGAGTTTTCTAACATCAGCAGAAGACGTTGTGAGGCAACTCTTCCTGTCACAAAATTTCGTGGAAAAAAAAATCAAAATAATCTATTTTAATGCTTATGATAATTACCATCACCTGAGAAGAGCAGAAGCACATCTCATTCTCGTGCAGGAATTTCCTCTCTCTCTGCTCAGGCTGTGCTGAAGCACGATTTCCAAACTCTCTGTGATGATCACATCCTCAACACTTCCACTGCATTTCATGACCAACACCAACACCTGCCAGTCACCACCACCTGTCAGAGCCCAGGACATCCCTCTGGGTGCCCTGGATGGCTCAGAGACCCTGGCAGGAAGCCAAAGACACCTGGGAATTCCATCTCAACCCATGGAGCAAATTGCCAACCTTATGTGAAGAACTACAGGTCACAAAAGTTTCAGTAGTTGAAGTTGTCCCAGGGTGAGAGGTGGAATTTTGAAGAGTTTCACTTTGGGGTCTAGGGGACAAGATGGGGGGATCTGGGCACTGTCCTGTCCTTCCCCTTCTTCTTCCCAGCCTCCATCTCCTTGGTGATGGTGGCACTCTGGGGTTGGTGTAGGGCAGAAAGTCACTGTCTGACACAGTGATAGGTGCTGGGACACAACTGTAAATATGGAATATGTGGTTTGTAGTATGAAGGACAACACCAGCCCCTGGGAGGGCAGAGTGCCTCAGACTGAGCTGCAGAACAGACCTTGGCAGGCCAGACAGAAAATAAAATAGATAGAAACAGATTTGTTATTTTAGATAAAAAATAATAAACACCTTGAGAACGACAGCTGAAGACTCCTGATTTCTTCTTGGACAGCTGGGTTGGGGAAAAAGACTTTTAACACACCTCAGGATCATCTCAACCAGAGGGAAAATGTGAGAACCACTAAGACAACATTTACCTCCAGCTGCACTTGGGACAGCACAGCCCCCAAACCTGCAGCACATCTGGCTGGGTGGGTGTCCCGGGGTCTCTCCCACCCCTCCAGATGTTGGTGGCCCCGGGCACAGTGGATCCAGAGAAAATCCGCTGTGGATTTTTGGAGATCCAGAGATGTTTCTGTCATTGCTGGGCTCACCCCGAGCCTGCAAAGCCTTTCCCTGCCCCTCCTGTGGGAGGCTGGAGGGGACAGGGCCAGGACAGGTGACCCCAAGGGACCCCAGGGATGTCCCAGCCCCTTTGGCCCCGTGCTCAGGGTGGCAGGAGGAGGGCACAGGGAGCAAGGGGGTGTTGGCAGGGGGGGTGTTTGTCCTCAGCTCACTGTCACAGGTGAGGGCCCTGCCCTCTGGGAGCTGCTGGAGGGGAGGCAGGGGATGAATTCTGCTCTTGCTTTGCCTGCGTGCACGGCTTCTGCCTTCTCTTTGTCTCAGCCCACGAGTGCTCTGTGCTTCACCCACCCTGTTCTCCCCCCACGAGGGGCCTGGCTGCTGGCTGGGATGACACCACCACTCACAGACACCAGTGTCAGCTCTGAGCTGGTGGAAACCCAGAAAATGGCTTTATTTCACCGCAGCAAATTCACAGCCCAGCCCACAGCCACATGTCCACATCTTATCCCCAGGCGTCCTGGTTGGCAAAGTGTCCAGGAGGGAGCCAGCCTGCTGCTGTCCCAAAACTGCAGAATGACCCCTCCCAGCCAGCAAAGTGACAGCCAGCTTCATCAGACAGGGCTCTGCTGCACAGCTGAACGTTTTGGTGGATGTACAGTGGGTTAAATCCGGTCTCCCAGCCCGAGAAACTCAATGCACCAACAAACCACCAACAACAAATGACATTTAAAAAGTGTGCTCTACTGTGAGCATTTCCCAGCTGGAGAAAGTGACCCCGCAGTCTGGAGCAGCTCATTAATTTGCAAACTCTCCTGAGTACAAAACAAACATAGGTGTATCATTCAGGGGTGGGATCTCCTGCTCTCTCTGGTGTTTGATCTGCCTCGGTAGCTGCTGGAATCAGATGTTTCCAATAAAAGTTCAAGGAGCCCTCAGTGAAGACGTGCAGTGATCTGCCCAGTATCTGTCCGTATCTGACTTGTTTGTTCTGAGATTGAGGGAAGATTTGGAACCTAAGGTTTTATATCTCCCTCTGTACATGTTTGCTTTAGTTTATCTGCTCTGATTTCGAATGTTCTTGCCGCTCATAAAAAACGTCTGCTTTCTTTTGTAGCTTGGAAACTGCTTGACCTCAGTTATCTGCTGTGGCAATGTGCTCTCTCATCTGAAGTCATGTGGTTTGATAAAATGTTTTCTTTCATTGGTGGTGAGTTCGTAAATACTGATGTTCCACTCTCCCTTTGTACGAAACCGTGGGAGCAGAGGCTGTCAATATTTTTTTTTCATTCTGCAACAAACCATGAAATCAGCATTGGCATGGCAAGGCAGGGCAGAGAGATCCATCTGCAGACACACTGCCCAAAATCCCTGCCAGTGCATCAACAAGACCACGAATTTTTTTGGAAACAGTGCCTTCAAAGTATTGATTTTTAGTTAGGATTAACTTTCAGAGGCTCAGGAGGGAAAGAAACCCTCAAGGATAAAGACCTGAAAAGGGCTCTGTTCTTAGAAGTGGATGATTTCTTCTCATGACCTTCACAACCTTTGGAAATCTTGGAGGGATCCTTGGAGTTTCTGAACCACAACTCTTCCATATCTGAACTCCACACAATTCTTCCAAGTTTCATGTTATTTGTGCATGAGGAAACTTTGGACACAGGGTGGCAAATGCTCGAGGCTGCTTTGAGTGGAAAAAGGGAGAAGATGGCTGAAAAAGACAAGGAGCTGATTCTCCTGAGCTGCAACCTGCAGCAAGTTTCTGAACAGCAAGACCAAGCACATTAATTCTCCTGAGGATGTAGAGAAACTTGAAAAGACAAACACAATCCAGTCTTTTATGGGTTGCAGTAGCAAGGGCTTGGCTCAGAAAAACCCCAAACAAAATGTGCATGTAGGTGTTTCATTGGAACTGCAGAATCCAACAGGGAATCTGAACCGGTGGGTCTGAAGTAGGAAGTCTGAATTAGGGTAAATCTGTTTGGTGAGCCTGGGTTAGAAGTGTTGATTGTGAGCACCACATGTGGAGCCCCCATCTCACTGAACTCCTTGGGAATTTGGAGTTCAGCACCTGGATTTCAAGTCATTGACTCCTCGGAAAGAGAAGAGTTAACACTCATGTGTGTGTGTCTGTGTGTCTAATCAAAGTGCTATCTTTTTTAGACAGCAGAAACATAAAAAAAATCAGGCATTAATTAGCAGGAAGCAGCGGAGTTGGGCAGAGAGCCGTGTGGAGAATACAGCTGAAGGAGCAGAGTGGACCAACCTGGGAAAAGCAGGAGACAGAGCAGAGCCCTCTGAGTGATGGAAGGCAGCAGAGTGGAATAGTGGAGCATCCTGAGCAGGGAATTAGGGGAGGAATGGAGCAGGCCAGGAGGCAGCAGGGCTTTCTGGGCAGCTCTGCTTTCAGTGAGCCTCTCACAAGGATGTCAATAGTGCTCGCTCTGCATCTATTTTATTCATGAATAGGTGGATTCTCTGTGGCAATGGCAAAGGCAGAAATGTCCCAAACGGCCCCTGCACAGGATGGAGCCGTGTCACGGCATGGTGGAACACGTCACAGCAGGTCCTGATGGAGATGGTGCAGCTCCTGACAAAGCTGGCTGAGGGCAGGGATGATCCCAAGCGCACCAAACGTGAGCCGAGGGGTGGCCTCGTCTGTGGTGGGGAAAAACAAGAGTGACTCATCTAATCGCTCCCCTCCAGGAGAAATCCTGCCCAACTTCCTAAAGAACCGGCTCTCCCAGGGAGGTCCTTCCATGGCGGGGAAGGAGACAGCGGCTGTGTCAGTGGGAATTCTGGGAATCAGGCATTCTTTAAGACGCAAGCACGCCTCCGAGCATGTACCCGGGGAAGCGTTGTAGCAATCCAGAGAGCGCCGAGTGTTCCGGGAGGGCCAGCCCAGCCTGCCGAGCTCTGCCGGGACCGGACCCGGCTCACCGGGGAGGGTCCCTGGGGTCGGGCAGGGTCACCGGAGCGGGGTCCCTGCGAGCCCGGGCGGGACACACTCGCACCGGGAACCATCCCCGAGCCCGCCCGGCCGCGGGAGGGGACCAGGGGCACCCGGACCCCGCTTCGCCCCCGGCCCGCCCTGCATCCCGCCGGGCCCAGCCCGAGCATCGCTCCCGCTCCCACTTCGCCTTGGCCGGGCACCGCCATCAGCCGGAGTGGGAGGAAGAAACATTAACTCCAGCAGCTGTTTCTTGACCCCGGCTGTCAGCCCTGCCCCAGAGCGGGCCGCGCTGGGGGCTCCGCTCCTGTTTATTTTATTTTTTTTTTTAATTACTTAAAAAAAATTAAAAAATTGAGAAATTAATACCAATAACACTAATGATACTAATAGTATTACTAATACTATTACTAATACTGATACCGATACTGATACTAATACTAATACTATTACTATTACTAATACTGATACTAATACTATTATTAATACTGATACTGATAGTAATACTAATAATATTACTAATACTGATACTGGTACTGATACTACTACTAATACTAATACTGATACTAATAATATTACTAATACTGATACTGACAGTAATACTAATACTGATACTGATACTAATACGAATACCGATACTGATACTAGTACTAATACTGATACTGATACTACTACTACTACTACTACTACTACTACTACCACTACTAATATTAATACTGATACTAATGCTAAATAAATAAATAATAATGCTAATAGCACTAATACTACTAATAGTACCACTAATAGAAAATAAATAAATAAATAAATAAATAAATAATACTAATACTAGTAATATTTAATAATACTAATACTAAATACTAATAATAGTAGTAATAGTAAATAATAATAAGAGTAGTAGTAGTAATAATAATAATAGTAATAATAATAATAATAATAATAATAATGATAATAATAATATCATAAATTATAATAGTGTCCAGATTCGCAGAGCCCAGCCACGGGCACACACACACGCCCCCCCAAACCCTGTGTCCCCTTCTCGGGGCTCACCGGGACGCTGTGCCCCCCTCCCCGGGGTTTGCGCGGCCCCGCGGCGCGCCCCGCGCGCTGCCGGCGCTCCCCGCGCGCCCCCGCGGTCCCGCACCGGCGCTGCCGCGCGGAGCCGGCGCTGGGCGCCCGCAGCAGCTCCGGCAATTCCCCGGCAAGGGCGGCTTGAAACTGCTGGGGCTGAATAGCATTTGCTGTTCCGTCCCCGCGCCGCCTCCCGCCGCCGCCCGGCGCCTGGCGCGGCTGCCGCTGCCGCTCCCGCCCGGCTTGTGCTGACACAGGCGCGGCCGCCCCGCCGCCGCTGCCCCCCGAGCCTGCCCCCGTCCCCCCGGCGCTGCTCGGCCCGCGGGCTGTGGCGCGGGTTTGCCTCGCTGTGGGTTTATTGGGGTTTAGTGTGCTTTCAGTACACGGGCTGTCACCCGGGGGTGAGGGCACGGCCGCGGGTGGGTGTCACGGTGGGCAGGAGAGGCGGCAGAAGTGGCAGGAATGCCCTGGCAGGCACACATTGATCATCCTGCGCCGTGCCCGCACCTGCAGGCCGGGCTGCGCTCCGCGCTCCCCGCTCGCGGCCGGAGCTGGTCCCACGCAGGGTTTGCGGGGTGTCGGGGCTCGGTGGATGGGGTGGCTTTGCTGCTGGCTTCGTGCCCTCGGAAGGCTGTGTGGAAGGAGCACTAACTCTTTGCGGGGCTCAGCACATTGCCTGGCCGCTGGGGAGGAGCGGGACCCGCCAGCCACGGGGTCACGGCCGAGGGAGGAAGGGCAGGAAGGGGAGGAAGGCAGAGCCGGAGCGCTGGGAACAGCAGGCGAGGGCTCCTGACCTCGGCTGGGTCCGTGGGGCGTTTGGAGGCACGCAGGAATGCATCCCAGCATCGCTCCAAGCCCGCTCCCACTGCCTCCGTGCTCTCCAGCGTCCCCGAGCTAGGAGGAAGGCTCTGAGGGCTGGCACCCAGCACGGGCAGTGCTCCAGGGGCTTGCTTGTCACTTGCTGTGGCAGCAGGAGACTCATCCTGACCAACCTGGTGAATGAAGCAGTGGCTGTATATTGTGTACTAACCACAGGAAAAATAAAAATCTCCAGCGCACACTTCACAGATCAACCTAAAGATATTTATGTTAAACTAGCAGAGGTTATTCTTTCCCTTTAGGTAGGGAGGGAGTATCTGTCTGTGACTCCTCAGGTCCCTGCAAACCTTATTCTGAGCTGATCATAAGACACATTTTTGAGCTCCTCTGAACTTAATTTGATTGCAGCTGGTGAAAAAACTTGTGTTATGGGGTTTTTTTAATATAAAAAGTCATAACTGTGCCAGTGAAAACTCACTGATGTGTCTTGGAATGTCGATCTGCCTGAGCACAAACCAGGAATCTCTCTGTGCCCTTTCAAGAAAAATCTTATAAACTTTCTAGAAAATACTGTGTTAGTGCCTAAGTTGTGTTTCTTTTTTTTTCCTTCTTTTTTTTTTCTTTTCTTTTTGTTATCTTTATATTTAGTACAACTGTGTTTTGGGGAAAATTAGTTGGAATTCCTGTAATAATTTGCTGAACGTTTGCTTCTTTGCCAGCTGTGAGTGCAGGTGAGACATCAGCAACCACATTGGAGGAGAAGTTTCCAGGTACTGAGCCAAGACATATATACATATTATTTATAAATATATATATTGTATATAAATTGTGTTATATATGGCTATAATGTCAAATGTTACAGGTATAAGTATTCCTGGAGGGTTGTTTAATGCGAGTTTAATAACAATGAAAGTGTAGAGAACGTGTTGCACTGAGACTAAAGGTAAATCCAGTGCAGCAGGAGCATTTGTCCTAAATCTAGTCAGAACTGTAATGTGTTCCATATCTTACACAAAGATTACTGCCATTTTAACTGCAATCTAAGTGCATCTTGTGCTTATCCTTAATCCAGATGCAGCATGAGGAGTGTGGTATCTTGGCAAAATTGTAATAATCAGAGTCTGTAAGTGTGAGGCTTCTTTGCAGGACCCCTCAACTGCTTCTACAGAAGATGGTGATGGTGTCACAGAGATCTCTTGGGTACAGGATTAGTTTTCCAAAAATATCAATAGTGCCAAATAATAATAATAATAATAATAATAATAATAATAATAATAATAATAATAATAATAATAATAATAATAATAATAATAATAATAATAATAATAATAATAATAATAATAATAATAATAATAATAATAATAATAATAATAATAATAATAGTGTTGTAGAGAAGAAGAGGAAGCAGTTGGGAAAACAAACTCTTTCCTGGCCAATGCAGACGAAATTCACATTTTCCTGAAGTTTTCATGGTAAGTTTTTGTTCCTCCCCAGTGCAGTTGATAACCATCTCTGTGATATTCTGTGCAGGAGCAATTTCACGTTGGTGATGATGCCAGTTTTAACCCAAGAATGCCTTGCCTGCAGTTGGAATCTGGTCTCTGGTGTCTCTGTCGTGTTTTTACATGCTTGGCAGCAGAGTGCTAATGAAGGCATGGTGCAGAGAGGGTGTGCTGGTTTTATGGTTGGCTACAACACAGATTTAGGTTTGAAAATGAAGGTGCTAAAAACTGGATTAATGGGGTCTGGATAAGCAGTTAAACAGTGCCTAATGGATTAAACTACAATAAATACTCAATGTGTACTTATTTTTCTGCAAAAAGTCGCATTGCGTTGTCCAATTATTAGAGAAATTTCTTAGGCTGGAAGGAACAATTGCTGAATTATTTTTTTTTTTTACCCCCATCATTTATGGTTATTATCTTTTGAATTATTTTGGGTTTGGGCAGCAGTTTATTTATTGGTACAGTGGCTGCCAGAGTTCTTGTCATGAGTCATGACACAGTATTTCAGTTACCACTGTGGACAAAATCTTAAATCTTCCCTTCCTGTGGCAAAATTTACAATATTAGGAAATTACTTAAATATTAGCCCAGGCACCCATTTACACGTGGCTTAATTCTTCAATATGTGCAATCAGAATAAACAGGCATGTGAAATGTGGGTTTAACATGGGAAATTTCTTAGGCTGGAAGGAACAATTGCTGAATTATTTTTTTTTTTTACCCCCATCATTTATGGTTATTATCTTTTGAATTATTTTGGGTTTGGGCAGCAGTTTATTTATTGGTACAGTGGCTGCCAGAGTTCTTGTCATGAGTCATGACACAGTATTTCAGTTACCACTGTGGACAAAATCTTAAATCTTCCCTTCCTGTGGCAAAATTTACAATATTAGGAAATTACTTAAGTAATAGTCCAGGCACCCATTTACATGTGGCTTGATTCCTCAGTATGTGCAATAAGAATAAATAGCATGTGAAATGTGGATTTAACATGCCAGTGGCTCTCCAAAATGTGAATTTGGCCAGCAGAGGAACTCGGTGGTAAACTGAAGTTTGCATTTATGGGCTGCCAGAGTTCTTGTCATGAGTCATGACACAGTATTTCAGTTACCACTGTGGACAAAATCTTAAATCTTCCCTTCCTGTGGCAAAATTTACAATATTAGGAAATTACTTAAGTAATAGTCCAGGCACCCATTTACATGTGGCTTGATTCCTCAGTATGTGCAATAAGAATAAATAGCATGTGAAATGTGGATTTAACATGCCAGTGGCTCTCCAAAATGTGAATTTGGCCAGCAGAGGAACTCAGTGAATATATATGTATATGAATGTATATAAATACAAACTGAAGTTTGTATTTATATCCCACTAGTGGTGCAGACCCAGGCTGCAGAGCAGATATTGACTGCACAGTCCTGGAGCAGACAGTCTTTATGTCAGGGTAACATTTTCAGTAGAAAATGCCCCAAAATTAAGAGTTGCTTGCTGATGAGAAAGATTAAGTCTGTTGTAGTCACTGGGTTGAGTTTGATAAGAGAAGAATAGGGATCCTGGCTAACAAACAAGTTTATTTTTGTGGGTTTCTTACAAAAATTCTCCAACAGTTTCTAATGTCTAGATTCTGTTTTCTGTGCCCTTTATGTTTTCTGTTTTAGAGCGAAATGGTTGCTGTGTGCTACACTTCTAAGTCTGGATACTTTTGGATGCAACATCACCAGGCTTGTATTAATCTTTGAAAATATTCTAAAAATGTACCTTTGTAAACTGGAATAATGGGAGCATGGGAGCCGGCAGGTTCCTTGGCTGTACAGTTGTATTCCCTGTAAAGAAATTAACTGAGCAGGGTGTAATGAGCACTGACTGCTTCCTGGGAGTTGAGGGGGAAGGAGTGGAACCAGAGCAGAGCTCGTGCTGCTGTATTTCAAAGCAGGGTGTGAGAGGAATTTGGAGCGAGGAAATGTTTGGGCAACCTTCTCCTTTTGTCTGAAAAAAGAAATAAAGAAGAGGAAAAAAAAAGAAAAAGAATAAGTCAGTTCATTTGAGATTTTTCTGGGGGGTTATTTTTAAGGGGAATAGTTAGAATGATCCTTTTCCTGCCAGGAAAAATCCTTGTGGTACAGCATGAAGTTTTTCCTTGTACGTGGAAGAGGAGGACAGCAATAAGACAGGGATTCGTGAGGGAATCAGGAACCACATTCCACCACGGCAACAAACCCATTTATTTCTTGTGCCAACACCAGAAGAGCAAGTCTGTGGTGCTGGTGGATCCTGCAGCTGGAGCCTTGGGTTTCCAGGAATCATGAGGGGGTAGCCAGTGGGGAAATCAGAGGGGCTGGGGAGGACAGAGCAACTCCCAAAGTGGAACAAGTTTCCCTGGAAATGCTCCCTCCATCCCTGTGAGGGAGCCTGGCACCATGCTTGCCCACAGTGAAGGCTCCTCTGGTTCAGTGGAAGGCGTTCTTCAGCACCCTTAAAATCCATTTAATATTTCTGTCTTCCAACCATGGTTTCAGTAAGACTAGCAGCAACAGATTAGAGCCTGAGAAAAAGAGCATTAAAAAAATACACGGCTGCTCATTAAAAGAGTTTAATCTAATCTTTGCCCTCAAAAAGGTGGGCAAACACAATGCAGATGAGCCACTAATTACCACACCAGAACGCTGACGTGTAAAATTAGCAAATTGAAGCTAAATTCTCTGTTCTGACCCTTCTGAGTATTGCAAATGTAATGGTATTGAAGACATTATTTTAGGTACAGTATGTATAACATACTAACAGTTTTGCTAATACAAATGGTGCTCTTCAGAGGATCCCTTTTCTAGAGGGCAGGTCACCTAAAATCTTGGAAAAATTTCCATTTTATGGCAACAAAGATATAACAAACATAATTTTAATCCCTTAACATTTTCCCTACCATTCTAAAGGGTACTTCTTCTCAACAGGAGAACCAAAATTACAGTGAAGATTCCAGAGAAAAGTTCAGTCAAAATCAAACCAAACAGATTTTTCAGCCTGTTCTCAAAACAGTGCATTTCAGGATTCTTTTTTTTTTAATGTCCTTGAAAACATATCTGGGGGTGATAAGGAATGCAAAATTTTGGGGGAGTTGTTTTATTACATATAAACAAACAAACAAATCTCCCAGAAACAACCCCCCTCCAAAAAAAAACAGAAACCCAAACCAAACCAACAAAACCCCCCACAAAACAATAAATAAAACAATAAAACAAACAATAAACAATAAAAATAACAAAAAAACCCCAAAACAAAACAACAACAACAACAACAAACACCAGAAGAAAGAAAATGCTTAAAAACATGTTTATCTCAAGTTCCAAATTCTTACCTTATCTGGAAAGCAGCTATTGCAACCTTTTAATGCAAGGTCAGCACAAAAACAAAGACAGAGATAATGCAAAGGTTATGAGGCTGGTTTTGCTTTGTATGGTGAATTGTGAGAGGACAGATGCAGTGGTTTTTTAAAAAAAATTAATTGAAAACTGCATCTTTTTTAGCTTTCCAAGCATGTTTTAATTGGAGTGCAAGTATTATACTGACTCCTCATTGATAAAATTTGAATAAATAATGATTTTCAGCTGTAACTGAAACAGATTGATACTGAGTGATTTCAGCATGGAGCAGTAACTTTGTGTGACTAGAATGACTCAAAGTCCAAAGAAAATTGTGACACTGAAATGGAAAAACCACTGGGTGATAAAACATGCTTTTTAGCATCAAATCTGCAAGTGGTGAACAATGCAGTGAAATAAAACTCAGGGAAATGAGTATAAATAAAAACCCAAACAAGCTGTGATCCGTACAAACTTGTCCTGCACACACCTTCAAGAAATATTGTATACACTGTGATCAAAAGGATCGTCTGCAGTTTCCATATGATACCATCACTTTGTGGCTGGCAGTTCATGCTATAGCTCATGGATACAAACTTTGAAGAATATTAACAATATCCCATCTAATGGCCCTGTGTTTTTTGCACTCTCTGCCTCGGCATGTCTGCTCAGGGAGAGATTTTCTTCTCCCTACCAACCTTCTCTCACTGAGAGGGTTTGAGACGTTGCTTACACTGACAGAAGATATAACCTGGCACTGAAGTGCCAAGTAAACAAGCAAACAAACAAAAAGAGAGCACAGAGTGGCCAAGAATGAGGCATATTTTCACACTGCCAAGCTTTTCCTGCTCATCCATCCCATTAGGCAGCAGGTCAGGGTCAGATTAAAGCACATGTAGGACAGATAAGTCCTGGGTTTGGGGCTCCTTTTGAACATGGATTTCTCAGAGTGAAATCTGAGCCAGAACACTCCAGTGTTTCCACTATTTCTTTATAAAGCTGCAGCTCTAACAATGTCTAAAATGCTGGGTAAGGTCTGGCCAGCTGTAAGTGCTGTATTTAAAATTCTGCACACAAACAGCACGGGACAAAAGGACCCACACTTGGAGGATGGATACATGCTCCAGAGGCAAGGCCAAGTGCCAGCAGAGTCATGAAGTTTATGTTGAGCATTGCACTGTAACCACATGCCCTGGAATGAATTACTGAGCTTCTTAAATGGTCATGCTAATGTTTTTACTTATGAGTTCTTACCTGTAGAGGTATGGTCTCATAATTACGGTAATTACAAGGCTTATGAGTCTCATCACTCAAATCACCTTGCTCCCTCAAGACATTCTCAAAATTGCTATCTGTCTGATTCCCACACACCGAAAAGGTAATTTTGGAGTGAAGTTTCCACAATGAAAAAATAGCTCGAATAGTCAGAGGAAAGAAGTACTCAGCTCTGTTATTCAAACCCCTCCTTGCTTGCAGTTTTCCTTCCTAAGCCCACCGAAACTCTTGTGAGCAGGGAGGCAGCCAGGGCTTGGTGAGGAGCACAGTTGGTGTGGGGTGTTGCAGAGTGAGAACCACAGCACCGAGTTTATTAACTGGTGCCTGAGTTAATGCCCAGCAAGAGATGGGAAGGAAGAATTACTTCTCTATAGTGCTACTGCTGGTGTTTCCAGCAGCACCAGCCACAATGCTCAGAGCTGCACTGAGGGCTGCACTGGCAGCCTGCTCAGGATTAAGGCTGCTGAATATTTCTGGGCTTTTTTTTTTTTTTTTTTTTTTTTTTTTTTTTTTTTTTTTTTTTTTGATGCTATATA